>NC_090922.1:1552307404-1552618341 GCF_040938575.1 Ambystoma mexicanum | reverse complement strand
CGGAATGAGGCCCAAAGACTTTATACCAAGCAGTCATTGGCATAGAGACTTACCTGTTCGTCCTAGCTCTCCGCGACGCAGCATTCGCTCTTCGGATCAGTGAAGTAACAAGATCCTGGAAGACATTTTCGCGCCCCTGCCAGATTGCAGGACGGAGGGCCTGCCTTACAAAACTACAAGGTGAGAGCAAGCGGAGAAGGGGATCAGATGGTAGCAGAGAGGGGGTCCAATTCAACTCTCTCCCAGCCGCTAATACCTTATTTTAACCTTGCAGACAACGCCTCGGGAGGGTGGTAACCGGGGAAAAGCTGCAGCAACATCACCAATAACGCATCACCACAGCAGCGCAGACATCATTCGTGCAGCCACGTGCTACGCCCCGTGGAGATCAGGTGAGCGTGACACTCATCTCGGATTGCCTAACTGCTTTTCAAGATTGGTGTGCCTCCAATGATCTTTGGATGAATGCCAGCAAGACGGAGATCCTCCTCATCGGCACACCTTCACCATCCTTTCCCCTCACTATCCGGCCGTCATCCCTTGGCCCTCCTCCTACCCCCACCTGCGAGGCTAAGAACCTCGGGATCATCTTTGACTCCACACGTTCCTTCTCCGCCCACATCACTGATGTCTCTAAAAAGTCAAACTTCCTACTGCACCTCCTAAGAGGTACTCTGCCTTTCCTCTCCTTCCCCCAGAAGCTCATGGTCTCCCAAGCTCTGGTTCCCTCTAGGTTGGCCTATTGTAACTGCCTCTTTCTAAATTTGACTGCCTCTACTCTCCGCCCTCTGCAACTAACTTAAAACAGGACTGCAAGATTTGCCCTTGGCCTCAAATCTCTCCAGCTCTGAAATCTCTCCATTGGCTCCCAGTGGATGCAAGGATTACATTTAAAACCCTCTGCATTGTCCACAAGGCTTTCTGGGGCCTCGGACCAAAATACCTTCAGTTATCCCACCGCAAACACCTCCCCTCTCAAGCACTTCACTCCTCTACCTCTAACTCCCTCAGGGTCAGTCGTTTTTCAAAGAAAAAAGCTAGGGGTAGATATCTGTCTTTGGCTGGGGCCTCCCTCTGGAACAGCATCCCTGCCACTCTAAAACGTGAGGACCATATCCAGTTCTGGAAGCACCTCAAGACCTTCCTCTTTGCTTCTGCCTTCGCTCCCCTTCTCCCCTGCTGATCTGTTCTGTCTTGGCACCATGAACCTGGCCACCCTCTGTCCTCTGCACCCAGATACCTGCTCAACCTGCCACCCTCCCTCACTGCCTCCGGGCCACCCCGGGCACTGGGGGTACCCATGCAGTCCTCCCTTCGCCTTCCTGCACATATCAGACCTATGCTGTCTGCTGTCTTAAACGCAGAACTTGCCACTTGCTGGCTGCACTACCACGTTTTGTTGCCTTTATTATTTATCTGTTTTTCCTTTGCCCCACACGTTCCATTTATCCCCCTTCCATGCATGTTTCCCCTCCCCCTCTCCCATGCACTTGCACGTTCTCAATGTCACTGGGCCTATTAAGATCATTGTTTTGTTCTCCCCTGTTCCCCTCCCTTGCCTTGTTGCGCTCTGAAACACTTGTGTACGAGCGCGATAGAAATAAAATATCAACATCAAAACCTTCTTATTTTTCTTTTTATTCAGAACTCTTATTTGAGGGACGTCCTTGATTACTTCCTGTTGCGACTGATTAGTGTCTAATACCGATTCTTCATTAACCTTCTGTTACCATCTATCAACCCTTCTTTGTGACTGTCTTGTTTTCTTACGATTCATACATTTACGTAAGCGCTTGGAATTACTTTGAAGTACACCCGTGGAGTTAATAGTGGAGTTAAGAGGAGGTCTATCATCACCTATAACCTCCACAGGGTTCGCAGGTATTTCGATCTTCACTAACCCCGTTCTTTGATTTTTTTTTGCATTTGCCTTCTTTGTTTTCGTGTCGGATAAGGAAGGGGGGGCTCCATGATGTTGTAGGGTGCATTGAGAGCACCTTTATTAGGAGCATGTCTCTATCAGCAGAAGCTTTGATAGGGCAATTCTTGTGGTGAGTCATAAGAGCATCCAGCATCGCACCATTTATCTGTGTTTGAAATATGTTTGATCTCATAACTTGATCAACATCTTCATCGTGAAATGCATCATGCTAATTGAGGGTAAGAATGTATTTTCAGTTATCTTTCCATTTTCTTCTGGTCATGATGAATATTCTGTACATTTTGGTTATTCTCATGTTGTGATGAGGTCATAGTAGTCTGATTGAGCATAGGAGCACTTAGGGCCTCATTACGACCCAGGTGGTAAATTACCGCCTGGGCCGTGACTTCACCACCATGGCGTAAACTACGTTTACGCCATGGTGGTTGGCGGACTTACCGCCCCATTCCGAGTTTGGCGGGGCGGTAAGTCCCCAATCCCCATTTACCCTTCCCCATTCCCATTTTTGCCCCATAGGGCATAATGGGAGTGGGGAAGGCGTTAATTACGCCACCGTAAATTACGGTGGCGTAATTAACAACAAGGTCCCTTAGCGCCATGGATTTTAACACCTGCTAAAAGCAGGTGTTAAATCCTCCATGGCGCTAAGGGACCTCGTACTCAGGCGGTAAGGGTCGGCGCTGTTTACGGCGCCGTAAACCCCTTACCGCCTGAGTTGTAATGAGGCCCTTAGTGGGAAAAGTGACGGCGTGCTAGATACAGGCAGGGAATCCACTTCAATATGGCATGATGAGTCTAGATGGTGTGTGGCAGGCTGCATATTAGCTGGCTGATTCAATGCTTCTTCAGCTTCTGCAGTCACTCAGTTAGAGCTACACAAACGATAACATACATCTAATAAAGAGTTATCGCCAATCACTCGAACGGAGGAGGAAGAAGAAACATTACAGTTTATACTGGGAAGATGGGAAGAGTGTGGTAAATCACTGCGATGGTGCAAGGCGAAGGGTTCCTTTGCATTGTATCCGCCTTATCAGTTCCTGGTTTGAGAGACTCCATAGACAGTAACAAATCCAGAGAGCATGTAGAAAGGTCATTGCAGACTCATGGACAAACACACTCTGCCTCACACTCCGCTCATGCTCCGCATGGCAGCTATGAGCAGATATAGGCCCTCATTACAACTGAGGTGCTAAGTGCACCAACTTTACCACCATGGTGTAAACTACGTTTACACCATGGTGGATGGCGGATTTACCGCCCCATTACAAGGTGAGTGGGGCGGTAAATCCCCATTTCCCCTTCCCCATTCCCATTTTTGCCCCATAGGGCATAATGGGAGTGGGGAAGGCGCTAATTACGGCACCGTAAATTACGGTGCCGTAATTAGCACCAAGGTGCCTTAGCACCATGGAACTTAACGCCTGCAAAAAGCAGGCGTTAAGGTGGGAATCAGGCGTTAAGGGTTAACGGTGGCGTTAACCCTTAACGCCTGAGTTGTAATGAGGGCCATAGAGTTCAATGTTCTTTCCTAGAACGGCTCTTCAGTAGACAGTAAAGAGAGACTCCATAGGCAGTAACAAATCCAGAGAGAACGTAGATAGGTCCTTGCAGCCTCACGGACGAACAAACTCTGTCTCACACTCCACTCATTTTTAATGTTAGCTGGTCATAAAAAGTCTGGTCCAGGAGCCCAGGATGTTGGTCCAGGAGCCCTAGAGGGTTTAGATTGGGAAACTGCTAATAACAAGTCTTCCTGTGACCAGTAAGAATCTGCAGCTTCCATATAGGTTAAATATGGGAAAATAAAAGTGGGTTCAGCAAGGGAGTTAGCCTAAAAATGTGTCTAGAAATCAACCCAAGGCCCCTCGCTAATACAACAAGATAACTCAGGGCTAGGTGTCGTACTAGTGGAGTTAGTTATCTCCCAAAATTTAGAAGAGTAAGCATTTTTCAATTTATTTATTTATTTGCGTTTAGTTCAAAGAACTTTTACAAAACCAGGCAAAATAGTACAAGCTAAAAGACCGAAATTACAATGTCGTACAGGTTAAAATACAAATAGATTAGAATACAAGAAAATTCAAATAAGATAGAACTTCTAAACCACATTATACAACCACTCATTATATTAACTACTTACATTCACCAACCGTCTACACCTCTGACCCGCTACTATTTCAGGTAAGGGTTAATAGTCATTCTAAAATCTCAATACATTGATCATTAAATAGCTAAAAACAATTAAAAACTGTAATATACAGCTTGGTTAATAGTCCCAACATAGGGCAGACAATTTCATGTAAGGTAATTCGATCATACATATTTTATACAATAAAATAATATAAAGAATGCATTACACAAGACGCTCTCCATTGGTATTAGATACAGTTTTTACAATGACACACCACAACTGGTACACAGTCATGTGCACTCTTCACTCTGTGTTAAGGCAAAAATTCCCAAAATCATCCTGCCTTATTTATTTGTTTTTTTGCCTTTTGTTAAGCGCACCTAACCCGGGGCATCTGGGCGCTGGTTACGTAGGAGTGGCAGTTACAGTATTACATGTTGCATTCGGTTACAGTCGTTGCACGTTGCATTAGGTTACATCATATGTGAGCAGTTGTATGGTAACTTATATGAAGGTTAGGACATAGTAGTTAAGGAGCGATGGGAGTCCAAGAAGCAGAATTATGCACAAAGCTCCCCAATATGGTCATATATGCCGATCCCAAAAGTCTGCACTCAGTAAATACATGTTTTGCTGTTTCTAATACGCCAGGGGATTTACATATTCAACAGATCCTATGCTGTACTGGGATCTTAAGTTTTGGTTTGTCCGTAGTCTCAATAAGAAATACCGGACCACAGGACTGGGGCACAATCTCAAGTATCTTTGGGTTTGGATAAAACGATGAATGACATTTGAGACATACTTATAGGTGCGCAACATTGATAAATGTGTGTAATTATTGGTCCAGTCACATTTCTTCAAATTATTTTTAAATAACTGTTGTATTATGGGAAACCTAGTACCACGTTTGAAGTCAGGGAACCAACCATTATTTATTTATTTATTTATTTATTTATTGTTTGCTTGTTAGGCGCTTATACTATAAGAAAATACTGTTACAAAGCGCCCACAGGGCAAGGGAGGGAGGAAGGGTGGAAAATACATTAAAACACAATGGCCCTCATTACGACCTTGGCGGAGAACCATGGTGCTATTTGCACCATGGTCCATGGCGCTAAACTGCCAACTCCGCCATGGTGGTTGGCGGACTTACCGCCCCATTCCGACCTTGGCGGGGCGGTAAGTCCCCAATCCCCATTTACCCTTCCCCATTCCCATTTTTGCCCCATAGGGTATAATGAGAGTGGGGAAGGCGTTAATTACGCCACGGTAAATTACGGTGGCGTAATTAACAACAAGGTCCCTTAGCGCCATGGATTTTAACGCCTGCTAAAAGCAGGCGTTAAAATCACCATGGCGCTAAGGGAACTCGTACTCAGGCGGAAAGGGGCGCCATGGTTTACGCCGGCATAAACCCCTTTCCGCCAGGGTCGTAATGAGGGCCAATGGGCCTCATTACAACCTTGGTGCTAAGTGCACCAACTTTACCACCATGGTGTAAACTCCGTTTACACCATGGTGAATGGCGGATTTACCGCCCCATTCCAAGGTGAGTGGGGCGGTAAATCCCCATTTCCCATTTTCCCTTCCCCATTCCCATTTTTGCCCCATAGGGCATAATGGGAGTGGGGAAGGCGCTAATTACACCGCCGTAAATTACGGCGGCGTAATTAGCACCATGGCAGGTTAGCGCCATGGATTTTAACGCCTGCTAAAAGCAGGCGTTAAAATCAGAATCAGGCGTTAAGGGTTAACGGTGGCGTTAACCCTTAACGCCTGAGTTGTAATGAGGCCCGATGGCCCTCATTACAACTGAGGTGCTAAGTGCACCAACTTTACCACCATGGTGTAAACTACGTTTACACCATGGTTGATGGCGGATTTACCGCCCCATTACAAGGTGAGTGGGGCGGTAAATCCCCATTTCCCATTTTCCCTTCCCCATTCCCATTTTTGCCCCATAGGGCATAATGGGAGTTGGGAAGGCGCTAATTTAGTATTTAGTATTTAGTATTTTATTTATTTCTATAGCGCACCAGGCCCAGGGGCAACCGGGCGCTTAACTTAGTTACAACAAGATGAAGGCAAGACAAGGCATGTGACAGAGTATTACAGGAGTATTACAAGAAGTTTTACAAAATTTACAAAGTAACCATTCAAGCGCATATAGATAAGGCAGTGATATACAGGATAGTTAATAATGGATGCAAAGTAGGTCAAAGTGCAAGTAGGGCAGTAAGCTGGTATTAGCTGTCTTGGGAGGATAGCCAAGCTTTGGTAAGGTGTTTGAATTTCAGGAAGGAATGTTCTGCTCTAAGGTCATTGGGGAGTGAGTTCCAAAGTTTGGCTGCCAGGATGGGGAAGCTGGTTCCACCTGATCTTTGGAGATTAAAACGCGGGATGACAAGGCAGTTAGCTTGGGCCGCTCTGCGAGGTCTGGTGGAATTGTGGAAAGAGAATCTGTTTGCCAGGTAACGAGGGGCTTGGTTGTGGAGGCATTTGTGTGTGAGAGCCAGGGACTTCAAGGAGATGCGATGTGGGATAGAGAGCCAGTGCAGGTTGCGCCTGGTGTCGGATATATGCTGGCGCCTAGGAATGTTAAGGGCCGCTCTGATCGCATTGTTTTGGACAATTTGTAGCTTGTTTAAGTTGCGGAGATTAGTACCTAGGTAGAGGGCATTACAGTAGTCGACCTTGGATAGTACGAGGGTCCTGGCCAAGGTTACGCAGTTGGCAGTGGTTAGGAACGGGCGACAGGCGGTGATGAGCTTGCAAGTATACGCTGCTGCAGATGAGACTGCGTTGGACTGTCTAGTCAAGGATAGGGTTGAGTCGATGTAAATCCCTAAGGTTTTCGTGTCCTTGGCAATAGGGATGGTGTTCCCATCAATGGTGAAAGACTTGAAAGCAGGCACCAAGGTGCCTTAGCACCATGGAACTTAACGCCTGCAAAAAGCAGGTGTTAAGGTGGGAATCAGGCGTTAAGGGTTAATGGTGGCGTTAACCCTTAACGCCTGAGTTGTAATGAGGGCCAATATATAGGAGCAGTTGGGGAAGAGGACGACTGGGTGAACCTACTATGCCTCGTACAACCCAGTGATCAGTCTATCCAATTCCTGTCCACTATACTCACGGCTGGTTCCATTAAACATTTGGGATGAGTGGACATTTTTAAATGAAGCAACCCTTGTCTAACCATCAATTGTCCCTTCAGGGAGATCAACCCCAGCTCCAATCTAAGATACTCGACAGAGGTCGAAGGTCACAAAATTAGGTATCCCTCAATGCTATCCAGCCATTTATATTCACCCATGGCCAAGGCATCCAGGCCATATAGGACCGTGGGACAGAAACACTGGGTGTATAGGGTAATTATCCTTTCTAAGGAATATCCCGCTGTATGATTTGCAAATCTTTCTACCAAAAGGGTCAAGCGGCGTGCCTTTATAGTCTTGGCCTCTTTTATATGAGTGTAGAATCTATTGGCACTCATATCCAGGCCCAAGTATGGATACAACACCACACATTCTAATGGCCCAAGGCTGGTGTCAAAGGTCAGACAATTAACCTTCTTGGGTGCAATAACCGATGACTCCAGAACAATCTAGTTATCTCTATTGTATACTTGGGGCCTCATTACGACCCAGGCGGTAAGTTACTGCCTGGGTCGTACCTTTACCACCATGGCGTAAACTACGTTTACGCCATGGTGGTTGGTGGACTTACCGCCCCATTCCGAGGTTGGCGGGGCGGTAAGTCCCAATCCCCATTTACCCTTCCCCATTCCCATTTTTGCCCCATAGGGCATAATGGGAGTGGGGAAGGCGTTAATTACGCCACCGTAAATTACGGTGGCGTAATTAACAACAAGGTCCCTTAGCGCCATGGATTTTAACACCTGCTAAAAGCAGGTGTTAAATCCTCCATGGCGCTAAGGGACCTCGGAATCAGGCGGTAAGGGTCGGCGCTGTTTACGCCGCCGTAAACCCCTTACCGCCTGGGTCCTAATGAGGCCCTTGGTATTTAAAAGACAAAGGCCCTCATTACGACCCTGGCGGAGAACCATGGTGCATTTTGCACCATGGTCCATGGCGCTAAGCTGCCAACTCCGCCATGGTGGTTGGCGGACTTACCGCCCCATTCCGACCTTGGCGGGGCGGTAAATCCCCAATCCCCATTTACCCTTCCCTATTCCCATTTTTGCCCCATAAGGTATAATGGGAGTGGGGAAGGCGTTAATTACGCCACCGTAAATTACGGTGGCGTAATTAACAACAAGTCCCGTAGCGCCATGGATTTTCCCGCCTGCAAAAAGCAGGCGTAAAAATCACCATGGCGCTACGGGAACTCGTACTCTGGCGGAAAGGGGCGCCATGGTTTACGCCGGCGTAAACCCCTTTCCGCCAGGGTCGTAATGAGGGCCAATGTCATTCTTCTATTTCTGCTGTTCCGTCTGTCTTTTAATCTTAAGAAGACTATGGTCCGTTATCGTTGGCTCTCACAAAGACCTCTGTTTAGCTGCTTTAGGCTCAGCAATACATGCATTATACTGGTGAGTGTGTGTCCTAGAGACAACCAGGGGGCTTTTCCCAGACAAGAGAGAATAGTCTGATTGTAACATGAAACAGAAAACATTCAGTATCAGAAACGTCAAACGTTTAAACATTGCAGTAAACTTAGAGCATTTACCCTCATTCCATTTAACTGAAAGACCCCCCCTTAGCCGGGGGATACCATGACTAATGCATAGATTGATTCTTGAGTAACAAACGGGACACATACTGAAAGGGTTAAGATTCAGTAGTTATCTTAATGGGAGAGCACATAGGTTTCAAGTTCAATGTTACATACAGATGACCTTTGGCCTCTCTCCCATGTCTTACCATTTGATTGGTCACCTAATAAGGTTAAGCAAATCTTTCGGCCCCAGTCCTCCATATAATGGTCCCATGAATCCCATCTTGCCTCCAGCAAACACAGTCCACCCCTCCGGCTCAGAGAATAACTAAAGGGCATTAAGCCTTCGGCACATTCAGAATTTAAATCACCTCTAATGAAAATATCTGCATATCCTTTACCCAACCATTCCGAAATGGTATCACATGTTGCTCACTGGAACTCTTTACTGTTCATATATTTAGGATTCCAGTAAACATTTATATACAATAGTTGGAAAGGAGGGGCAGTTACAAATAAGTCCACAGCCAACATACCATTATTAGCCGTACAGATGTCAAAAGAGTGTACCTTGCGATGTAAGTCAAAGGCTATAGCAAGCCCCCCAATGGACGACCTAGGAAACCTCAAACGGCCAACTTGGAATAGGTTTTATAACCCTTGAGTTTGAAAAATTCTGTCAATATTGCCTCCTGTAACATTATAATGTGTTGCTCAGAGAATAGTGGAGATATGTTTTCCACTGTATACAAGAAATATCTAAATCCACATGAGATCCAAGCTAAAAATCATAGGTCAAAATAGCAAAAAAGTGGAAATAAAAAAGGCCTTTCGATTTGGAATTTGCATGTATATGCGCCGCCAGTCATGACTTGTCCTGAATAGAGTCAATCGAATTGTCTTGAACCCATGTGTTGATCACTGACCGAGTGCTAGTAGAGAGATCCTTTTGATGGTTTATGGGGGAGGAATTATCTTGAACCCATGTGTTGATCACTGAGCGAGTGCTAGTAGAGAGATCCTTTTGATGGTTTATGGGGGATGTTGTTGCAGCTGAGCCAAGTTCTTATTATAACAAAGGGCTAAAAATGTATTAATCTCACCCGGGGATTTAATTCAATAAGGTCAAATCCAATTGACCTAAATGTGTCCAGCGGTTCCCAGACAAGTCTTGCGACAATATATGAATACAAATACACAATAAGTTTGTCAGTACCACTATCTGGAATAAGAACCAGATCAATATCACCCGTGTGGAGAAGTCACAAGGCAGGAATATTAGCAAATATATGCAACAGTATTGCCCCGTCTAGTTGTAACACACCATTTACTTGGACAATATTCTCAAGACCCACAATTCTTTCATCCATAGCGTCTATCGGTCTCGCAAACCAGGTTGTAGGATTGACCAAGTTAAAGGATCAACACGTCAGAAAAGGTGTCTCTGCCAGTGCCTTTTGTTTTGTTTTATTTCTTATAAAGCGCGACACGCCCATAGGCTTCAGCGCGCACAAAAAAACTGGACAATACAAACAACACATACAACATTATATGGCAAGAACAGATTGACTAAGAGTGAAAACCCAGTTCTGGACAAGGGTAAACACTATCCATGATCTACAATGAGTTTTAGTTCAGATAACGTGTTCATAAAAAATGTCTGTTAGCTAAAAAGTTGGGAAGGTTCGTACGACCACAACCAACAATTAATTACTCAATCACTATTAGCTTGAGTACACCATCCATCGCATATCATCCTCCACAGAGCCTTTAGGTCAGAGCTTCTAACAATCGCTGGTCCAGTTCTTTGTTGCAGCTAGGCCAGTACCTTATTGCTGAGGGCGACCATAGGTTCTGGCCTTGATGGCAAGGTAACATTAGTGATAATAAGGTTTCTTTGATCCATTACCAATTCTGTAAAGAGTCTTATCTGAAATATATGGCAGCTGTTATTTACTCAGACCTGAGACCTTAAATGGAATGGATTTAGGTTTGGCGGTCATCCCGGGAAGTACTTGGTCCCAGTTCGACATCAGATATTGGAATCCTAACTTAAGCTTGCCTTACGGTCACTCCAGATGAAGGTGAAACCATAATGTTAGGGTGGGATTGGATCACATTTTGAATTTCAACAACTCCTGCATATTAGCAGAGTACGGCTCAGTCTGATTAGCTTTCTCCTCAGACCTTAAACCTCAGCCACTTGAAATGTATCAAAAGCTCCATATCCAGAGGTGCATCAGCTTGACATGAATTGGCCACCATAACAGGACGCAACCGCATTGCAAATGTGACCGCTAGGTCCACCCAGAAGCCGAAGTCATAAAAATGTGTACACTCAGCACCAAAGCATCCCTTACTTGCTGCCATGGAGTAGAACTGCTCTGTTCCATCTCACTTGATTCCTCACCATTTGGCCCCGATATATCTCCAGGCAAACTCGCAGCTGTCTCCCCCTTATCAATGCCGGGCTGTGGAGACATGGGCCCCAAATAATACACAGTTGTAATGCCAGATGCTGAGTGGTCAGGATTTCCCCACTTTAAAGGGTCTTAAGTTTTACATCTTGATATTCGTCCTCGGACGTACTTATTTTCATCTCTCGGAGATGTCTCTTCCTGCAAGCACTGACAGCCATCACCATCTTAGTGGCAGAACTTGGTACAGAGTTTAATCACAACAGCCCACTCTAGGCCCTTGGGTACCCACTAAGAAGAAACTGGGTAATAAATTGGCAAACTAAAGAGAATAAATGGTTGAAAATCGATAGCCTCTACATTAGGTGCCGTGACCCAACTCTCAGCACGCAGTGAGGGGGCGGGCAAAACAAGTACAAAACCGGAGAGGTGGGTGAACATAAAAACAAACAAGTGGCTGACATTCCAGGGGCTCACTTGTCACTAAGCAAGTCTCCGCAGGTGGGTTGCACTGCCACACAAAACAAACACCTGCAGAGTTTCAGCAGGCAGACATCAGAAGAGCCCCATCTCAAGTATTACGGCCCTAAATTAGAGCCTATACCTTTTAATTGATGCAATTGTCGGGAAACAGAAATTAATACCAGGAAGTGGTTCATCCGATCCTCTGCAGCTAATCCGCCTGCTAGGGAGCCGACACCAGCCACAAGATTCTTAGGAACTACTTGAATAAAAGACCTGAGCTTTCATGATTGTGGGGGAATTTGTTGTCGTCTGTCGTCTAGAGGAGGCTGTATTATCAGCATGCTCAAAATATTCTTATACCAAAACCGAGTTGTCGTTATTCTGAGGTATTAAAAAAGTAGTAGTTGTTTTGGCTCGTATTCGAGCATTTCTGTTTACCCCCTCTTTTCATTACCGGTTCTGGTGTTAATAGATGGTTTGACTACAGCATCAATATCAATCACGATATCCAAAGGCTGTGTATTAAGAGCAATTATTTCTTCCTTGAGTGGCAATGCTCCAAGATCTATTTTTGTTTTTATTCTTATTAGGTACGTTTTTAGTTTTCTTCCGTGTTTGACCCTTAGATCGTTTCCTTTTCTTTTACTTATACCAAATGGCGGTGGTGTGACCTTGTTCCATTTTAGCTTCCACTGGCTCCAAAGATACCTTGTTGCTTGTAGCAAAGAAGTCCGGTGAACAGCTGAGCCTATATTGGCCCTCTAATAGCGTAGTAGGACTATTCACCCCTCCTTATAGAACAGGTAGGTCCTCGGATTTGTCAAGGTCCAATCCTCCACTGCATGCCATGTTAACAGCAGACAACCTATGCATCTACTACAAGTTGCTTACATTTTTGTCTATCGCTGCAGAGCTGCTAGAGTTCTGAAGAACTATACCTTTGATATTCTTGTATAGCCTTAGTAGAGATTCCAAGACCAGGGGAAGCGCTGATATGGAAGATGGGTCGAGCGAGTCTGGATTGGGGAGAACATTTCACTGAATGTTTTTAGGCATCAGAAGGTTTTGCTGGGCATCAGAAGGTTTCGCTGGGCATCAGATGGTTTAACTGTGCATCAGAAGGTTCCGCTGGGCATCAGGTTTTGCTGGGCATCAGAAGGTTTGGCTGGGCGTCAGAAGGTTTGGCTGGGCGTCAGAAGGTTTGGCTGGGCATCAGAAGGTTTGGCTGGGCGTCAGAAGGTTTCGCTGGGCGTCAGAAGGTTTCGCTGGGCGTCAGAAGGTTTCGCTGGGCGTCAGAAGGTTTGGCTTGGCATCTGTCCCAATAGGTGTAAATGACGCACATCTTTATCATGCGTTTGCAATGAAGGAGATTTTTGCTGCTCATCCAACCCCAATTGGCCACTCAAAGTTGGTGCCGCCTACACATCTTGACACATACGGAGAAAAGATGATTCCAAAATTATAGTACTTACCCGTTCCTCATGCACTTGCACAGCAATACTTGTGTTTCCCATACTTGCACAATCCTCTGCAGCTGGCTCGACTGTTTGTCAAAAATCTGTAATTATTCCTTCCTGGCTGTGGAAACATTCCCCACAAAAGACTCAGGCCCTCATTACAACACTGGCGGTAACCTATGGCGCTATTAGCACCATGGTTGCTGCCGGTGTTGTAACGAGTCTGCCAATGTTCAATGGGGAATTACCGCCCCATTCCAAGGTTGGCGCGGCGGTAATTCCCCATTGAACATTGCGGTACCATAATTACCTCGAAGTCCCTTTGCGGGTCCCTACTTTAATGGCTGGTCCAGACCAGCCGTCCAGGTAGGGTCCCGCAAAGGGACCTCGTAATTAGGCGCTAAGGGGTTAACGGTGCCGCAGCCTTTTACAGCGCCGTTAACCCCTTAGCGCCAGGGTTGTAATGACCCCCTCAGTTAACAATTCACAGACTGTACTCCTCTGCGGATAACTGGGCCCAGAATCCTTAACATCCATGCTGTTGTGGATACTAAGATTGTAAACTGCAGAAAGAGGGGTGGGCATGAGCAAGAAAAACAATTGAACGAATCTCTGATGGTCACAAAGCACATGGTCAGTGCTTCAATATAGGTAAGGAGTAACGAGAGCGGCCAATATCAGCAGGATAGAGCACACTCGGCACACATACTGTGAAGTCTTGAAACTGTAGTGCGAGGAAGTCTAGGAGCTGCGCTCAATAAGGATTCAGTGCCACCAAACCACCAAAGACCACACGTGTCCATACTTCTGCGTGCGGTCTGCGCTGGAAGTGGGCCTTAACATGTTCACTCCTCTTCCTCTTCCCGATGCAGCCGTAGGCAATGAAGAAAGATTGAAACAGCAGCTCTGTGCATGTAAAACACACCATGACCACTAGAGACTACACTTGCCTGCAATTCCGCCCCATTTTTGACTCTGGATATGGAATATTTAAATTTGAAATATTTTACTCAACTATGTTTTGAAGTTGAAATTATAACCCTGGTGGTAGCTGTGCCAGAAACAAAAGGTACGGCTGCCGCCGCGTTGTGTTTTTTTCTGGTGTCTGGCTTTGGGGACTTACTGGGGCATTAAAGCTCTTGCGGTCACAGACGCCAGAAAAAGTAACTCCCAATTCACATTCGAGTCCCATAGGACTCAATGGGAATGGGGAGGACGGAAGCACCGGTACCGTGTGTAACAGTACCGGTGCTTCCGTAAAAGTCTGCGAGCGGGTGCCGTTCCACCCATCCGGCTCGCAGACTTGTACTCTGCCGATCCGGTAACAACGGTGCCAGAGAGCCTACCGACACCGTTGTTAACGGACCCGCAAGGTCGTAATGAGGCCCAATTACTTTGTTGAGATGTAAAAATGTAAGTCACTCCCAGTGGAGCAGTTGTTTTCACTTAAATAAAAATACTGTAACTAAAACAGTTCTCTGTGTAATTGACACTGTTTTACACCTAGCAATAATGTCAAATTAAATATGCAATTTCATGCTACAGATTAGGCAGTAATGCCTGTAGAACACCTTCTAGTGGCACTGCCTGGCTGGTATCACTGACTGAACATATCCACCGAGCTAGGTGGATGAGTGCAGGAAGGACGGCACCTATGTGTCCATTACATGTTACTTTACAGCTTCGTTACATATCAGGCAGTAATGCAAGGTCTTGCGGAGTAAATGTGGTCAGGGCACATCGGGTCTGGGGCAGATATTATGCGCTACCCTCATTTTGAAAATAAAATCCTATGGCACCTGTTCTCTCAGAGGTGTATTGGTTTGAACAGCAGGCGTCCATCAAAAAAAAAAAAAAAAAAAAGGCAAACAAGAATAGATGAGTCTTCGGCAAGTATGTGATGGTCACATGAGTGCAATCTCAGACCTAAGACCTTCCTTTTATTTGGAGCAAAAAACAGAAAAGGCTGCACCGTCTGCCTACCTTCTGAAACATGAAATCCTCACCTGGAGGGCTAGATATAAAGGTACAGTGGACATACGGGTGGAAAGATGGACTGCAGAAAGGTGGGTCACGTGCCATAAAAGGCCCATGGAGCGAGACACAGCACCTTAAACCCAACCCGAGACCTGACAGGAAGCCAGTCTAGATTGTAATGAAACAGAGTGATATGGTCACATTTCAGAATGACTCAAAGATGACAGACTGGCACTTTCTGTACCAGTTTAGTCACATATGCCAGACAGCCAAGAATGGCATCAACATAGACTAGTCTCAACAAAATAGTGCTACAGCAACTGGCATCAGAGGTTATTCTGCAACAACTTAATGTGGACATAAACTGCTGCGAACCACGGCACCTGGGAGCTCACAGTCAATGTTGACACCTGGTAGCTGGCCAAACCACGGCACCTGGGAGCTCACAGTCAATGTTGACACCCTGGTAGCTGGCCAAACCACGGCACCTGGGAGCTCACAGTCAATGTTAACACCCTGGTAGCTGGCTAAACACGGCACCTGGGATCTCACCGTCAATGTTAACACACTGGTAGCTGGCCAAACCACGGCACCCGAGAGCTCACAGTCAATGTTGACACCCTGGTAGCTGGCCAAACCGCGGCACCTGAGAGCTCACAGTCAATGTTGATACCCTGGTAGCTGGCCAAACCACAGCACCTGGGAGCTCACAGTCAATGTTGACACCCTGGGAGCTGGCTAGAGCAACAAAGCATGCCAAGTTTTACCCCCACAATGAATATACCAGTTGTGTCAGAGTTTAATTTAGCCAGTGAGATCACATTGACAGCTCTGAAAGTTCAGTGGAGCATTTGCTGATCTCCCAAATAATCATAAGGAGATCTGAGTGCTGAGACAGGACAATCTAAAGCTGTAGGGGTAGATTAACCTGGCCAGAGGCAGAACATAACATGCTAAGATAGGGGATAAGGTGGAACCCTAGGGCCACCTTGTGCTAATCAGGGACTCTGATATCAAATTAGGCATCATAGCTCCTTATGTTCCATTAGGCTGGAAGGACTGCAAAAAGGAGCAGGCGCTGTCTCTGAAGCAGGCATCGCTTATGTTAAGTAGGAACTAATTGTCGATTTCAAATGCAAATGAGAGGTCCAAAGAGAATACTAAAAGCTTCCCATATTCACTGATGCAGTTTCTCCTCTGTGTATGTTCTTTAGCAGCAACTACACACATGATTAGCCTTTTGGTAATGAATTCGGAGGACAGTACCCAATTATATCCAAGGGTCTATAGTTATTGATTCAACCAACATGTCTTGAGGCTTTTAGAAAATGGTGTTGCCCATTAATTAGTCTAGGGTCCGTAGGCAACGTGATTCATAGGATGAGCACCTTAACACAGAAGGTACAGTTTCCCTTCAGAATATTACAGATGGGATGCATTTCAACAAATCATAATCAGCCATTATGTGTGGGTCTTTAAAAAACTGCAAACAGCTTTGTTGATGGATTTGCTGCAGTTTTGACCAATGGCCATGCCAAACATTACCGCTGAAAACATGATTTCTCATCTACTAAGCTTCAATTGTAGCGGAAATTTCACCACAGGCATGTCCTCACATTCACAACACTGAAACTGACCCTCCCGTGCATGCTCTGTCTGATTCCCACTGAAGCTTTTTCTACATTATTTGCACCAATACCTTATCTCACCTGTATGTGTCCATTGATCAGAAATAAAATATCCCTTCAAAAAGAAGATTTTCAACATTCAGTGCATGCATGAGGTTTTCACACCTGTATGTCTTCTCTGGTGGATAATAAGATGTCCCTTCTTAGCAAATCCTTTTCCACATTCAGTGCACTCATGTGGTTTCTCACCTGTATGTGTTCGCTGGTGGGAAATAAGATTTCCCTTCTTAGCAAATGCTTTTCCACATTCAGTGCACTGATATGGTTTCTCGCCTGTATGTGTTCTCTGGTGGTTTATAAGAGCTTGCTTATGAGCAAACCATTTCCCACATTCAGTACACACATGAGGTTTCTCACCTGTATGTGTTCTCTGGTGGCTTATAAGAGCACCCTTCTGAGCAAACCATTTTCGACATTCAGTGCACCGATATGGTTTCTCCCCTGTATGTGTTCTCCGGTGGATAGTAAGAGCTAGCTTATGAGCAAAACCTTTCCCACATTCAGTGCACTGGTAAGGTTTCTCACCTGTATGGGTTCTCTGGTGGGAAATAAGATGTCCCTTCTGAGCAAATCCTTTCCCACATTCAGCACAGTCATGAGGTTTCTCACCTGTATGTGTTCTGTTGTGGAGAGTAAGCAGTCCCTTCCTAGCAAACCATTTCCCACATTCTGTGCACGGATATGGTTTCTCACCTGTATGTGTTCTCTGGTGGAGAATAAGAACACCCTTCTGAGCAAACCCTTCCCCACATTCAGTGCACTCATGAGGCTTCTCCCCTGTATGTGTTCTGTTGTGGAGAGTAAGCTTTCCCTTCTCAGAAAACCATTTATCACACTCAGTGCACTGATAAGGTTTCTCACCTGTATGGGTTCTCCGATGGCAAGTAAGAGATTCTTTCTGACCAAACCGTTTCCCACATTCAGTGCACTGATAAGGTTTCTCACCTGTATGGGTTCTCTGGTGGATAGTAAGAGCTTGCTTATCAGCAAACCTTTTCCCACATTCAGTGCACTCATAAGGTCTCTCAAGTGTATGTGTTCTCTGGTGGCTAATAAGATTTCCCTTATGAGCAAACCCTTTCCCACATTCAGTGCACACATGAGGTTTCTCATCTGTATGTGTTCTTTGGTGGATATTAAGATTTCCCTTCTGAACAAACCCTTTCCCACATTCAGTGCACTCATGAGGTTTCTCACCTGTATGTGTTCTCTGATGGATAGTAAGAGCATGCTCATGAGCAAACCCTTTCCCACATTCAGTGCAGTCATGAGGTTTCTCACCTGTATGGGTTCTCTTGTGGAGAGTAAGGTTTTCCTTGCGAGCAAACCCTTTACCACATTCAGTGCACTGATATGGTTTCACCCCTGTATGTGTTCTCTGGTGGCGAGTAAGAGATTCTTTCCGACCAAACCCTTTCCCACATTCAGTGCACTCATGAGGTTTCTCACCCGTATGTGTTCCCTGGTGGATAGTAAGAGCTTGCTTATCAGCAAACCCTTTCCCACACTGAGTGCACAGATAAGGTTTCTCACCTGTATGGGTTCTCTGGTGGATAGTAAGACCTTGCTCATGAGCAAACCTTTTCCCACATTCAGTGCACTTATATGGTTTCACCCCTGTATGTGTTCTTTGGTGTCGAGTAAGATATTCTTTCCGACCAAACCGTTTCCCACATTCAGTGCACTCATGAGGTTTCTCACCTGTATGTGTTCTCTGGTGGCGAGTAAGAGATTCTTTCCGACCAAACTGTTTCCCACATTCAGTGCACTCATGAGGTTTCTCGCCTGTATGTGTCCTCTGGTAGCAGTTCGGTGTGTCATGCACATAGAGGCTATTCCCAGATTCAGAGCACAGATACGTTTTAGTAGATATCACTGTTTTCCTCATTCTGTTCACTGGTCGGGTATCGCGCCAGTTTATGTTGTAAGGGGCTTAATTAGAGGACTCTTTCCACTGAAGCATTTCCCAAATTCAGACCTCAGGTGAGCTTTCTCATGCGTAGGTCACTTCTGGCGATGAATAATATTTTTGTGACTAAAGCTTTAAAAATATTTGGGGCATGGATAATATTTTTCAATTCACAATTTGCAGGTATTAAAAACAATAATGTAAACAACCTTTAAATTTGATATGTTTGTAAAATAACACTTTCCACTTTTTCTTACTGCACATCAAACACTGTTGCTACCATTAGTCTGTAATGCTAGATATGTATTGTAGCACTGTGCTGCTGGATGCTACAATACATGTGTTGAATGGATGAAACCCAGCATGTATTCTATAGGCTTCTCAATCCAAGTTCCTGTATAATCTGAAAAGACAACTGGACCGCAAATGTGTATCCTTGTTAGGAAACTCCACGGTGCATCAATGAAGCTTTGCAGTTCATTAGTCCAGAGAATTGAACAGTCAGTGTTGTTGCATTTCTGGGGCATCAGTCACCTATAGAAATTAAAGGTGAAGCACTTTATTAGTTTCAACATGTTCACAATCAAAGGCATCACATCTAACAGGCACACGGTGAGTAATAGCAGTAGTAATTTGTCTATTTCTGATATAAAAAAATCAATAAAAGATACATCATACAAAACCATTAGACAAAAAGCATTATCAAAACAAGGGAACTATTCATTTACAAAATCACATAAATAACATAATTTAATACTCATGAAAATTGTGTAAGACCAACACTAGTCCTGTGTTACAGGCACGGCTACCACCAAATCCGAAATGAGGCCCATGTGTAAAATGATGACTATGCACGGTCTAGTTTACATCCATTCAACTTTGCAGTCAATGGGGTACATTACTATAAATGGCCAGTGGCAGCAAAGTCTTTGCTCAAGGGTGAGCATCATTACACCAGTTCTAGCCTCTCAAATCTTCCAAACTACAATTAAAACATCCAAAACCCGACTCTCCAGGAAGTCCAAGCACTGCTCAAATACCAACAAATGGAAGTTAACATTTGTAATTGAAATAGAAACTCAGCAAAACATGTCCCTGTGATAATTCAGATAGTTATTAAACATTATGTAACGCTTCAAACATGGTTCGTCCAACATCTAGGCACTATGATTATTATACCTCAGTCAATACTCAGTTTACCGCAGTCGACCTCTGAAGGATGTTAGCCAATAAGATAGCTCAGCCAGTTGAGAACTTGCTGCTGCAATCTGTGCGTGATCTGTAGGTTGTAGGTTCAAATCCCGGCAAGGCCAATTCAGCCTTTCACCCTTTTGAGGTTGATAAGAGTACCGACTTGAGTTTGGTGATAATTGTTATAAATATGTTGTTTGTACAGCGCTTTGCCAAAAGCGCTACATAAATAACCATTTCACCATGAGATTAGGTATAGAATTTAGCATGGAGTCCTTGTCTCTCTGCACTGTTGTATCATAACATTGGCATACCAATCAGGTAGTAATAGCTCCAGGAAATGGGGACTTTCATTAACATCAAAATACAATTTTGCTATCGAACCTCAAAACACACAATACAATTCATACTTACTTTACTGTGTAATTGGCTAGGTTTTTGTGTTTTCAATATTTAAATATATACAGGAGAGATCAAATGACCACTAGCATACTAGGCCTCACAGCATTTCTCCTAGTGCATGAAGTTTTAGAGTTTTGACCAGCTGGGGGGGGGGGCAGGAAAGGTGGTGAGGGGGGACAGGACAAACTTACTAGTCCTAGTACATTTAGTTAGTGTATGTGTACAGACAGAGGTGTGAGGAAGATGGGGTGAAGGGGGAACAACCCTGTCCTGTTCAACAGGGCCCTGGGTTAAGTGCAGAAAGGTTGCCTCCCTCATAGCGAGCAAGCAGAAAGTACAGTATTGCTGAAACATAGTGCAGTGGCCTGGAGGCAAGTGCAAAAACTGGCGGGGGGACTCAGACCTGTTAGACTCTAGAGGTGAACCAGGCAACCAGTGAGCAAAAACTGAGCAGTTAGGGGGGAGAAGGAGGAAGGAGGGTGGGGGAAAAAGAATGAAGCTTAGCTGGGTAGAGGAAGAGAGAAGGAGGAAGAGAAGAGGAAGGTCTTGAGGATTTTCCGGAACTTAAGTGCTCCGGCTCAAGACAGAGAGAAGCAGGTTGGCTGTTCCAGAGGGAAGCACCTGCAGGGGATAAAGATCTACCCCCAAAACTCTGTTTGTGAAAACAGCTCACCCGCAGAGAGTTGGAGGAGGACGAGTGGAGGACTCTAGAGGGAGAGTATTTAGGGAGAGAGCGTTGTAGAAAGTGCAGGCCCTGGCCCCAGAAAGCCTTGTGGATTCTGCAGAGGGTCTTGAACCTGATACTTGCAGCCACAGGGAGCCAGTGGAGGGATTTCAGTGCCAGAGAGATGCAGTCTCAGGGCTTGAGGCCAAAATTAAGTCTTGCTGTTCTTTTCTGAATGAGTTGTAGAGGACAGAGAATAGAAGTAGGAAGGTTGAAAAAGAGGCTGTTGCAACAGTCCAGCCTAGAGGGAACCAGGGCTCATGAGGCAGTGAGCTTCTGGGGAAGTGAGAATAGGTAGAATAACTTTGAGGAGGTGCAGTTGGTAGTGGGACTTTTTAGAGACGTCTGAGATGTGCGAAGAGAAGGAGAGAGTGGAGTCGAAGATGACTCCAAGATTTTTTGCCTCATTGGTAGGTGAGGGTTCAGGGCCAAGGGTGGCCGGCCAGTAGGAAAATCGTAAAGCGAGAGCAGAGGTCCCAATGAGGACAATCTCAGTCTTACTGGCATTCAGGCAGAGATCGTTAGAAGCACACCAGGACTGAATTGTGGATAGACAGTCAGGGATGAGCGAGGAGGAGGAGGCTGAGGGTAGCCTGAAAGAGAGCTGCGTGTCATCCGCATAACACTGAAAGTTAGAGGCAAAAGTAGCGATCCTGTGGGCCAAGGGGGCCATGTAGATAGTGAAGAACCTGGGGGACAAGTTAGATCCCTGGGGGACACCACAAGTAGAGAGTGTGATAGAGGAGAGAAAGGGCCCAAGTTCTGCCTGGAAGGGCCAGTCAGAGAGAAAGGAGGGGAGCCATGCCAGGGCCTGATCTGTGATGCCCAGGGTATCAGGGAGACGGGTGATCAGGGAGACTAGTCTGGGGAGGATAGCTCAGGGGCATCACCCATCCTCTGACAGTTTGCAACCACTCACACTCCCACCACAGTCTCGGGAGGATAGCTCAGGGGCAACATGCTCACCTTGGAAGCAAGACGACACGGAGCAACACAGGTTTGATCCCCGGGTCCATGCTTAGAAACCTCTGGGTGTTAAGCAAGTTATAAATAACCTATCATATCATATCATATTGGGATGTTGTGGTTTACCGTATCGAAAGCAGAAGAGAGGTCAAGAAGAATGAGGACAGAGGGAGATTTGAGAGCAGGTCTTCACAGGTGTTCAGAAGAGCAGTTTACATGGATCTGGCCGCTTTAAAGCCAGACTGATGGTCATGAAGACAACCAACAGATTCAGTGTGGAGAGTAAATTGGGTAATAGACAGCTTCTCCAGGAGTTTTCCCAGGAAAGGGGTGATGGAGTTCTAGCAATAGTTTGCTGGAATAGACGGGTGAAGGTTTTGTGAACGAAAGGGGGTCCGCACCTGTGCAAGTACCACAAGTACTGTTTGCTGGACGGCCACGCCGAGCGGCTCTTCCCAGCGTTTTGGACTTTGCCTGGAAGTCTGCAGCGGGACTGAACGACGGCCTGGAGGACGTCTTTAGAGGCAACACTGCGGCTTGCCTGTCCTTCTAAGAAGGAAAGAAAAAAAGGTGAGTGTTTTGGCACTTTGTGCCTGAAGTGTGTAAATTGTGCTCGCACGTTCTGTGCCTCCTGCACGTTGTGCTTGTTAGCACAGTGAATCAACTCAGAAAACACTCTCCTCATTTTCCCTTTCTTTGTGTTTAATTTGTTCTTTCTTTTTTCTTTTCCTTTTTTAGGACAACTGTCTGCCGAACCCTCCCCCATGGTGGCCACGCCCCAACCTGCCCCTTCATCTTTCCGGGGGTCTGCGCACCCGCGCTGCACACTTGTGCAAGTACCACAAGTACTGTTTGCTGTTCGCGGTGCGCCGGGTGGGGCCCAGGCGTCAGTATTATTCCTTCTAGTATTCACATTATTGTTTGTTGGGACATCCGGAAGTTGTCTCCATTAATAATTGTATGTTTTTCTCAGGTTTCAATTGAGGTGTTTCATTAATGCTTATTATTTGTACGAACACCTAATTAATTATAACTTTTTTCTTTCTGTTGTTTTCTTGTAACACATGTCCCGTGAACGTAGACGTGACCGTGAATCATCTGTTGACACAGGTACTTGGATTATCACACTGCTCATTTCTGCTCTTCCAAATTGCTCCTGTGCCAGTCAACTTGTAACTAATCCAGCCTTGTGACCTGTATCTTATGTCTGCCGGCAGGCTTATTATAACTATGGCATTTAGGCGTACTACAAATATGCCGTCTAACATCCCAAGCCTATCCGAAATACTGACGAGTCAATCGACTCAAATCAGTCATGATGCGTTTGTAGTGCAACCCCAAGACTTCTACACTGCCCACTCACTAATTTCAACAGGCACTTCGTTATCCACAAAACCAAAATTTACCTTTGACGATAAGATTGATGAATCTATTGTTTCTATCTCATCAATGTCAATCTCCCATCTAGGCAACAGCAATAAACCAGAAGGCTCTCATGCACACGATATATCAATCCCACTAAGAACTCCATGTGTAAGAGTCAATCCGCGTCCTCTATCTGACATCACAATGTTAGCCTCCACCAAAAATTGCCCACGCCTCTCTTCCTCCCGCATTGCCATTTCCCCGATCACTTTTCCCTCACTAGTGCAAGATCAAACTGGTTTATCCATTCATGCCAGCCAATGTGATTCTCCGATTGTATGGAGAGCTCACCATCATTCCACTGTTGACCCTTCGCACAGTAAAGTTACCTTATCTCAACAACACTCTCAGAACTCTAAAAACTCTATGCTTCATTTGTTTGTCTTACCCACACCCAGAATATCCAAAACAGTCCCTTCAGATCTATTTCTACAACACTCAACCATGATTCATCCGGCGTTGATTGCTATTAATACTACTATCATGAGACTGTGTAAACTATTCGAATCGTTGGACACAAAAGTGTCTCACCAATCTAAACAGTTTGATGATTTGATGAAGTGGATGTTGGCCCATTATAATTCTTCATTGTTTAAAATTGTGTCACCAACTATTGGGGAAAGGTTGATAAATGAATCACTAGTCGGGGCGGTTGGGTGTAAATCTGACCTGACTAATGTACCCACTCCCATTGCTGTAGAAGTGTTACCTACAGAGGCATGTGCTTTGCCCTTGATCACTGGCATTATACGACCAATCACTCATATGAGTCACACTCAGTCCCCTGTCCAAGGGCATGTACCCCCAGTCCAACCACCACAATATTTTGTGCCAGAGGCGACCCGGGGGCTTTCAGTGCCTATCCCCGAGCGCAAAACAGGACAGGGATTTAGCCACCTAGACGCCCTTAAAGCAAGAAACCCAAAAGTTGCACCAAAAAAGCCTCTTGCAATAAAAAAAACAAAGAATATGGCTAATCTCAAGCAAATTAAAAAAACACTGAATTCATTCTTCAAGGCCTTGGGTAAATCTACTGCTCCAACAGACAATGTGCCAGCTGTTTCTTAACAAGTCCATGTTCCTTTAGCATTCTCCTTGGCCCCATCAGTGCTGGTTGGCCTGCCCCCGGTCATTCCCATACAAGCTGTGTCCCAACCAGCCCTACCAATTCCTTCCCCCTGTGCATTCCTTGATGCCCCCGAGAATGGTTCAACAAGCTAATATCACACGATCTGGTGTCCCCCTTTCCCCTCTGTCTCAGCTAGTTTTATCTATAGATCGTAATATTGAGGCAGACAAGCAACTTGCCTCTTTAAAAGCACGAAACGCTGCTCATGTGAGATTGTTTTCAAACGTCCACAATCCTGTTTTGATGGGCCCCTTTCTGACCAACACTACAAATCATTCATTAGCTGCAGCTATTCAACCTGTCCAACCCCCAATTCCACTTGCTGTGGCTTCTGCTAAAACCTCCAGCACCCGGGGTCAGCAGAACCTGGCAGATATTTCCAATGCTCCCCCTACATTGGATCAGCTGGAGAATTTTAAACAAAAAATAGATGAATATCTGGCGATTAGCTTAGCCAAAGCGCAAAATTCCTTCTTTCCTGTTGCAGCCAAGTCTAGCAAGCAGCCTTCCCATATTCAATTTACTACACAGCAAGATGGGAACCATGCCCAAGCTAGCACAAATGTTGCTAATTCACATTTGCAGTGGGCTCCGGAGAAATCGAATACACATTCAGTCTCTCGTCACCTGAATCCTCGCCGTGGGCACTTCTCTACTCTCATCCTAAAATGTAGAGAGGGAAACTTTCCATGTTACGATCTGAACCGGCAAAGTGTTCTGAATCTATTCAGAGACGTCGCTGAGCTACGAAACCTGTCCTCTCATGACATAGACCAAATTGAATTTATCTCTGAATTCACATGCTCAGTAGTCAGACTGTGGATCCCTTCTGGGCTGGTCCGAGATTCCATTTGGCAATGCAGAATGCAACTATTTAGCATGGGCTTTCTCAAAGCAGAGGAACCTGAACAAGCCCATTCAAATCCCCAAAACATCAGTCGGAAATCACACATCTATCAGGGAGTGCAGAGACAAAACTATGGGTCTCATTACACGTTGTGCGGTAAAAATTGGAATTTTATGGCATGGCGCTATTCGCGTGTCCGCCCTCGCAAAAGACCGCTAATAGCGTCGCATTACGAGTTCGCGGACACGAGCATAGCGCCATGCCATAAATGACTTTACTGCCATGCCGCAAAAGTCAACAAAATGCCCATTACCGGCCTCGACCAAAGTGCTGATCGCACCTCCTCCCTCACGCAACATGCAAATAGCGGTCACCGCTATTAGCGGACACCGTTAAAAAGCGGAACCAGAAATAGCGTCATCGCACAGGAACGGGAAAGAAAACAGCGGCCATCTTTAAAAACACAATCCATTGCCATCCTCTGCATCCAGGACCTCTTTCCGGAGAACTCCGACAAGAAACCATCCAGGACTGCCCGAAGATGTCAAAGGCCCTAAAAAAAAACTCAGATCGTCAGCGGAAAGAGAAATTTACATCTGAGGGGCTCATAATGCTGACTAGCACACTTGCAGCCAATGCCGAAGTCGTCTTCGCCAATGATATGCGCCGGGAGGCTATCATCAAGAAAAAGGCCATCTGGGATGATGTTGCCCGCAAAGTTAGTGCGGTGGGCACTACCACCCGCAGTGTGAAGGACTGCCGCAAGAGGTGGGACGACCTCCGGCTCCGTGTGCGGAATATCCTATCTGTCAACCGCAACCTTGCAATGGCCACAGGAGGTGGCGCAGAATCACCTCTGAAGATGAAGGAGTGGGAGGAGACATGTGCCTCCACAATAGGAGTCAAAGCCATAGAGGGGGTCGGAGATATGGAGTATGGTGTGGCCATCTCATCTGATGGAGGTGAGTGTATACGTCAAACAATGCACAATGAAGGGTGAGGGGGTACCCCAAACATGTGTCGATGACCAGGCCATTGATCCAGCCACACACATACATGCATGCATGCATCACCATATACACGTGCAATACAGACCCATCAATGCATGACCAACCTGACATGCCCATTACAAGAATCACTGATAAATCGTCCCCAATGCATAGAGCAGCATGACGTGAACATTCTGCATGAGGCACCTAGACCCATTAACGATGATTTATGTCCTCCACAGGATCACTGACAGACACTGGAGACACAAGCACTGCAGCACGTACTCCGCCAGCAGCCAAAAAAGCCAGGATGCATGAGAAAGGTGACACCGCCATAACTCCACGGGAACTGGGAGGACAGTCCATCTGCAGAGGGCCAAGGGCGGCAGGAGCACCATTTCATCACAGCCTGAGGGCACGGCTCCTGTTGTAGCTGAACCCACGCCAGTGTGCCCCATCATTGCTGAGATGAGCACGGAGGGCACGCACTCCGCTGCCACCAGCTCAACTGGGGAGGCAGCAGCCACCGCACCGCCCACTGACGAGGAGGACGCAATTGACGTCCTACAACTAATCCATACCCCCAGCCCAACATGGTCCATTGAGGGGAGTCCAAGGGCAACGTCCGGATCTGCTAACCAGGGAGCACATGACACCCACACTGTAGAAGGTGCATGGAGCCCTCAGGTTTCCTCACCGGATGTCGGAAGCACAGACCAGGGCGCACCGTCCAGCCCAGCAGCACCTACCACCCTGCCTGACCTTGCAACCATCACCCGGAGGCAGGAAGACATTACTGCGCTGGTCGCCCAGCATGTGGCCGAGACAGGCCATCTAAGGGATGACCTCAACAAATATGCAGGGCAAACAAAGGAGGCCATTGAGGCCTGCACTGACAGGATATACCAGGAAATGGGCCAACTCCGCCAGGCCATTTTACGTATTGGGGACATCATGGAGCAGCATCACCAACCCCCAACACAGGATCGACCGGGAACCTCCTCCTCAGCGAGTTCCCAGCAGACCAGCCCCCTGCGCCGCTCTCTGCGCAACCTGAGGCGCCCCACATCACACCAACCCAATGTTGGTGGAGGCCCTGAGGCTTAGGTCCACCAAGGACCAGGTGGCACATGTGGGGCAGGAAACGTAGACACCATAAGACTCACCTGGGAGTTTTGGGGGGGAGGGTAAGGGTGCATTTGGGTGTTTTGGGGGGGAGGGAGGTAAGGGTGCATTTGGGTGTTTTGGGGGGGAGGGGGGTAAGGGTGCATTTGGGTGTGTTGGGGTGTTGCACTTCTTATCACATTCTGTTCAATATACACTGTTCTGAAGTTGAAACACAAGGGTGGTATCCATCATTGCGTATGTGTCATTTATCTTGGACAGGGTCCTTTGTGGGACTCAAAACATGCACCAGGGCAACAATATGCATCTCCGTCCATGCTTTTTCACCTTTGTGCCTGATGGGATTTCAGAATCAGATGCTGACGCACATCGTGTGCCTCCTTGGCATTGCCTCTTGCATGTCCTGCCGGGGCTTTCCACCCGTACTCATCCCCATCCACATCATGCTCTTCTGGTGGTTGCATGTCAATTTCAGGTGGCATTGGCACATTCCATCATATGCACATTTTTTGATGCTCTACACATGCCATGGTTATCTTTGCCACTTTGACACGGCTGTACAGGAGTGCCTCACCCAGGCTGCTTAGGCAGCGGAGCACTGTCATTGGAAGGCTGACTGCCAGCTCTATCACGACGCAGGTACAGGGATGTGCAATATTGTTGTCCTCTTCCTGCTGGTTCTGTGGGTTCCGTACAGGGGTTAGGAGCCACCTCCTCAGTGGATAGCTGGCATCGCCTGTATGGTGTGAGGAATGGGTACCTGCTACGGGACACCTCTGGTGCGGGCTGTTGTTGTTGGTGCTGCACTGCTATCATGTAGTCAAGCCCGTCATGTCATGCTGCTGCTATGGGGACCATCTTGGTGTAGGAAGGGGTGTGGGTAGGGGTGTGGTGTGCTCTTTTGTGCTGCCTGTCTCCATTGCATGCACGTGTGCTGATTGTGTCCACCTGTGGTAGATGGGTACACTGCTCAGGTCTCTTAACGGGTGCTTTTCGATGCCGTTATTAGCGCCATGTCGGTAAGGGGTTTATGGGTGTTTTCCATGCCGCTAATGCCATGTCCGCATGGCTTGTGATGGCCTGGTATTAGCGCCATGGCGCTAATTCCAGCCTGGGGGTTAATACCGGCCTTGCCGCTATTAGTGGCACCGTAATTAACGGGTGCGCTGATAGCGGTGGGTCCGGGTCGTGATTGGCTTAGGAAATTACCGGTACCGGTAATTCTTTACCGTTACCGGTATTCCCTTACCGCACAACGTGTAATGAGGCTGTATGAGCCCGAAAGTGAAGCCAGCCAACAGCAGTAACCATTAACAGTCTGCGCCAAAGATACCATTCAGCTTTTAAGCTGGAATCAAGGGATCACTCCCATTTCCACTCTTCTATTGACAACTTATCAAGCATTCATCATCTGATAGCCCTACAAGAAACCTGGCTCACTACGTGCCCCATTTGGGATGGCTATGAGACTACTTTCCTCCATGCAATCGCGAGTAGTGGTCGTTAATCGTCAGGTCTCTTAGTGGGAGTGCATGGTGCTAGTGGCTTTAGCATTAAACCCTGGGCCTCGGTAGGGGCTCAAATTCACTTAGTATTAATCTTGGGCCACCCCCAAGAATTGGGCCTAGTAAATGTCTATCGCAACACTGCCACCATGTCCGATGTTGTATTCTATGAAGGTCTGAATGGGACCTTGGATTTAATCATATCCAGACATACCATCACTCATACCATCATTGCACGAGATCTCAATCTGGATTGTCGAGATAGACCTGGCATATCCTGGACAGCTAAGAAATGGACAAGCATCATGTATGATCGTAATCTCCATATGTTAAATGGCTCTGTTAAGGGAGATGTACCTTCCAATTACACGTGGCAGCGTGGGAATAGTACAAGCACACTTGATTACATCTATGTGAGCCCTAATCTGTTCCAAAATGTCCAACATCTCTCCTTTAGTGATCACCCCAAGAGCGATCATAGATTACTTGTTGTGCAGATCACATGGAACTTTGGAGAAGTTTCATCCAGACAGGTCTTACATGCTGTAGCAACAGTAAACTCAGCCAGAAGTCGTCTTCGATGGAACTCAGGCAAGATTGTGTCTCTCACAAACATCCTAGAAGGCAATGCGTTGCAATATAACGGTGCAAACCATTAGCATCTTGCGCCATAATCGTGTCTGCCATCCACATATCTTCGACGCTGAAACCCAGCGTATCAAAGCCGATTACAGAAAGCTCAGAAATAAAATACCATCTGTGAATGACCCCTCAAGCTGGCAACTCTTAAAAACTGCCAAATGCCGTTATAAAAACTGGCTCAGGAGTAAACAAGTGTCTCAGTATCAGCGTGACAGTATCTCCATGCAAGCTGCCATGTCAAATAAAAACTCGGCGATGATGTGGCAATTACTAAATGACCAAAGCTACAATCTTCAGGGTGACGCGCAAATCAACAGCGTCCTGGAATCTGACTGGATCACCCATTTTTCCGCCTTATATGCTGATCCAGTCTTTGATAATTTGATGTATATTCCCTCAGCTGACTCACCTTGGCAGCTAAAGTTATCTGAACTATCAATTTGTTCCATCATTATGCAAGCCAGTTCATCTAGAGCGAGAGGACCAGATGGGCTCTCTAACTTTATGCTTAAGGCACATCCTGATGAATGGGCCCATATCCTTTATATCCTCTTTAAGAGCATCTTACTCACTCACGTGATTCCTAGTTCCTGGAAGACATCTATCATCATTGCTATCTTTAAGAAGGGTGATCGTAGTCTCCCAGCTAACTATCGGCCTATCGCCCTCCTAGATGCACCGGGGAAAGTCTTCGCCAAAATGATTCTTGCAGACTTCAATGACTGGACCTTACACTCACACTTGCGTGACCCGCATCAAACGGGTTTTGTCGCAGGAATGGGAACATCAATTAATTTATTCGCTCTAAACTCGATTAAAATGCAATGTCATTTGCAGAAACAAGTATTATTTGCGTTCGTTGACCTCAACGCTGCTTTTGACTCAGTGAGCCGTGTGCTCCTATTAGCGAAGCTGCGTAGAGACCAATGTCCTGCAACTCTACTAGATGTGATACATGCATTGCATTCTGGAACCTCGATTAAAGTTTGCCTTTCGTTAGATGGTGCGCTTTCGAAACAGATCAACACCTCACGAGGCCTTAAACAAGGCTGTCTTCTGGCGTCGGCAATCTTTAATTATTTCATTCAAGACGTTAGATATGAATTGTCCACTGTGATTTCGGACTCCCTTAAATTAAATAATCATCCAATTCAGACTCTTCTACATGCTGATGATTTAGTGCTTATCTCCAGAACACAAGTCGGTTTACAACGATTGTTGAATGCTTTTTTTACTTACACTCAAAACAATGAATTGAAAATAAACACTCCTAAAACACAAATCATTGCATACTCCCCAAGGCGGCGTGGCCGCTATCCCATGTGTGAATCATCGCCTACTCCCCATGGCGGCGTGGCCGCTATCCCATGTGTGAATCATCGCATACTCCCCAAGGCGGCGTGGCCCGCTATCCCATGTGTGAATCATCGCATACTCCCCAAGGCGGCGTGGCCGCTATCCCATGTGTGAAACATCGCATACTCCCCAAGGAAGCGTGGCCCGCTATCCCATGTGTGAATCATCGCATACTCCCCAAGGCGGCGTGGCCGCTATCCCATGTGTGAATCATCGCATACTCCCCAAGGAAGCGTGGCCCGCTATCCCATGTGTGAATCATCGCATACTCCCCAAGGCGGCGTGGCCGCTATCCCATGTGTGAATCATCGCATACACCCCAAGGCGGCGTGGCCGCTATCCCATGTGTGAATCATGGCATACTCCCCAAGGCGGCGTGGCCGCTATCCCATGTGTGAATCATGGCATACTCCCCAAGGCGGCGTGGCCCGCTATCCCATGTGTGGATCATGGCATACTCCCCAAGGCGGCGTGGCCCGCTACCTCATGTGTGGTCCTTCAATCATATTCCTATAAATATGGTGCCGCATTACACCTACCTTGGCATTCTTTTCGAGAGTTCAGTTCACCCAATAGGCCATATTACACGCCTAGAGACAAGGCTTACATCATTTATCTCACAAGCCAGCATCCTTATGCATAAATATGGCAAATTTTCCATCTTGCCAGCCTGGCATTTCTGGACCATGAAAACTACCCTAGCTCTATTGTACGGTCTTGAAACCTTTCAGGATAATCCTTCCTTACAATTTGCGAAATGGGAAGCAAAATACTGGCACCGAATATTACACCTCCCAAATTGCATTCCAGTTGCCTGGATAAGATACAAACTTGGTTTAGTTTCCTTGCAGGCTGTTTTCAACTGGCGTCAATGCTCCTTTTTCAGGAAAGGCTTGCTTTCTACCACTCTGCAAGTTCTGTTAAAACATCTTTCATCATATATTTTCTCATCAAAACAGTTGTTTATCAAATCCTGGCTGTTGAGTGTTTATCGCGGGGTAACCTCGGCAGATATTTCACTGGATTTACTACTGCAAAATCCAAACAAAGCTAAATTAAAATGATATCACGCAGATTGGTCTCTCACACGAACAGCATGTCTTTTGTATCAAGATGCTGAGTTTCGCTTCCCACATAAAAAAATACGCACCTTACCAGCTTATTTAATTCGCTGCCCTTCACATGAATTTCGCAACAACATTTTAAGAGTGCGTTTTAATTTATGGGTCACACGAGATCTGCAGGCCAAAAGGAAACTCTTGAGCCCCTCAGAGAATTTTTGCCGCTTTTGCATGTCGATGGACACTCGCGAAACCTTGGTGCATCTTATCACAGAATGTAAGGACCTCTGGCCATTGCGGGAAACTCACTATGCCAGACATTGGGCCTCATTACGGGTCCGGCGGTAACCGAGGTGGTAAAACCACCTGGTTACCGCCGACTCGTATTACCATTCCGCCTCCGTGATTCCCGGAATTAACGGGGCATTACAACCCCGGTTTCCCGGGAATCACGGAGGCAGAATAGTGTTAATCCCCATTCCCATTGAGTCCAATGGGACTCAATGGGAATCATGGAAACACCGTCAGCATCTCGTGATGCTGCCGGTGTATCCTCGTCCGCCTGCAGGCGGGCGGTGTTAAACCCGCCAGGTCAGACCTGGCGGGAACATCACCTCCCGCCTGCAGGAGTCGGGATCAGACGGTCTAGCAAACAACGGTGGCAGCGGGTTTACCACCACCGTTATTTGCGGACCGCCTGATTTGTAATGAGGCCCATTGTAAATATTTATGCCTTGTTCCAAAAGATTTGACCTGGTCGTTAATACTAGGTTCTGGTTATTTACCCCTGCAAATTGCCACTGTTAATTTTCTATCAAGTTTAAATCTGGAAACTCAGTGAATTCATCAACAGTCCTGATGTCAACCAATTTGAAGTCTGCGATTCACACTGTTTTTTCGTTTGTGCCTCATTTTTTAAAATCATATTGTGATGAATATTTACATGCTGATATCTATGACTACGTATAGCTGATGTATTGTTGGTCACACCTTGTATCGTTTAAAGTCATGTGTTTTTCTTTATGTGTTTTATTGTATATAGGAAAATGGGGAAAAAAAGTTTTGTTCGCTTTTAAATTCCAAAATATTTTATTTGATAGGTTGATTTACTTCAACTAAATCAAATAAATAAAAAAAAAATAAAAAAGGGGGTCCAGTCAATGTTGCTATAGGAGGGGGAGCGGAAGAAAGGACAGGATGTCCTGTGTTTTGGTGGTGAAATGTGAGGCCAGGGCTGAGCAAAGGGCCTGGGTGGGTGCAGTAGAGGATGTGGCTGCAGTAGGGTTGGCCAGCTCCTTGCAGACTTTTAAAAAGTTTGGCCGTGTTATTAGATGCCACAGAGTCAGGCTCGAATGTAGACTCTTTTCTTGGAGCAGATGCAGAGTCTATATTGTCTTTGAAGAAGGCGGCAGGCCAGTTTGTTAGAGGGTGCAACTGAAGATCCCCATTTCCGTTCCGCTGCTCTGCACTTTCGCTTAAGGGCAGCCAGATCGGAGTCGTACCAATAGTTGCACTTTTTGGTAGGCTTCAGTCGGACCCTCATGAGTGTCAAGAGTGTTGGAGATGGAACGGTGAAAATTAGAGAGGGCTGTATCAGGATGGGAGTCAGCCGCAGGATTAGAAGGAGAAGGGTAGGTGGAGGCAAAGGCAGCCACTGACACTCTTGCCATGGGTTGCATGTCCTTGAAGGCAGGAGGTGGTGTAGGCTGTGCCAGTGCTAAAGAAGAAAGAGAGCTTCAAGTGAGAAGAGAGTGATCAGTCCATGAGAGTGAGGTAGTTAGAGGAATAGAGAGTGGGATGTCTGTGGAGATGTGAGCATCCAAGGTGTGGCCAGCAGTGTGCGTTGGACCAGAGGGTAGAATGGAAAGAGAAAGGGAGTCACACAGGTTGTGGAAAGGTCCTGAGGAGTCCGGAGAGTCAAGATGGATTTTAAGATCCCCCAGAAGGAGGAGTTGGAAAGAGGAGAAGAGAAGAGGCCAGGCCAGCCTATTCCAGGAGGAAGAGGGTGGACTGGCCCAGCAGCCGATAGAAGGTGGCTAGAGTAAGAGAGGCGACAGGGGAGAGAGAGAGCCTGCAGGCCAGGCTTTCAAAGGAGGAGTAGACCTGAGTAGGAATAATAGAAACAGGGATCCACTCAGGAAAGATCAGGGCTACTCCTCCTCCTGGCCTGTTGGGCCTGGGCACGGAGAGGATCTTGCAGCCTTCCGGGAGAAGTGTGTCAAAACTTGTGACAGAGCTGTCCTTAAACCATGTCTCCGTCAGAGCAAGAACATCAAGGACCAGGAGTAAGTGGCAAGAGTGCCTGAGAGATAAGAGGTAAGGGGAGGCAAGGATGACAAGGGTGTCAGTGGGGATGGTGCAGGCAAGGGAGCCAGTGTGGGAGGGCCCACAGGAGGCAAGGGACCTCCAGATGCAGTGGCAATGGGTGGCCGGGGCAGGAGGGTGGAAGAGGCTGGCGAGGTTGTCAGTGTAGTGCGAGTAGGCAAGGGAGCCTGTACAGTTGAGAGCGAAAATGGGGGAGTTGTGTGTGAGGTGGTGAGGTTGGTAGGGGGCAATGTAGCCAAGGAGGGCATAGTTGGCAAAGGAGCCTGGGTGGCCACAGAAGCAGGTGGCAAGGGAGCCTGTGAGGAGGAAAGAGGAAAGTTGATAAGGCGAGGAAAGAGCTTATCAAAAAGTAAGAGGTTCGGATGAGGCCCTTGTACCAAGATGGTACCATTTCGATAGACATTTATGATGGCCCTGGAGGTGGAAGAGGAGCAAGAAAGGCCTCCCAGCGTGTGCCACCATTTATGGGTGAGGAAGAGTAAGGAGAGAGCAGAGCAGCATATGGAGAGTCCATAGGTCAGGAGAGAGATTGACAAAGAGTACGTCAATGAAAGTCTATTTGGCAGAAGCACTGACGTAGGTGTCAGAGATAGGAAGGCCTGGGTTGGAGGCCATTATGTCCTTCTTGAGTTTCTTCCAGCCTGATTTAGTAAGAGGTGAAGGATAGGAGATGGAGAAACAGTTAGAGAAGATGGGGAGATAGAAAGGGCCACAGTGAGGGGCACAGAGTGTGGTACACTTAACCAGGCAGAGTAGTTGAGGAACGTGGGAGAGGTAGGCAAGGAGGGAGCAAGCGCTCAGGAAGACACAAACAGGATAAGGGAAGAGACACTGGGAAATGAAGAGGGTGAGGGCACAGTTAACATACAAGAAAAGAGGGCAGAGGGTGGTAACAATCAGCACATTCACATGAAAGCAGGAGTGTGCACACACCAAAAACTATTTTACTCACAGTAGTAAAAATCAATCATGATGTTAGAACAACAAAATAGGTTTTTTACAGCAAGCAGAAAAACCAATCAGGATGTGGGCACAGCTAAAATAGACCTATTACAGCAAGCAGAAAAACCAATCAGGATGTGGGCACAGCTAAAATAGAACTATTACAGCAAGTAGAGCAGTCAATGCAGGATGAGTGCGCAGCTAAAATAGACCTATTACAGCAAGCAGTGCAGTGAATACATGATTTGGGCACAGCTAAAATGGACTTATTAAAGCAAGCAGCGCAGTCAATGCAGGATGTGGGCACAGCTAAAATAGACCTATTACAGCAAGCAGCGCAGTCAATGCAGGATGTGTGCGCAGCAAAAATAGACCTATTACAGCAAGCAGCACAGTCAATGCAGGATGTGTGCGCAGCTAAAATAGACCTATTACAGCATGCAGCGCAGTCAATGCAGGATGTGTGCGCAGCTAAAATAGACCTATTACAGCAAGCAGCACAGTCAATGCAGGATGTGTGCGCAGCTAAAATAGACCTATTACAGCATGCAGCACAGTCAATGCAGGATGTGTGTGCAGCTAAAATAGAACTTTTACAGCAAGCAGCACAATCAATGCAGGATGTGAGCACAGCTAAAATAGACCTATCAAAGCAAGCAGCGCAGTCAATGCAGGATGTGTGCGCAGCTAAAACAGACTTATTACAGCAAGGAGAAAAGTCAATGCAGGATGTGAGCGCAGCTAAAACAGACCTATCACAGCAAGGAGAAAAGTCAATGCAGGATGTGAGCGCAGCTAATATAGAACGTTTACAGCAAGCAGCACAGTGAATACAGGATGTGAGCGCAGCTACTATAGACCTATTATAGCAAGCAGCACAATCAATGCAGGATGTGTGCGCAGCTAAAATAGAACTTTTACAGCAAGCAGCACAGTCAATGCAGGATGTGAGCACAGCTAAAATAGAACTTTTACAGCAAGCAGCACAATCAATGCAGGATGTGTGCGCAGCTAAAATAGAACTTTTACAGCAAGCAGCACAGTCAATGCAGGATGTGAGCACAGCTAAAATAGAACTTTTACAGCAAGCAGCACAATCAATGCAGGATGTGAGCGCAGCTAAAATAGAACTTTTACAGCAAGCAGCACAGTCAATGCAGGATGTGAGCGCAGCTAAAATAGAACTTTTACAGCAAGCAGCACAATCAATGCAGGATGTGAGTGCAGCTAAAACAGAACTTTTACAGCAAGCAGCACAGTCAATGCAGGATGTGAGCACAGCTAAAAACAGAACTTTTATAGCAAGCAGCACAGTCAATGCAGGATGTGAGCGCAGCTAATATAGACCCTTTACAGCAAGCAGCACAGTCAATGCAGGATGTGTGAGCAGCTAAAACAGAACTTTTATAGCAAGCAGCACAGTCAATGCAGGATGTGAGCACAGCTAAAATAGACCTATTACAGCAAGCAGCACAGTCAATGCAGTATGTGAGCACAGCTAAAATAGACCTATTACAGCAAGCAGCACAGTCAATGCAGGATGTGTGAGCAGCTAAAACAGAACTTTTATAGCAAGCAGCACAGTCAATGCAGGATGTGAGCGCAGCTAATATAGACCCTTTACAGCAAGCAGCACAGTCAATGCAGGATGTGTGAGCAGCTAAAACAGAACTTTTATAGCAAGCAGCACAGTCAATGCAGGATGTGAGCACAGCTAAAATAGACCTATTACAGCAAGCAGCACAGTCAATGCAGGATGTGTGAGCAGCTAAAACAGAACTTTTATAGCAAGCAGCACAGTCAATGCAGGATGTGTGTGCAGCTAAATAGAACTTTTACAGCAAGCAGCACAATCAATGCAGGATGTGAGCGCAGCTAAAATAGAACTCTTACAGCAAGCAGCACAGTCAATGCAGGATGTGAGCGCAGCTAAAATATAACTTTTACAGCAAGCAGCACAATCAATGCAGGATGTGAGCGCAGCTAAAACAGAACTTTTACAGCAAGCAGCACAGTCAATGCAGGATGTGAGCGCAGCTAAAACAGAACTTTTATAGCAAGCAGCACAGTCAATGCAGGATGTGAGCGCAGCTAATATAGACCCTTTACAGCAAGCAGCACAGTCAATGCAGGATGTGTGAGCAGCTAAAACAGAACTTTTATAGCAAGCAGCACAGTCAATGCAGGATGTGAGCACAGCTAAAATAGACCTATTACAGCAAGCAGCACAGTCAATGCAGGATGTGTGAGCAGCTAAAACAGAACTTTTATAGCAAGCAGCACAGTCAATGCAGGATGTGTGCGCAGCTAAAATAGAACTTTTACAGCAAGCAGCACAGTCAATGCAGGATGTGAGCGCAGCTAAAATAGAACTTTTACAGCAAGCAGCACAATCAATGCAGGATGTGAGTGCAGCTAAAACAGAACTTTTACAGCAAGCAGCACAGTCAATGCAGGATGTGAGCGCAGCTAAAACAGAACTTTTATAGCAAGCAGCACAGTCAATGCAGGATGTGAGCGCAGCTAATATAGACCCTTTACAGCAAGCAGCACAGTCAATGCAGGATGTGTGAGCAGCTAAAACAGAACTTTTATAGCAAGCAGCACAGTCAATGCAGGATGTGAGCACAGCTAAAATAGACCTATTACAGCAAGCAGAAGAGTCAATGCAGGATGTGTGAGCAGCTAAAACAGAACTTTTATAGCAAGCAGCACAGTCAATGCAGGATGTGTGTGCAGCTAAAATAGAACTTTTACAGCAAGCAGCACAATCAATGCAGGATGTGAGCGCAGCTAAAACAGAACTATTACAGCAAGCAGCACAGTCAATGCAGGATGTGAGCGCAGCTAAAACAGAACTTTTATAGCAAGCAGCACAGTCAATGCAGGATGTGAGCGCAGCTAATATAGACCCTTTACAGCAAGCAGCACAGTCAATGCAGGATGTGTGAGCAGCTAAAACAGAACTTTTATAGCAAGCAGCACAGTCAATGCAGGATGTGTGCACAGCTAAAATAGAACTTTTACAACAAGCAACACAATCAATGCAGGATGTGAGCGCAGCTAAAACACAACTTTTATAGCAAGCAGCACAGTCAATGCAGGATGTGAGCGCAGCTAATATAGACCCTTTACAGCAAGCAGCACAGTCAATGCAGGATGTGTGAGCAGCTAAAACAGAACTTTTATAGCAAGCAGCGCAGTCAATGCAGGATGTAAGCACAGCTAAAATAGACCTATTACAGCAAGCAGCACAGTCAATGCAGGATGTGTGAGCAGCTAAAACAGAACTTTTATAGCAAGCAGCACAGTCAATGCAGGATATGTGCGTAGCTAAAATAGACCTATTACAGCAGGCAGAAAAGTCAATGCAGGATGTGAGCGCAGCAAAAATAGAACGTTTATAGCAAGCAGCACAGTGAATACAGGATGTGAGCGCAGCTAATATAGACCGATTATAGCAAGCAGCACAGTCAATGCAGGATGTGAGCACAGCTAAAATAATACTTTTACAGCAAGCAGCACAATCAATGCAGGATGTGTGCGCAGCTAAAATAGACCTTTTACAGCAAGCAGCACAGTCAATGCAGGATGTGAGCACAGCTAAAATAGACCTATTACAGCAAGCAGCGCAGTCAATGCAGGATGTGTGCGCAGCTAAAATAGACCTTTTACAGCAAGCAGCACAGTCAATGCAGGATGTGAGCACAGCTAAAATAGACCTATTACAGCAAGCAGCGCAGTCAATGCAGGATGTGTGCGCAGCTAAAACAGACCTATTACAGCAAGGAGAAAAGTCAATGCAGTATGTGAGCGCAGCTAAAAAAGAACTTTTACAGCAAGCAGCACAGTCAATGCAGGATGTGAGCACAACTAAAATAGTACTTTTACAGCAAGCAGCACAGTCAATGCAGGATGTGAGCGCAGCTAAAACAGAACTTTTACAGCAAGCAGCAGTCAATGCAGGGTGTGTGCGCAGCTAAAATAGAACTTTTACAGCAAGCAGCACAGTCAATGCAGAATGTGAGTGCAGCTAAAACAGAACTTTTACAGCAAGCAGCAGTCAATGCAGGGTGTGTGCACAGCTAAAATAGACCTTTTACAGCAAGCAGCAGTCAAAGTAGGGTGTGTGCGCAGCTAAAATAGAACTTTTACAGCAAGCAGCACAGTCAAATCAGGATGTGAGCGCAGCTAAAAGCGAACTTTTACAGCAAGCAGCACAGTCAATGCAGGGTGTGTGTACAGCTAAAACAGAACTTTTATAGCAAGCAGCACAGTCAATGCAGGATGTGAGCGCAGCTAATATAGACCCTTTACAGCAAGCAGCACAGTCAATGCAGGATGTGTGAGCAGCTAAAACAGAACTTTTATAGCAAGCAGCACAGTCAATGCAGGATGTGAGCACAGCTAAAATAGACCTATTACAGCAAGCAGCACAGTCAATGCAGGATGTGTGAGCAGCTAAAACAGAACTTTTATAGCAAGCAGCACAGTCAATGCAGGATGTGTGCGCAGCTAAAATAGAACTTTTACAGCAAGCAGCACAATCAATGCAGGATGTGAGCGCAGCTAAAATAGAACTTTTACAGCAAGCAGCACAGTCAATGCAGGATGTGAGCGCAGCTAAAATATAACTTTTACAGCAAGCAGCACAGTCAATGCAGGATGTGAGCGCAGCTAAAACAAAACTTTTACAGCAAGCAGCACAGTCAATGCAGGATGTGAGCGTAGCTAAAACAGAACTTTTATAGCAAGCAGCACAGTCAATGCAGGATGTGAGCGCAGCTAATATAGACCCTTTACAGCAAGCAGCACAGTCAATGCAGGATGTGTGAGCAGCTAAAACAGAACTTTTATAGCAAGCAGCACAGTCAATGCAGGATGTGAGCGCAGCTAAAATAGACCTATTACAGCAAGCAGCACAGTCAATGCAGGATGTGTGAGCAGCTAAAACAGAACTTTTACAGCAAGCAGCACAGTCAATGCAGGATGTGTGCGCAGCTAAAACAGAACTTTTACAGCAAGCAGCACAATCAATGCAGGATGTGAGCGCAGCTAAAATAGAACTTTTACAGCAAGCAGCACAGTCAATGCAGGATGTGAGCGCAGCTAAAATAGAACTTTTACAGCATGCAGCACAGTCAATGCAGGATCTGAGCGCAGCTAAAATAGAACTTTTACAGCAAGCAGCACAATCAATGCAGGATGTGAGCGCAGCTAAAACAGAACTATTACAGCAAGCAGGACAGTCAATGCAGGATGTGAGCGCAGCTAAAACAGAACTTTTATAGCAAGCAGCACAGTCAATGCAGGATGTGAGCGCAGCTAAAATAGACCTATTACAGCAAGCAGCACAGTCAATGCAGGATGTGTGAGCAGCTAAAACAGAACTTTTATAGCAAGCAGCACAGTCAATGCAGGATGTGTGCGCAGCTAAAATAGAACTTTTACAACAAGCAACACAATCAATGCAGGATGTGAGCGCAGCTAAAACACAACTTTTATAGCAAGCAGCACAGTCAATGCAGGATGTGAGCGCAGCTAATATAGACCCTTTACAGCAAGCAGCACAGTCAATGCAGGATGTGTGAGCAGCTAAAACAGAACTTTTATAGCAAGCAGCGCAGTCAATGCAGGATGTAAGCACAGCTAAAATAGACCTATTACAGCAAGCAGCACAGTCAATGCAGGATGTGTGAGCAGCTAAAACAGAACTTTTATAGCAAGCAGCACAGTCAATGCAGGATATGTGCGTAGCTAAAATAGACCTATTACAGCAGGCAGGAAAGTCAATGCAGGATGTGAGCGCAGCAAAAATAGAACGTTTATAGCAAGCAGCACAGTGAATACAGGATGTGAGCGCAGCTAATATAGACCTATTATAGCAAGCAGCACAGTCAATGCAGGATGTGAGCACAGCTAAAATAGAACTTTTACAGCAAGCAGCACAATCAATGCAGGATGTGAGCACAACTAAAATAATACTTTTACAGCAAGGAGCACAATCAATGCAGGATGTGTGCGCAGCTAAAATAGACCTTTTACAGCAAGCAGCACAGTCAATGCAGGATGTGAGCACAGCTAAAATAGACCTATTACAGCAAGCAGCGCAGTCAATGCAGGATGTGTGCGCAGCTAAAATAGACCTTTTACAGCAAGCAGCACAGTCAATGCAGGATGTGAGCACAGCTAAAATAGACCTATTACAGCAAGCAGCGCAGTCAATGCAGGATGTGTGCGCAGCTAAAACAGACCTATTACAGCAAGGAGAAAAGTCAATGCAGTATGTGAGCGCAGTTAAAAAAAGAACTTTTACAGCAAGCAGCACAGTCAATGCAGGATGTGAGCACAACTAAAATAGTACTTTTACAGCAAGCAGCACAGTCAATGCAGGATGTGAGCGCAGCTAAAACAGAACTTTTACAGCAAGCAGCAGTCAATGCAGGGTGTGTGCGCAGCTAAAATAGAACTTTTACAGCAAGCAGCACAGTCAATGCAGAATGTGAGTGCAGCTAAAACAGAACTTTTACAGCAAGCAGCAGTCAATGCAGGGTGTGTGCACAGCTAAAATAGACCTTTTACAGCAAGCAGCAGTCAAAGTAGGGTGTGTGCGCAGCTAAAATAGAACTTTTACAGCAAGCAGCACAGTCAATGCAGGATGTGAGCGCAGCTAAAAGCGAACTTTTACAGCAAGCAGCACAGTCAATGCAGGGTGTGTGTACAGCTAAAACAGAACTTTTATAGCAAGCAGCACAGTCAATGCAGGATGTGAGCGCAGCTAATATAGACCCTTTACAGCAAGCAGCACAGTCAATGCAGGATGTGTGAGCAGCTAAAACAGAACTTTTATAGCAAGCAGCACAGTCAATGCAGGATGTGTGCGCAGCTAAAATAGAACTTTTACAGCAAGCAGCACAATCAATGCAGGATGTGAGCGCAGCTAAAATAGAACTTTTACAGCAAGCAGCACAGTCAATGCAGGATGTGAGCGCAGCTAAAATATAACTTTTACAGCAAGCAGCACAGTCAATGCAGGATGTGAGCGCAGCTAAAACAAAACTTTTACAGCAAGCAGCACAGTCAATGCAGGATGTGAGCGCAGCTAAAACAGAACTTTTATAGCAAGCAGCACAGTCAATGCAGGATGTGAGCGCAGCTAATATAGACCCTTTACAGCAAGCAGCACAGTCAATGCAGGATGTGTGAGCAGCTAAAACAGAACTTTTATAGCAAGCAGCACAGTCAATGCAGGATGTGAGCGCAGCTAAAATAGACCTATTACAGCAAGCAGCACAGTCAATGCAGGATGTGTGAGCAGCTAAAACAGAACTTTTACAGCAAGCAGCACAGTCAATGCAGGATGTGTGCGCAGCTAAAACAGAACTTTTACAGCAAGCAGCACAATCAATGCAGGATGTGAGCGCAGCTAAAATAGAACTTTTACAGCAAGCAGCACAGTCAATGCAGGATGTGAGTGCAGCTTAAATAGAACTTTTACAGCAAGCAGCACAATCAATGCAGGATGTGAGCGCAGCTAAAACAGAACTTTTACAGCAAGCAGCACAGTCAATGCAGGATGTGAGCGCAGCTAAAACAGAACTTTTACAGCAAGCAGCACAGTCAATGCAGGATGTGAGCGCAGCTAATATAGACCCTTTACAGCAAGCAGCACAGTCAATGCAGGATGTGTGAGCAGCTAAAACAGAACTTTTATAGCAAGCAGCACAGTCAATGCAGGATGTGAGCGCAGCTATAATAGACCTATTACAGCAAGCAGCACAGTCAATGCAGGATGTGTGAGCAGCTAAAACAGAACTTTTATAGCAAGCAGCACAGTCAATGTAGGATGTGAGCGCAGCTAAAATAGAACTTTTACAGCAAGCAGCACAGTCAATGCAGAATGTGAGCGCAGCTAATATAGACCCTTTACAGCAAGCAGCACAGTCAATGCAGGATGTGTGAGCAGCTAAAACAGAACTTTTACAGCAAGCAGCACAGTCAATGCAGGATGTGAGCGCAGCTAAAACAGAACTTTTACAGCAAGCAGCACAGTCAATGCAGGATGTGAGCGCAGCTAAATAGAACTTTTACAGCAAGCAGCACAATCAATGCAGGATGTGAGCGCAGCTAAAATAGAACTTTTACAGCAAGCAGCAAAGTCAATGCAGGATGTGAGCGCAGCTAAAATATAACTTTTACAGCAAGCAGCACAGTCAATGCAGGATGTGAGCGCAGCTAAAACAGAACTTTTACAGCAAGCAGCACAGTCAATGCAGGATGTGAGCGCAGCTAAAACAGAACTTTTATAGCAAGCAGCACAGTCAATGCAGGATGTGAGCGCAGCTAATATAGACCCTTTACAGCAAGCAGCACAGTCAATGCAGGATGTGAGCGCAGCTAAAACAGAACTTTTACAGCAAGCAGCACAGTCAATGCAGGATGTGAGCGCAGCTAAAACAGAACTTTTATAGCAAGCAGCACAGTCAATGCAGGATGTGAGCGCAGCTAATATAGACCCTTTACAGCAAGCAGCACAGTCAATGCAGGATGTGTGAGCAGCTAAAACAGAACTTTTATAGCAAGGAGCACAGTCAATGCAGGATGTGAGCACAGCTAAAATAGACCTATTACAGCAAGCAGCAGAGTCAATGCAGGATGTGTGAGCAGCTAAAACAGAACTTTTATAGCAAGCAGCACAGTCAATGCAGGATGTGTGCGCAGCTAAAATAGAACTTTTACAGCAAGCAGCACAATCAATGCAGGATGTGAGCGCAGCTAAAGTAGAACTTTTACAGCAAGCAGCACAGTCAATGCAGGATGTGAGCGCAGCTAAAATAGAACTTTTACAGCAAGCAGCACAATCAATGCAGGATGTGAGCGCAGCTAAAACAGAATTATTACAGCAAGCGGCACAGTCAATGCAGCATGTGAGCGCAGCTAAAATAGAACTTTTACAGCAAGCAGCACAGTCAATGCAGAATGTGAGTGCAGCTAAAACAGAACTTTTACAGCAAGCAGCAGTCAATGCAGGGTGTGTGCACAGCTAAAATAGACCTTTTACAGCAAGCAGCAGTCAAAGTAGGGTGTGTGCGCAGCTAAAATAGAACTTTTACAGCAAGCAGCACAGTCAATGCAGGATGTGAGCGCAGCTAAAAGCGAACTTTTACAGCAAGCAGCACAGTCAATGCAGGGTGTGTGTACAGCTAAAACAGAACTTTTATAGCAAGCAGCACAGTCAATGCAGGATGTGAGCGCAGCTAATATAGACCCTTTACAGCAAGCAGCACAGTCAATGCAGGATGTGTGAGCAGCTAAAACAGAACTTTTATAGCAAGCAGCACAGTCAATGCAGGATGTGAGCACAGCTAAAATAGACCTATTACAGCAAGCAGCACAGTCAATGCAGGATGTGTGAGCAGCTAAAACAGAACTTTTATAGCAAGCAGCACAGTCAATGCAGGATGTGTGCGCAGCTAAAATAGAACTTTTACAGCAAGCAGGACAATCAATGCAGGATGTGAGCGCAGCTAAAATAGAACTTTTACAGCAAGCAGCACAGTCAATGCAGGATGTGAGCGCAGCTAAAATATAACTTTTACAGCAAGCAGCACAGTCAATGCAGGATGTGAGCGCAGCTAAAACAAAACTTTTACAGCAAGCAGCACAGTCAATGCAGGATGTGAGCGTAGATAAAACAGAACTTTTATGGCAAGCAGCACAGTCAATGCAGGATGTGAGCACAGCTAATATAGACCCTTTACAGCAAGCAGCACAGTCAATGCAGGATGTGTGAGCAGCTAAAACAGAACTTTTATAGCAAGCAGCACAGTCAATGCAGGATGTGAGCGCAGCTAAAATAGACCTATTACAGCAAGCAGCACAGTCAATGCAGGATGTGTGAGCAGCTAAAACAGAACTTTTACAGCAAGCAGCACAGTCAATGCAGGATGTGTGCGCAGCTAAAACAGAACTTTTACAGCAAGCAGCACAATCAATGCAGGATGTGAGCGCAGCTAAAATAGAACTTTTACAGCAAGCAGCACAGTCAATGCAGGATGTGAGCGCAGCTAAAATAGAACTTTTACAGCATGCAGCACAGTCAATGCAGGATGTGAGCGCAGCTAAAATAGAACTTTTACAGCAAGCAGCACAATCAATGCAGGATGTGAGCGCAGCTAAAACAGAACTATTACAGCAAGCAGCACAGTCAATGCAGGATGTGAGCGCAGCTAAAACAGAACTTTTATAGCAAGCAGCACAGTCAATGCAGGATGTGAGCGCAGCTAAAATAGACCTATTACAGCAAGCAGCACAGTCAATGCAGGATGTGTGCGCAGCTAAAATAGAACTTTTACAACAAGCAACACAATCAATGCAGGATGTGAGCGCAGCTAAAACACAACTTTTATAGCAAGCAGCACAGTCAATGCAGGATGTGAGCGCAGCTAATATAGACCCTTTACAGCAAGCAGCACAGTCAATGCAGGATGTGTGAGCAGCTAAAACAGAACTTTTATAGCAAGCAGCGCAGTCAATGCAGGATGTAAGCACAGCTAAAATAGACCTATTACAGCAAGCAGCACAGTCAATGCAGGATGTGAGCGCAGCAAAAATAGAACGTTTATAGCAAGCAGCACAGTGAATACAGGATGTGAGCGCAGCTAATATAGACCTATTATAGCAAGCAGCACAGTCAATGCAGGATGTGAGCACAGCTAAAATAGAACTTTTACAGCAAGCAGCACAATCAATGCAGGATGTGAGCACAACTAAAATAATACTTTTACAGCAAGGAGCACAATCAATGCAGGATGTGTGCGCAGCTAAAATAGACCTTTTACAGCAAGCAGCACAGTCAATGCAGTATGTGAGCACAGCTAAAATAGACCTATTACAGCAAGCAGCGCAGTCAATGCAGGATGTGTGCGCAGCTAAAATAGACCTTTTACAGCAAGCAGCACAGTCAATGCAGGATGTGAGCACAGCTAAAATAGACCTATTACAGCAAGCAGCGCAGTCAATGCAGGATGTGTGCGCAGCTAAAACAGACCTATTACAGCAAGGAGAAAAGTCAATGCAGTATGTGAGCGCAGCTAAAAAAGAACTTTTACAGCAAGCAGCACAGTCAATGCAGGATGTGAGCACAACTAAAATAGTACTTTTACAGCAAGCAGCACAGTCAATGCAGGATGTGAGCGCAGCTAAAACAGAACTTTTACAGCAAGCAGCAGTCAATGCAGGGTGTGTGCGCAGCTAAAATAGAACTTTTACAGCAAGCAGCACAGTCAATGCAGAATGTGAGTGCAGCTAAAACAGAACTTTTACAGCAAGCAGCAGTCAATGCAGGGTGTGTGCACAGCTAAAATAGACCTTTTACAGCAAGCAGCAGTCAAAGTAGGGTGTGTGCGCAGCTAAAATAGAACTTTTACAGCAAGCAGCACAGTCAATGCAGGATGTGAGCGCAGCTAAAAGCGAACTTTTACAGCAAGCAGCACAGTCAATGCAGGGTGTGTGTACAGCTAAAACAGAACTTTTATAGCAAGCAGCACAGTCAATGCAGGATGTGAGCGCAGCTAATATAGACCCTTTACAGCAAGCAGCACAGTCAATGCAGGATGTGTGAGCAGCTAAAACAGAACTTTTATAGCAAGCAGCACAGTCAATGCAGGATGTGTGCGCAGCTAAAATAGAACTTTTACAGCAAGCAGCACAATCAATGCAGGATGTGAGCGCAGCTAAAATAGAACTTTTACAGCAAGCAGCACAGTCAATGCAGGATGTGAGCGCAGCTAAAATATAACTTTTACAGCAAGCAGCACAGTCAATGCAGGATGTGAGCGCAGCTAAAACAAAACTTTTACAGCAAGCAGCACAGTCAATGCAGGATGTGAGCGCAGCTAAAACAGAACTTTTATAGCAAGCAGCACAGTCAATGCAGGATGTGAGCGCAGCTAATATAGACCCTTTACAGCAAGCAGCACAGTCAATGCAGGATGTGTGAGCAGCTAAAACAGAACTTTTATAGCAAGCAGCACAGTCAATGCAGGATGTGAGCGCAGCTAAAATAGACCTATTACAGCAAGCAGCACAGTCAATGCAGGATGTGTGAGCAGCTAAAACAGAACTTTTACAGCAAGCAGCACAGTCAATGCAGGATGTGTGCGCAGCTAAAACAGAACTTTTACAGCAAGCAGCACAATCAATGCAGGATGTGAGCGCAGCTAAAATAGAACTTTTACAGCAAGCAGCACAGTCAATGCAGGATGTGAGTGCAGCTTAAATAGAACTTTTACAGCAAGCAGCACAATCAATGCAGGATGTGAGCGCAGCTAAAACAGAACTTTTACAGCAAGCAGCACAGTCAATGCAGGATGTGAGCGCAGCTAAAACAGAACTTTTACAGCAAGCAGCACAGTCAATGCAGGATGTGAGCGCAGCTAATATAGACCCTTTACAGCAAGCAGCACAGTCAATGCAGGATGTGTGAGCAGCTAAAACAGAACTTTTATAGCAAGCAGCACAGTCAATGCAGGATGTGAGCGCAGCTATAATAGACCTATTACAGCAAGCAGCACAGTCAATGCAGGATGTGTGAGCAGCTAAAACAGAACTTTTATAGCAAGCAGCACAGTCAATGTAGGATGTGAGCGCAGCTAAAATAGAACTTTTACAGCAAGCAGCACAGTCAATGCAGAATGTGAGCACAGCTAATATAGACCCTTTACAGCAAGCAGCACAGTCAATGCAGGATGTGTGAGCAGCTAAAACAGAACTTTTACAGCAAGCAGCACAGTCAATGCAGGATGTGAGCGCAGCTAATATAGACCCTTTACAGCAAGCAGCACAGTCAATGCAGGATGTGTGCGCAGCTAAATAGAACTTTTACAGCAAGCAGCACAATCAATGCAGGATGTGAGCGCAGCTAAAATATAACTTTTACAGCAAGCAGCACAGTCAATGCAGGATGTGAGCGCAGCTAAAACAGAACTTTTACAGCAAGCAGCACAGTCAATGCAGGATGTGAGCGCAGCTAAAACAGAACTTTTATAGCAAGCAGCACAGTCAATGCAGGATGTGAGCGCAGCTAATATAGACCCTTTACAGCAAGCAGCACAGTCAATGCAGGATGTGTGAGCAGCTAAAACAGAACTTTTATAGCAAGGAGCACAGTCAATGCAGGATGTGAGCACAGCTAAAATAGACCTATTACAGCAAGCAGCAGAGTCAATGCAGGATGTGTGAGCAGCTAAAACAGAACTTTTATAGCAAGCAGCACAGTCAATGCAGGATGTGTGCGCAGCTAAAATAGAACTTTTACAGCAAGCAGCACAATCAATGCAGGATGTGAGCGCAGCTAAAATAGAACTTTTACAGCAAGCAGCACAGTCAATGCAGGATGTGAGCGCAGCTAAAATAGAACTTTTACAGCAAGCAGCACAATCAATGCAGGATGTGAGCGCAGCTAAAACAGAATTATTACAGCAAGCAGCACAGTCAATGCAGGATGTGAGCGCAGCTAAAACAGAACTTTTATAGCAAGCAGCACAGTCAATGCAGGATGTGAGCGCAGCTAATATAGACCCTTTACAGCAAGCAGCACAGTCAATGCAGGATGTGTGAGCAGCTAAAACAGAACTTTTATAGCAAGCAGCACATTCAATGCAGGATGTGAGTGCAGCTAAAATAGAACTTTTACAGCAAGCAGCACAATCAATGCAGGATGTGAGCGCAGCTAAAACAGAACTTTAAAAGCAAGCAGCACAGTCAATGCAGGATGTGAGCGCAGCTAATATAGACCCTTTACAGCAAGCAGCACAGTCAATGCAGGATGTGTGAGCAGCTAAAACAGAACTTTTATAGCAAGCAGCACAGTCAATGCAGGATGTGAGCGCAGCTATAATAGACCTATTACAGCAAGCAGCACAGTCAATGCAGGATGTGTGAGCAGCTAAAACAGAACTTTTATAGCAAGCAGCACAGTCAATGCAGGATGTGTGCGCAGCTAAAATAGAACTTTTACAGCAAGCAGCACAATCAATGCAGGATGTGAGCTCAGCTAAAATAGAACTTTTACAGCAAGCAGCACAGTCAATGCAGGATGTGAGCGCAGCTAAAATATAACTTTTACAGCAAGCAGCACAGTCAATGCAGGATGTGAGCGCAGCTAAAATATAACTTTTACAGCAAGCAGCACAGTCAATGCAGGATGTGAGCGCAGCTAAAACAGAACTTTTATAGCAAGCAGCACAGTCAATGCAGGATGTGAGCGCAGCTAATATAGACCCTTTACAGCAAGCAGCACAGTCAATGCAGGATGTGTGAGCAGCTAAAACAGAACTTTTATAGGAAGCAGCACAGTCAATGCAGGATGTGAGCGCAGCTAAAATAGACCTATTACAGCAAGCAGCACAGTCAATGCAGGATGTGTGAGCAGCTAAAACAGAACTTTTATAGCAAGCAGCACAGTCAATGCAGGATGTGTGCGCAGCTAAAATAGAACTTTTACAGCAAGCAGCACAATCAATGCAGGATGTCAGCGCAGCTAAAATAGAACTTTTACAGCAAGCAGCACAGTCAATGCAGGATGTGAGCGCAGCTAAAATATAACTTTTACAGCAAGCAGCACAATCAATGCAGGATGTGAGCGCAGCTAAAACAGAACTTTTACAGCAAGCAGCACAGTCAATGCAGGATGTGAGCGCAGCTAAAACAGAACTTTTATAGCAAGCAGCACAGTCAATGCAGGATGTGAGCGCAGCTAATATAGACCCTTTACAGCAAGCAGCACAGTCAATGCAGGATGTGAGCACAGCTAAAATAGACCTATTACAGCAAGCAGCACAGTCAATGCAGGATGTGTGAGCAGCTAAAACAGAACTTTTATAGCAAGCAGCACAGTCAATGCAGGATGTGTGCGCAGCTAAAATAGAACTTTTACAGCAAGCAGGACAATCAATGCAGGATGTGAGCGCAGCTAAAATAGAACTTTTACAGCAAGCAGCACAGTCAATGCAGGATGTGAGCGCAGCTAAAATATAACTTTTACAGCAAGCAGCACAGTCAATGCAGGATGTGAGCGCAGCTAAAACAAAACTTTTACAGCAAGCAGCACAGTCAATGCAGGATGTGAGCGTAGATAAAACAGAACTTTTATGGCAAGCAGCACAGTCAATGCAGGATGTGAGCACAGCTAATATAGACCCTTTACAGCAAGCAGCACAGTCAATGCAGGATGTGTGAGCAGCTAAAACAGAACTTTTATAGCAAGCAGCACAGTCAATGCAGGATGTGAGCGCAGCTAAAATAGACCTATTACAGCAAGCAGCACAGTCAATGCAGGATGTGTGAGCAGCTAAAACAGAACTTTTACAGCAAGCAGCACAGTCAATGCAGGATGTGTGCGCAGCTAAAACAGAACTTTTACAGCAAGCAGCACAATCAATGCAGGATGTGAGCGCAGCTAAAATAGAACTTTTACAGCAAGCAGCACAGTCAATGCAGGATGTGAGCGCAGCTAAAATAGAACTTTTACAGCATGCAGCACAGTCAATGCAGGATGTGAGCGCAGCTAAAATAGAACTTTTACAGCAAGCAGCACAATCAATGCAGGATGTGAGCGCAGCTAAAACAGAACTATTACAGCAAGCAGCACAGTCAATGCAGGATGTGAGCGCAGCTAAAACAGAACTTTTATAGCAAGCAGCACAGTCAATGCAGGATGTGAGCGCAGCTAAAATAGACCTATTACAGCAAGCAGCACAGTCAATGCAGGATGTGTGCGCAGCTAAAATAGAACTTTTACAACAAGCAACACAATCAATGCAGGATGTGAGCGCAGCTAAAACACAACTTTTATAGCAAGCAGCACAGTCAATGCAGGATGTGAGCGCAGCTAATATAGACCCTTTACAGCAAGCAGCACAGTCAATGCAGGATGTGTGAGCAGCTAAAACAGAACTTTTATAGCAAGCAGCGCAGTCAATGCAGGATGTAAGCACAGCTAAAATAGACCTATTACAGCAAGCAGCACAGTCAATGCAGGATGTGAGCGCAGCAAAAATAGAACGTTTATAGCAAGCAGCACAGTGAATACAGGATGTGAGCGCAGCTAATATAGACCTATTATAGCAAGCAGCACAGTCAATGCAGGATGTGAGCACAGCTAAAATAGAACTTTTACAGCAAGCAGCACAATCAATGCAGGATGTGAGCACAACTAAAATAATACTTTTACAGCAAGGAGCACAATCAATGCAGGATGTGTGCGCAGCTAAAATAGACCTTTTACAGCAAGCAGCACAGTCAATGCAGTATGTGAGCACAGCTAAAATAGACCTATTACAGCAAGCAGCGCAGTCAATGCAGGATGTGTGCGCAGCTAAAATAGACCTTTTACAGCAAGCAGCACAGTCAATGCAGGATGTGAGCACAGCTAAAATAGACCTATTACAGCAAGCAGCGCAGTCAATGCAGGATGTGTGCGCAGCTAAAACAGACCTATTACAGCAAGGAGAAAAGTCAATGCAGTATGTGAGCGCAGCTAAAAAAGAACTTTTACAGCAAGCAGCACAGTCAATGCAGGATGTGAGCACAACTAAAATAGTACTTTTACAGCAAGCAGCACAGTCAATGCAGGATGTGAGCGCAGCTAAAACAGAACTTTTACAGCAAGCAGCAGTCAATGCAGGGTGTGTGCGCAGCTAAAATAGAACTTTTACAGCAAGCAGCACAGTCAATGCAGAATGTGAGTGCAGCTAAAACAGAACTTTTACAGCAAGCAGCAGTCAATGCAGGGTGTGTGCACAGCTAAAATAGACCTTTTACAGCAAGCAGCAGTCAAAGTAGGGTGTGTGCGCAGCTAAAATAGAACTTTTACAGCAAGCAGCACAGTCAATGCAGGATGTGAGCGCAGCTAAAAGCGAACTTTTACAGCAAGCAGCACAGTCAATGCAGGGTGTGTGTACAGCTAAAACAGAACTTTTATAGCAAGCAGCACAGTCAATGCAGGATGTGAGCGCAGCTAATATAGACCCTTTACAGCAAGCAGCACAGTCAATGCAGGATGTGTGAGCAGCTAAAACAGAACTTTTATAGCAAGCAGCACAGTCAATGCAGGATGTGTGCGCAGCTAAAATAGAACTTTTACAGCAAGCAGCACAATCAATGCAGGATGTGAGCGCAGCTAAAATAGAACTTTTACAGCAAGCAGCACAGTCAATGCAGGATGTGAGCGCAGCTAAAATATAACTTTTACAGCAAGCAGCACAGTCAATGCAGGATGTGAGCGCAGCTAAAACAAAACTTTTACAGCAAGCAGCACAGTCAATGCAGGATGTGAGCGCAGCTAAAACAGAACTTTTATAGCAAGCAGCACAGTCAATGCAGGATGTGAGCGCAGCTAATATAGACCCTTTACAGCAAGCAGCACAGTCAATGCAGGATGTGTGAGCAGCTAAAACAGAACTTTTATAGCAAGCAGCACAGTCAATGCAGGATGTGAGCGCAGCTAAAATAGACCTATTACAGCAAGCAGCACAGTCAATGCAGGATGTGTGAGCAGCTAAAACAGAACTTTTACAGCAAGCAGCACAGTCAATGCAGGATGTGTGCGCAGCTAAAACAGAACTTTTACAGCAAGCAGCACAATCAATGCAGGATGTGAGCGCAGCTAAAATAGAACTTTTACAGCAAGCAGCACAGTCAATGCAGGATGTGAGTGCAGCTTAAATAGAACTTTTACAGCAAGCAGCACAATCAATGCAGGATGTGAGCGCAGCTAAAACAGAACTTTTACAGCAAGCAGCACAGTCAATGCAGGATGTGAGCGCAGCTAAAACAGAACTTTTACAGCAAGCAGCACAGTCAATGCAGGATGTGAGCGCAGCTAATATAGACCCTTTACAGCAAGCAGCACAGTCAATGCAGGATGTGTGAGCAGCTAAAACAGAACTTTTATAGCAAGCAGCACAGTCAATGCAGGATGTGAGCGCAGCTATAATAGACCTATTACAGCAAGCAGCACAGTCAATGCAGGATGTGTGAGCAGCTAAAACAGAACTTTTATAGCAAGCAGCACAGTCAATGTAGGATGTGAGCGCAGCTAAAATAGAACTTTTACAGCAAGCAGCACAGTCAATGCAGAATGTGAGCACAGCTAATATAGACCCTTTACAGCAAGCAGCACAGTCAATGCAGGATGTGTGAGCAGCTAAAACAGAACTTTTACAGCAAGCAGCACAGTCAATGCAGGATGTGAGCGCAGCTAATATAGACCCTTTACAGCAAGCAGCACAGTCAATGCAGGATGTGTGCGCAGCTAAATAGAACTTTTACAGCAAGCAGCACAATCAATGCAGGATGTGAGCGCAGCTAAAATATAACTTTTACAGCAAGCAGCACAGTCAATGCAGGATGTGAGCGCAGCTAAAACAGAACTTTTACAGCAAGCAGCACAGTCAATGCAGGATGTGAGCGCAGCTAAAACAGAACTTTTATAGCAAGCAGCACAGTCAATGCAGGATGTGAGCGCAGCTAATATAGACCCTTTACAGCAAGCAGCACAGTCAATGCAGGATGTGTGAGCAGCTAAAACAGAACTTTTATAGCAAGGAGCACAGTCAATGCAGGATGTGAGCACAGCTAAAATAGACCTATTACAGCAAGCAGCAGAGTCAATGCAGGATGTGTGAGCAGCTAAAACAGAACTTTTATAGCAAGCAGCACAGTCAATGCAGGATGTGTGCGCAGCTAAAATAGAACTTTTACAGCAAGCAGCACAATCAATGCAGGATGTGAGCGCAGCTAAAATAGAACTTTTACAGCAAGCAGCACAGTCAATGCAGGATGTGAGCGCAGCTAAAATAGAACTTTTACAGCAAGCAGCACAATCAATGCAGGATGTGAGCGCAGCTAAAACAGAATTATTACAGCAAGCAGCACAGTCAATGCAGGATGTGAGCGCAGCTAAAACAGAACTTTTATAGCAAGCAGCACAGTCAATGCAGGATGTGAGCGCAGCTAATATAGACCCTTTACAGCAAGCAGCACAGTCAATGCAGGATGTGTGAGCAGCTAAAACAGAACTTTTATAGCAAGCAGCACATTCAATGCAGGATGTGAGTGCAGCTAAAATAGAACTTTTACAGCAAGCAGCACAATCAATGCAGGATGTGAGCGCAGCTAAAACAGAACTTTAAAAGCAAGCAGCACAGTCAATGCAGGATGTGAGCGCAGCTAATATAGACCCTTTACAGCAAGCAGCACAGTCAATGCAGGATGTGTGAGCAGCTAAAACAGAACTTTTATAGCAAGCAGCACAGTCAATGCAGGATGTGAGCGCAGCTATTATAGACCTATTACAGCAAGCAGCACAGTCAATGCAGGATGTGTGAGCAGCTAAAACAGAACTTTTATAGCAAGCAGCAGAGTCAATGCAGGATGTGTGCGCAGCTAAAATAGAACTTTTACAGCAAGCAGCACAATCAATGCAGGATGTGAGCTCAGCTAAAATAGAACTTTTACAGCAAGCAGCACAGTCAATGCAGGATGTGAGCGCAGCTAAAATATAACTTTTACAGCAAGCAGCACAGTCAATGCAGGATGTGAGCGCAGCTAAAATATAACTTTTACAGCAAGCAGCACAGTCAATGCAGGATGTGAGCGCAGCTAAAACAGAACTTTTATAGCAAGCAGCACAGTCAATGCAGGATGTGAGCGCAGCTAATATAGACCCTTTACAGCAAGCAGCACAGTCAATGCAGGATGTGTGAGCAGCTAAAACAGAACTTTTATAGGAAGCAGCACAGTCAATGCAGGATGTGAGCGCAGCTAAAATAGACCTATTACAGCAAGCAGCACAGTCAATGCAGGATGTGTGAGCAGCTAAAACAGAACTTTTATAGCAAGCAGCACAGTCAATGCAGGATGTGTGCGCAGCTAAAATAGAACTTTTACAGCAAGCAGCACAATCAATGCAGGATGTCAGCGCAGCTAAAATAGAACTTTTACAGCAAGCAGCACAGTCAATGCAGGATGTGAGCGCAGCTAAAATATAACTTTTACAGCAAGCAGCACAATCAATGCAGGATGTGAGCGCAGCTAAAACAGAACTTTTACAGCAAGCAGCACAGTCAATGCAGGATGTGAGCGCAGCTAAAACAGAACTTTTATAGCAAGCAGCACAGTCAATGCAGGATGTGAGCGCAGCTAATATAGACCCTTTACAGCAAGCAGCACAGTCAATGCAGGATGTGAGAGCAGCTAAAACAGAACTTTTATAGCAAGCAGCACAGTCAATGCAGGATGTGAGCACAGCTAAAATAGACCTATTACAGCAAGCAGCACAGTCAATGCAGGATGTGTGAGCAGCTAAAACAGAACTTTTATAGCAAGCAGCACAGTCAATGCAGGATGTGAGCGCAGCTAAAATAGAACTTTTACAGCAAGCAGCACAATCAATGCAGGATGTGAGCGCAGCTAAAACAGAACTTTTACAGCAAGCAGCACAGTCAATGCAGGATGTGAGCGCAGCTAAAACAGAACTTTTATAGCAAGCAGCACAGTCAATGCAGGATGTGAGCGCAGCTAATATAGACCCTTTACAGCAAGCAGCACAATCAATGCAGGATGTGAGCGCAGCTAAAACAGAACTTTTACAGCAAGCAGCACAGTCAATGCAGGATGTGAGCGCAGCTAATATAGACCCTTTACAGCAAGCAGCACAATCAATGCAGGATGTGTGAGCAGCTAAAACAGAACTTTTATAGCAAGCAGCACAGTCAATGCAGGATGTGTGCGCAGCTAAAACAGAACTTTTACAGCAAGCAGCACAATCAATGCAGGATGTGAGCGCAGATAAAATAGAACTTTTACAGCAAGCAGCACTGTCAATGCAGGATGTGAGCACAGCTAAAATAGAACTTTTACAGCAAGCAGCACAATCAATGCAGGATGTGAGCGCAGCTAAAATAGAACTTTTACAGCAAGCAGCACAATCAATGCAGGATGTGAGCGCAGCTAAAACAGAATTATTACAGCAAGCAGCACAGTCAATGCAGGATGTGAGCGCAGCTAAAACAGAACTTTTATAGCAAGCAGCACAGTCAATGCAGGATGTGAGCGCAGCTAATATAGACCCTTTACAGCAAGCAGCACAGTCAATGCAGGATGTGTGAGCAGCTAAAACAGAACTTTTATAGCAAGCAGCACAGTCAATGCAGGATGTGAGTGCAGCTAAAATAGAACTTTTACAGCAAGCAGCACAATCAATGCAGGATGTGAGCGCAGCTAAAACAGAACTTTAACAGCAAGCAGCACAGTCAATGCAGGATGTGAGCGCAGCTAATATAGACCCTTTACAGCAAGCAGCACAGTCAATGCAGGATGTGTGAGCAGCTAAAACAGAACTTTTATAGCAAGCAGCACAGTCAATGCAGGATGTGAGCGCAGCTATAATAGACCTATTACAGCAAGCAGCACAGTCAATGCAGGATGTGTGAGCAGCTAAAACAGACCTTTTATAGCAAGCAGCACAGTCAATGCAGGATGTGTGCGCAGCTAAAATAGAACTTTTACAGCAAGCAGCACAATCAATGCAGGATGTGAGCTCAGCTAAAATAGAACTTTTACAGCAAGCAGCACAGTCAATGCAGGATGTGAGCGCAGCTAAAACAGAACTTTTACAGCAAGCAGCACAGTCAATGCAGGAGGTGAGTGCAGCTAAAACAGAACTTTTATAGCAAGCAGCACAGTCAATGCAGGATGTGAGCGCAGCTAATATAGACCCTTTACAGCACGCAGCACAGTCAATGCAGGATGTGTGAGCAGCTAAAACAGAACTTTTATAGGAAGCAGCACAGTCAATGCAGGATGTGAGCGCAGCTAAAATAGACCTATTACAGCAAGCAGCACAGTCAATGCAGGATGTGTGAGCAGCTAAAACAGAACTTTTATAGCAAGCAGCACAGTCAATGCAGGATGTGTGCGCAGCTAAAATAGAACTTTTACAGCAAGCAGCACAATCAATGCAGGATGTCAGCGCAGCTAAAATAGAACTTTTACAGCAAGCAGCACAGTCAATGCAGGATGTGAGCGCAGCTAAAATATAACTTTTACAGCAAGCAGCACAATCAATGCAGGATGTGAGCGCAGCTAAAACAGAACTTTTACAGCAAGCAGCACAGTCAATGCAGGATGTGAGCGCAGCTAATATAGACCCTTTACAGCAAGCAGCACAGTCAATGCAGGATGTGTGAGCAGCTAAAACAGAACTTTTATAGCAAGCAGCACAGTCAATGCAGGATGTGAGCACAGCTAAAATAGACCCATTACAGCAAGCAGCACAGTCAATGCAGGATGTGTGAGCAGCTAAAACAGAACTTTTATAGCAAGCAGCACAGTCAATGCAGGATGTGTGCGCAGCTAAAATAGAACTTTTACAGCAAGCAGCACAGTCAATGCAGGATGTGAGCGCAGCTAAAATAGAACTTTTACAGCAAGCAGCACAATCAATGCAGGATGTGAGAGCAGCTAAAACAGAACTTTTACAGCAAGCAGCACAGTCAATGCAGGATGTGAGCGCAGCTAATATAGACCCTTTACAGCAAGCAGCACAATCAATGCAGGATGTGAGCGCAGCTAAAACAGAACTTTTACAGCAAGCAGCACAGTCAATGCAGGATGTGAGCGCAGCTAATATAGACCCTTTACAGCAAGCAGCACAATCAATGCAGGATGTGTGAGCAGCTAAAACAGAACTTTTATAGCAAGCAGCACAGTCAATGCAGGATGTGTGCGCAGCTAAAACAGAACTTTTACAGCAAGCAGCACAATCAATGCAGGATGTGAGCGCAGATAAAATAGAACTTTTACAGCAAGCAGCACTGTCAATGCAGGATGTGAGCGCAGCTAAAATAGAACTTTTACAGCAAGCAGCACAATCAATGCAGGATGTGAGCGCAGCTAAAACAGAACTATTACAGCAAGCAGCACAGTCAATGCAGGATGTGAGCGCAGCAAAAACAGAACTTTTATAGCAAGCAGCACAGTCAATGCAGGATGTGAGCACAACTAATATAGACCCTTTACAGCAAGCAGCACAGTCAATGCAGGATGTGTGAGCAGCTAAAACAGAACTTTTATAGCAAGCAGCACAGTCAATGCAGGATGTGAGCACAGCTAAAATAGACCTATTACAGCAAGCAGCACAGTCAATGCAGGATGTGTGAGCAGCTAAAACAGAACTTTTATAGCAAGCAGCACAGTCAATGCAGGATGTGTGCGCAGCTAAAATAGAACTTTTACAGCAAGCAGCACAGTCAATGCAGGATGTGAGCGCAGCTAAAACACAACTTTTATAAAGCAGCACAGTCAATGCAGGATGTGAGCGCAGCTAAAACAGAACTTTTACAACATGCAACACAATCAATGCAGGATGTGAGCAGCTAAAACACAACTTTTATAGCAAGCAGCACAGTCAATGCAGGATGTGAGCGCAGCTAAAACAGAACTTTTATAGCAAGCAGCACAGTCAATGCAGGATGTGAGCGCAGCTAAAACAGAACTTTTATAGCAAGCAGCGCAGTCAATGCAGGATGTAAGCACAGCTAAAATAGACCTATTACAGCAAGCAGCACAGTCAATGCAGGATGTGTGAGCAGCTAAAACACAACTTTTATAGCAAGCAGCACAGTTAATGCAGGATGTGAGCGCAGCTAATATAGACCCTTTACAGCAAGCAGCACAGTCAATGCAGGATGTGTGAGCAGCTAAAACAGAACTTTTATAGCAAGCAGCGCAGTCAATGCAGGATGTAAGCACAGCTAAAATAGACCTATTACAGCAAGCAGAACAGTCAATGCAGGATGTGTGAGCAGCTAAAACAGAACTTTTACAGCAAGCAGCACAGTCAATGCAGGATGTGTGCGTAGCTAAAATAGACCTATTACAGCAGGCAGAAAAGCCAATGCAGGATGTGAGCGCAGCAAAAATAGAACGTTTATAGCAAGCAGCACAGTCAATGCAGGATGTGAGCGCAGCTAAAATAGAACTTTTACAGCAAGCAGCACAATCAATGCAGGATGTGAGCGCAGCTAAAACAGAACTTTTACAGCAAGCAGCACAGTCAATGCAGGATGTGAGCGCAGCTAAAACAGAACTTTTATAGCAAGCAGCACAGTCAATGCAGGATGTGAGCGCAGCTAATATAGACCCTTTACAGCAAGCAGCACAGTCAATGCAGGATGTGTGAGCAGCTAAAACAGAACTTTTATAGCAAGCAGCACAGTCAATGCAGGATGTGAGCACAGCTAAAATAGAACTTTTACAGCAAGCAGCACAATCAATGCAGGATGTGTGAGCAGCTAAAACAGAACTTTTATAGCAAGCAGCACAGTCAATGCAGGATGTGTGCGCAGCTAAAACAGAACTTTTACAGCAAGCAGCACAATCAATGCAGGATGTGATCGCAGCTAAAATAGAACTTTTACAGCAAGCAGCACAGTCAATGCAGGATGTGAGCGCAGCTAAAATAGAACTTTTACAGCAAGCAGCACAATCAATGCAGGATGTCAGCGCAGCTAAAACAGAACTATTACGGCAAGCAGCACAGTCAATGCAGGATGTGAGCACAGCTAAAACAGAACTTTTATAGCAAGCAGCACAGTCAATGCAGGATGTGAGCACAACTAATATAGACCCTTTACAGCAAGCAGCACAGTCAATGCAGGATGTGTGAGCAGCTAAAATAGAACTTTTACAGCAAGCAGCACAGTCAATGCAGGATGTGAGCGCAGCTAAAACACAACTTTTATAGCAAGCAGCACAGTCAATGCAGGATGTGAGCGCAGCTAAAACAGAACTTTTACAACATGCAACACAATCAATGCAGGATGTGAGCAGCTAAAACACAACTTTTATAGCAAGCAGCACAGTCAATGCAGGATGTGAGCGCAGCTAAAACAGAACTTTTATAGCAAGCAGCACAGTCAATGCAGGATGTGAGCGCAGCTAAAACAGAACTTTTATAGCAAGCAGCGCAGTCAATGCAGGATGTAAGCACAGCTAAAATAGACCTGTTACAGCAAGCAGCACAGTCAATGCAGGATGTGTGAGCAGCTAAAACACAACTTTTATAGCAAGCAGCACAGTTAATGCAGGATGTGAGCGCAGCTAATATAGACCCTTTACAGCAAGCAGCACAGTCAATGCAGGATGTGTGAGCAGCTAAAACAGAACTTTTATAGCAAGCAGCGCAGTCAATGCAGGATGTAAGCACAGCTAAAATAGACCTATTACAGCAAGCAGCACAGTCAATGCAGGATGTGTGAGCAGCTAAAACAGAACTTTTACAGCAAGCAGCACAGTCAATGCAGGATGTGTGCGTAGCTAAAATAGACCTATTACAGCAGGCAGAAAAGTCAATGCAGGATGTGAGCGCAGCAAAAATAGAACGTTTATAGCAAGCAGCACAGTGAATACAGGATGTGAGCACAGCTAATATAGACGTATTATAGCAAGCAGCACAGTCAATGCAGGATGTGAGCACAGCTAAAATAGAACTTTTACAGCAAGCAGCACAATCAATGCAGGATGTGTGCGCAGCTAAAATAGACCTTTTACAGCAAGCAGCACAGTCAATGCAGGATGTGAGCACAGCTAAAATAGACCTATTACAGCAAGCAGCACAATCGATGCAGGATGTGTGCGCAGCTAAAATAGACCTTTTACAGCAAGCAGCACAGTCAATGCAGGATGTGAGCACAGCTAAAATAGACCTATTACAGCAAGAAGTGCAGTCAATGCAGGATGTGTGCGCAGCTAAAATAGACCTTTTACAGCAAGCAGCACAGTCAATGCAGGATGTGAGCACAGCTAAAATAGACCTATTACAGCAAGCAGCGCAGTCAATGCAGGATGTGTGCGCAGCTAAAACAGACCTATTACAGCAAGGAGAAAAGTCAATGCAGTATGTGAGCGCAGCTAAAAAAGAACTTTTACAGCAAGCAGCACAGTCAATGCAGGATGCGAGCACAACTAAAATAATACTTTTACAGCAAGCAGCACAGTCAATGCAGGATGTGTGCGCAACTAAAATAGTACTTTTACAGGAAGCAGCACAGTCAATGCAGGATGTGAGCGCAGCTAAAACAGAACTTTTACAGCAAGCAGCACAGTCAATGCAGGATGTGAGCGCAGCTAAAATATAACTTTTACAGCAAGCAGCACAGTCAATGCAGGATGTGAGCGCAGCTAAAACAGAACTTTTATAGCAAGCAGCAGTCAATGCAGGGTGTGTGCACAGCTAAAATAGAACGTTTACAGCAAGCAGCACAGTCAATGCAGGGTCTGTGTACAGCTAAAATAGAATGTTTACAGCAAGCACCACAGTCAATGCAGGATGTGGGCACAGCTAAAATCGAATTCTTTTTTGTTTTTTGTTTCAGGTCCACAGGTATAGACACAGTACAGGGGTCTAGGTAGCGGGAGTGTAAACCCAGGAGGAAAGAAGTTATGTAGCCTGGTGCTTGGAGAAAATAAAAGCTCAGGGATAGCTTAGAGAGAATGGAGTAGTACAGACAGAGTCCGGAGGATGATGCAGGCAGTAGGGAAACAGTCCACATGTACGTGATAGCTGAGGGGGAGGTCCCTGAATGCCTAGAGGAGGTACTCTCCTCATGGTGGAAAAGGGTGTTTTCCACAGAGACAAATACCTAAAATGCAAAATTCCACTAGACCCAAAACACACGGATCACTTTCCGCCACCTGACATCCCGGGGTGATCGGGACTTGTAATGTCCAGGTGGCACCGGGATCCCAGGCAGTGTAAACTGTATTACGGGTTACCTCCAACCTCGTAATGAGGCCCTATGTGTTATTGTGAAGATTTAGAGGATTTAATATGCAAAGAACTGAGAGAAAGGAGACGAGATTGTGGTGGCTGCATGACCTGTAGCGGGTGGACCGGACCAGAAATGATGCCCTGACTACCAGCAGCAGCCTGCTGCGAAGCTGCGCAGGTCCATCACAAGGGGAGTACAGAGGAAAAACATGCAAGCGACCCCAAGAAGAACCGGTGAAGTGTTCCCAAGAATTAGGTAACAGGAACTGTGCAAAGTCTGGGTGAGGACCGGGAGTACCTGAGAGGGTGAAAGGAATGCAAAAGTGTATCCAGAGTGATCTCCCTCATCACCGTAGTAGCCCTAAAGATACTGAAACCACAGAAAGCATAAGGTTTCTTCCCCCTAATCACAGAAGTGACACACTAACGTCAAGAGGGACTCTGGGACCCTCTCCCCTGTCCCACTGGTGAAATAGTAGACAACAGAAGAAACCACAACCGGTATGAAACTCCCGAAGAACTGTGAGAAAGTTCAAATTCAGACGAAAGAAGTAGAGTGGTGGAACAAAAAACGTTTAGAAGAATGGATCAACAATTTCAAGAATTCCTGGAGAGAATGAAAGAAGTTGGTTGAGATATACAAAGGGAACAGTGAACTGTGTTTTGGTTTCTTAGTCAGAGGCTAGGTGAAGAGAGGCATTCTCCTAGCTTGAGGAGTTTTTTTGGGAACACTGAACAAACTTTCTTTTGGGAACTATACTAGGAAAAGGGAGACATTTAAAAATATAGAGACTGTAAAGACTGGAGGGGGTGTCTGTACTCCTGCTCTCTATATGGCAGAGGAGAGGCACAGAGCACCCCAGCCAAGATTCTCTATTTGGTAAAACGTGGGCGAGCAATCAAGGCCTAGCTTCTCAGGAGGTGATGCAGGCTGGTTCTTAAGTACAGTGTAGTCCCCAAGCACCCACAAAGGAATGTCCACACCCTATGTTAGTGTAAATACAGTTCTTTATATAAATAGGCTCAAGTTATGTACACAATCACAATAAAACACTTTGGGCCTCATTACGACCCTGGCGGAGTGGGTTTACGCCAGCGGTATTCGCGGCGGACCCGTCCGCCCTACTACGAGTTCCCGTAGCGCCATGGAGCGTTTTCCGCCTGGTTTTTCCGGGCGGAGAAATCCATGGCGCTACGGGACCTTGTTGTTAATTACGCCACCGTATTTTACGGTGGCGTAATTAACGCCTTCCCCACTCCCATTATACCCTATGGGGCAAAAATGGGAATGGGGAAGGGTAAAATGGGGAATGGGGATTTACCGCCCCGCCAAGGTCGGAATGGGGCGGTAAATCCGCCAACCCCCATGGCACTATCGGCAGCTTTCCGCCGTGCTCCATGGTGCATTTGGCGCCACGATTTCCGCCAGGGTCGTAATGAGGGCCTTTGTGCTTAAGTTACTACAATTACTCTTGGATTCCTTTAAAATACATTAACTGTACTCAGTTCAAATGTCATAAAAATCAGTTAATAAAGTGAACCAACAATAGACAGAGGAGGAAAGCAGGTTGGTTAAACAATAGGCAGAATACTGGCCCCTGCCCAAGACACAGCTCTGTGTGAGGATCCCCCCACCTGGGCAATCTGTAAATAAAGATATAATACAAGCCCAGTCCATATATTGTTTATATGAGTCTTATCTCCTAAATAGTTTTACCACCCCAATGTACCTGGAATAGGAGAGTTCGATGTTGGGTCGTTGATGTATCCTTCTTGAGCGGCTCCCTTTAAGGCAGGAGCCATGGATCGTCAAGATCCCTCGAAGAAATGATGAACAAAGACTTTGAGGTGGCAGCTTCGGTCCTGGCGGTGCTCGTCGACGAGAAGTCATGGACATCCTGCTAAGATGCGGCATGCGGTACACCTCGACGACGATAAGCCGTTGCTGCACGAGTTCCTGAAGAACTTTAGCCCAGCAAGGGTGGCGGTCGTTGGTGTCTCTGCGGTCTTCAGATGGCGGGAAACCCACCAGTGGATGCTCCTCGCCGGGTCAACGGCCTCGACTTTCTCCGGCGGGACAAAGCAGTCGGTGGTGCTGGTGAGAGCATCCTTGAATTCAAAGTGTCTTAATCAATGGAGTGTTGCGGCTACAGTCGTCGGGAGCTCGGCATCAAGTGGTTCCCGCTTCTGGGCAACACATCTTCGACAGGCCTCCAGTGGTTGTAGCAAACCTGCGAACCCTGGTCGACGATGGTGGATGGCTGTCTGGTGCGTCTCTTCATTCTCCGTGGCGGTCCCCATCTCCGGTTGATAGTCTTTCGAAGACTGACTTCCAGGGCGCTTCGGCGAAGGTTAGTGGTGCACGATGGTCCCTCGCAGCCCAAGAAGAGGTCTCCTATCCAGTTCCTATCTCGGATTAGTCTCAACATCACTGCGGCTTTCAAATTGCGGTGAAGGTAAACATCAGTCAACCTTCTTCTTCGGGCTCGGCTCTCGAGATCAAGCATCAAGTTTCCACTTCCGCATCTGAACAATTTCTAGCAGTGAGAGATCCCCAGATATACTGTTCTGTCTCTCATTCACACTGCTGGGCCAAGCTCAGCAGCCAATCATTCAGAGGGGCATTCAGGCAGGCAAGCAAACAATCAGGCTCACAGTGCATTCAAGCCATTCTCCTCCCTCTCAGACACTCACACCAAGGAATGTGTATTGGGACAAGTACCCAGCCATTCAGCACTCCACACTGCATGCATACCAGTTTCAGGCAGGGTTGTCTCATTCATTGTGTTTCATACCAGAAACTAGACACCCATAAGCTAAGTGAAGCAGTTGGCAGGACCCTATTGCTGCTGTCTTTCCTGGACCATATTGGACTCCTATGCGCTTGCCTAATATCCCTTTAGGCTATGTTATGTGCCTTTAATTTTCAACATATGCTGCAGAGGATGAGGCTCTGCCCCCAACATCAACGTGGTGTGTGGAACATTCAAAAACAAAACAAAAAAACACAAAGCGGCGCAAAGTGGCCTAAGTGAAGCAGTTGGCAGATTGCTGGGTGCTGGTGTGGCGTGGTGTAGTAGCCCCCGCCACGCCTCCTTCCTCCCTGCGGCGAGTTTATCAGCTGCTGCTCTACTTGCTTTCACTGCGCGGTGCCCGCGAAGTTTGAACAGCCTGAGTTAACCGTAAGTACTGTGATTTTGCTTGTGGAATACAGACTGTAATAGAGTTGCCGCGGGGAGACTGCGGGCGTGCCCTTTGATCCCCGCGGCTGTCTTTTGTAGATTGTGGACTGTGAATATTTATCACGCAGCTGTGTGGTTCAGCTTTACCACATAGTGAATAAATCACTGACCAAATGAAAACACGTCAGAAGAAAGGTATTAACACTGAAGTTACCGTAGATAAGAGCCTTAGTAGGAGTCTGAGCTCTTCGACCCCTGCGTTGTCCCTAAAATGGGCCTGTATTTAATACCTAAAGATCCCATACAGATCCTAGACAATATAAACAAAGGAATTGCAAGGTTTGATCTGCCTATTGATTGTCCTCAGGACAGATTTAAAGCAGCTTCAGAATGTAAATCAAATGATATTGGAATTGAGAGGACACCTGTGGTAAACACAGAAGATCCTTGCCCAGAGATTACGAAATAGGATCTTGTGGATGAAGTCTTCATTGCCCCAGAAGAACGGTCTTGTAGAAACAATGAAAATGATGAATATGATCTAGAAAAATAGAGAAAGATGGACTGAATCCGAGGCTAAAACTGAACTCTCTACAACATGTACTTCTCAAACAACTCCTACACAGATCAATATATTGGGAGGAAAAAATCAAAAGAACCCTAAAAATGTGCAGATCGCAGAACAACTTGTGAATGATCTGACTCTGTTGGCAGAAAAAATAAAATCTCAAAGAAAAATAAGCTTATCTAGCATAGAGAACAAGCTAGCAGAAATGGAATGCAACATGGCCTCTGATCATTTATTAAGACACTCATTACTATATGCTACAAGGTTAAAAAAAAGGATGTTGCAAACAAACTTGGAAGATCCACTAAAACAGGAAGAAAGTCCAGTTCAAGGAAGTTGCTTGAATGAGTCATTAAAGCAGAATTCTGAATCACTAAATCTTAATTATTCGACAATTGAACAAAGGAGCACTTCTAGCAGCTACTCTGAGGAACAGCGATGGGAACCTTCAGAAATCAATCCTCCCCTGGTTCCACCCAACGTTAATATAGCGGACCTCCAAAATACTATTCTGGCCTCCATCTCACTCTCATTAACACCATGTATGAAAATGTATGCGAGTCTACATGAAGAGCTGCGAGACGAGAATACTTGAATAGCTAAAATGCAAATAACATGAATTGCTATGGAATCTCTAACAATAGAGATTGAAGGCCACCTAGACAGCGGAGCCGAGGCTTCCATATCATGGCAAAATAGACTGGCAGACCTGGCCCGTCGAGACGCAAATGACAACTCAACTCTGATGACAGCAATAATGGAAGACTGTAAGTGGGTGCAGGAGATGTGGAAAGCTTCTGAGGCCCACAAATTGCAACATAAAACTGCCATAATTCCAGAGATGGTGAAGATCGATATGCATACAGGTACAGTGGATTCAACCCAAACAGATGAAATAGAACTTGAGAGCAGAAATGTATTTTCCATCTTTATAGATAAGGAAAAATAATCTACATTACCAAACGGAATAAAAAAATAATAATAACGAAATCTGCAGATAAATGGACTAGTCAAGATTTAAAGAAAGCAAAGAACCAATTGATGAATAAAAATAAACACAAAGGAAATGGTTTGCGTGCATTCCTTAGGAATATTCATACTCCACCAAAGCTAAATTTGGACCTTCCGCAAAGAAATCAAGGAAAGAACTTACCTTAAAAATTGGAGAGACCATTAAAAAAAGCGAGAAACTCGTCATGTTCAGGGAAGATCCCATCTTGGAAGATGAACTAAATGAGGCCGCGGATGAATCCTCAGCATTAAGTGACCTGGTTGAACTCTTGAATTTAGAAAAAAATGACTCAAACTGGAATAACCTATCAGAAGCTGAATGGGCTGAAATTGAAAATTTAGCAGCAAAAATTACTGACAGTCCCAGTAATATAGATCAAAACAAAATTGTAATTACAGCTCATCCTGAGAGAGAAGAAACGGATTACTTAATTGAATTTAAATCCCTAGAACAAAAAAGAAAGAATTTAATGAATTCAAACAGAGAATCAATCGGACTAAAAAGAAATCATAATAGTCTAAGCCCAGTAACACACAAAGGGCCTCATTCCGAGTATGGCGGTAAGGGATAGCGGCCACCGCTAACGAGAGCGGTGGCGGTAATCCCTTACCGCCATACTCCGAGTTCCCTTAGCGCCATGGTGCTTTTAACACCTGCTTTTAGCAGGCGTTAAATACCATGGCGCTAAGGGACCTTGATGTTAATTACGCCACCGTAATTTACGGTGGCGTAATTGACGCCTTCCCCACTCCCATTATGCCCTATGGGGCAAGAATGGGAATGGGGAAGGGTAAATGGGGATTGGGGAATTACCGCCCCGCCAACCTTGGAATGGGGCGGTAATTCCGCCAACCACCAAGGCGCTGCCGGTCCGGGTACGGCGTCAACCAAGGCGTTAATAGCGCCATTGGTTAGCGCCGTACTCGGAATGAGGCCCAAAGTACATGAAATTAAAGAGCATAGATCGTCTCGACCTGACAAACAAAGATCTAGGAGTAGAAGCCCTAAGAGAAATAATGGGAGATCAAAGAATGAACATTTCAAATTACAATTAGAACGATTGAATAAAGACCGAAATGCTCCCATTTTAAATCGATTGACAATAAGAAAACTGTTCCAACCTATTCCCAGATTGAGAAATGTATCTACATCTGATCTCAAGATTGTCGAATTTCCCTCTGAAAAATTGTTGGACGTCGTCATTTTACATATGGCCTCAATGGAAATCTAAAACTGTGATCCTAGAACTTAAAATCTGCTTAAAGAAACTTGGATTTAATATTTAAGACCATCACCCAGCTCTGAAACAAAGACAAGGCTCATCAGTCCTATGAGGAAACAGGAGAGAGTGCAGAAAGTGTTAGTCTCTACGAAAGATAAGCAACTATTAGAATTGCATCAATATGGGAAAACCTATGATGATCCAGCTGAAGCTTATAAGAAGCAAAACCAGCCCAAACAACTGAGATTGAGATCCCAGATGAGTTTAAATAGGACAACAGAAACAACAAAGACTGGGACCAATCCCTCTTCTATTGATAATGAAGGTTTACGTAAAATATCCTTTACAGTTAAAAATACAGAAAAGGTTAAATCTTCTTCTAGTAATGATAAAGGAGTGACATGGAATTGGCTAGCTGAAGCCTTAGTGAAACGAAAAGAACAATAGATTATACATTTGTATACAACCTCTGAGGTATGGATTGCAATGATGCATAATAAAGAGGAGAACCAAAACCTTGCAAAATACAAAATAATTCATTTGCAGGAAACTTGGCTTCGCGATTTTCCCTCTTGTGATGGTTATGAATCTTTTCTAAAACCGGTGGGGAAAGGCATATTTGGAAGACCTTATTCGGGCCTACTTACCCTGGTGAAAGTAGACTCGAATTCCCAGGTACTTTCACATTTCTACCCAAATCAATATTTACAGATTTTGGATCAACTTCTATAGGAAACCTAATTCACTGCAAACGATTAATCTCATGAAAAGTCTTAGTGAAGAACTCAACAAGATTAAACTGAAGTGGACCAAATCAACAATATTATTATGTGGAGACTTTAACTTATATCTATTGGATAAGAAGGAGTACCCAAAAAGTGACAATAATCTAGACGATAAAGCAAGATATTGGCATAGAGAAGCAAATGTACACGACTAGTACATGCTAAATGGCCAAAACCAGAGGAGATACTCAAGGGGTCTGTACATGGAGTAATGGTACTCAAAGACATTGCGCCTCATTACGAGTTTGGAGGTAGCCATGCAGTTCTTAGCGGCATGGCTGCCGCCAAACTCGTGTCCGGGTCCCGAAAAAAGGGAATTACCGGGCCATTCCGACTTTTGCGGGCCCGGTAATTCCCTTTTCTTGGGACCCGGACCCGGTACATCCCCATTCCCATTCGAGCCCCCATAGGGTTCAATGGGAATGGGGAGGATGCTAACAGCGGACCCGTTAATCACAGGTCCATTGTTAGCATCTTGGTCTGCTCGTGGGTGGCGGTATGCACGTCTGGTCTGAACCAGATGTGCATTCTGCCACCCGGAAGCAAACTCGTAATGTGGCGGCCCGGATTGAATGGTGTCGGTACCTCACCGGCACCGTTCATTCCGCGGCCGCCAGCCTCGTAATGAGGTCCATTGTCTGGATTACTTTTTTCGTCTCGAGAGATTTAAAGAATAGAATTAGAACTTTAGCAGTCGAAATTCAACACTCAAGCAATCATGATCTACTTGGTATAATATTCAAGACTGAGGGCCTCATTACACGGATGGCGGAGAACCATGGCGCTATTAGCGCCATGGTTCATGACGGTAAAATACCGGCACCACCTTGGCGGAAAGAGGAATTACCGCCCCATTCCAAGGTTGGCGGGGCGGTAATTCCCCCTTCCACCATTGGCCTTCCCCATTCCCATTTTTGCCCCATAGGGCATAATGGGAATGGGGAAGGCGCTAATTACGGTACTGCAAATTGCAGTACCGTAATTAGCTCCCTGGGTCCCTTTGCGGGTTGGTTTTTAACGCCTGCAAAAAGCAGGCGTTAAATCCCCCAACCCGCAAAGGGACCTCGTAGTAAGGCGGTAAGGATTTACCGGTACCGGTAAATCCTTACCGCCATCCGTGTAATGAGGCCCTGAATGTATAAAGTCCAATAGGGAATACATGAAATCAGTCGATGTCTCTTGGGCAGAAAAACGGCTAAAAATCAACACAAATGAGATCATGCAAATTGATTGTAAACAACCCAAATCAAGTTGAATATATCTCGATCTTAAAAGATTTCTCGAAACCTCATAAAATCAGATGAACAATTGGAAAGATGTGTAATGATTCCATGGTCTATAAAAAAAAAAGGACCATGCAAGCAGACATTCGGAAAATAAATAAGGAAAGACATGCCAATTGGTGCGAAATACGATGACTAAGGAGACAGAAATACAAAAATTGGCTAACTGCCACGCGATCGCAAAGACTGCTAACAGAAGCAGAAGAGATGCTAAAAGCAATCAGGGGGAATAACACCAGAGAGATTTGGGCATTATTAAATAACGGAGTAACATTTTAATCAGAAACCTTGATAAATCTAATTAGTGAAAAGCGATGGGGTGAAGAATATCAAGCGAAAGCTAGGAAAATCATCAGAGAAAAAATGTCAAACTTGCTAAGACTACATCTGAACGGGAAATAATTATCGACCAGGACATCAGGTTCAGAATAAATAAACTAAGCTCATCAAGAGCTGCAGGACCTGATGGGATCTCAAACTTCCTATTGAAAAAAGACCCAGAAAAAGTGAGTAAGGTGATATTAAGTATATTTCAACAGGTGATAATTACAAAACATGTACCAGACTCCTGGCACGAAGCATTAGTAGTGCCGATTTATAAGAAAGGGGATCGATCGGACCCTAAAAGTTACCGTCCAAATGTGCTCCTAGACTCAATGGGGAAACTATTTGCTGCTATACTCCTTTGAGATCTAACAGCTTGGGCAAATAATGCACACATCCTGGACAACCATCAAACAGGCTTCATCAAGGGAACAGGAACCTCACTTAACATCTTCTTATTGGGGCTCCTGAGAATTAAGGCTCTACAAACTAACTACAGAATATACACAGCTTTTTTAGATCTTGAAAAAGCATTTGACTGTTTAAATCGCAATAAGCTATGGGCGAAGCTCAAAAACTGGAACTTTCCTTGTGATTTAATTGAAGCTCTGCAAGCACTATACTATATTATACTTTGGTACGAATTAGACAGACGAACATGTGTGCTTTATCGAATAAAATTCCAACTCACCGTTGCCTAAAACAATGCTGCACCTTAGCAGCCTTCTTATTCAGCTTATACATCTCAGATCTGGGAATCTCTCAAAGTAAAATCTGTGCATTCCCCCCCCCCCGAGAATAAATGGTAAATTAATTCCATGGATTCTCTATGGAGACGACGTTGGGCCTCATTACACGGATGGCGCTAAGGGATTACCGGCACCGGTAAGGGCACCGGTGCCGGTAATCCCTTAGCGCCATACTACGAGGTCCCTCAGTGGGTCCCGTCCTTAACGTGTGGCCAGACCACACGTTAAGGAAGGGACACGCTGAGGGACTTCAGGGCAAATAACAGTACCGCTAATAGGGGTACCGTTATTTGCTCCTTCCCCAATCCCATTGAGCCCTATGGGGGCTCAAATGGGAATGGGGAAGGGCCTTGGTGAATGGGGAATTACCACCCCGCCAACCTTGGAATGGGGCGGTAATTCCCCCATTCACCAAGGTGGAATAGGTAAAATACTGGCGGCAACCATGGCGCTATTAGCGCCATGGTTACCACCGTCCGTGTAATGAGGCCCATTGTCTTTATTGACCTGACCCCGATACGGCTGCAACGCTCGTAATCGGCCCATTGTTTGCTCCCTCTCCCATTCCCATTCAGACCTTTGGGGGCTGAAATGGGAATGGGGAAGGTCCGGGCCCGGGTTCCTGGAGGGAGGAATTACTGGGCCCTCCGAACTCGGAATGGCCCGGTAATTCCCCATTCTGGAGACCCAGACCCAATTTTGGCGGCACCATGCCGCCAATAGCGGTATGGCTGCCGCCAAAATCGTAATGAGGCCCATTATGTTACTTTTGAAGAGACGCGTAATCCATGGAGACATTATAACACTGGGTGACGATATGCCCAAATTTAAGACAGTTACGAACTAAGCAAAACACGTAACAAATGAACTGCATGGAATTAGATCGGATTTGGTGGGATGGGGTTATAACGGGAGAAAGAGCAATGATTTGTATAGAACTGATGACATTTATTGAAGCAATTCTGATAGAAACTAAGCAAATGATCTTGATTGTTGAAAATATTTGAGGAGCTGATGAGAATGTTTGACATTATTGAATTTCATGTATCATGGTATTTTGAATTGAAGCAGGAAAGTGATGGTAAAGACAGTGGGCCTCATTACACGGAAGGCGGTAAGGGTTAACGATCACCTGTAAGGGTACCGGTGACCGTTAACCCTTACCGTCTTACTACGAGGTCCCTTTGCGGGGCCCGTCCTTAACGCCTGCCGTTAAAGGTGGGTCCCGCAAAGGGATCTTGGTGCTAATTACGGTACCTCAATTTGCGGTACCGTAATTAGCTCCTTCCCCATTCCCATTATGCCCTATGGGGCAAAAATGGGAATGGGGAAGGGCCATGGAGAAAGGGGGAATTACCGCCCCGCCAACCTTGGAATGGGATGGTAATTCCCCTTTTCTCCATGGTGGTACCGGTATGGTACCGGCGGCAACCATGGTGCTAATAGCACCACGGTTTACCGCCTTCCGTGTAATGAGGCCCAGTGCGTTTTAACTCTAAAGAATTCTTTTTTTTTTTGTAGGATGAAGAAATGAGAAATGTAAATGGTTCATTTAAATTTTGTAGTACTTTTCTGTGATATGGTTTACTCATTTTATTTTTTTTAAACCAATAAACATTTATATATAAAAAAATAAAAAAAATAACATGAAGTGCATATTGGTCACACACTCCATTCACCCAGGTCCCACCCCGAGGGTGTACCCACAACATACAGTCACAGGGAGGCCACAGGGGCCATCTTGTCTCCTATCAGGAATCAACTGATCCCAATGTCAGAGCTTGGGTATCCCAAAATGGAGGATACTCAGAGAACCTGTTAAATTCAGCATGGAGCTGCCACCAGCCCATACCCTGCTCTGTGGGCCACACACAGGTGCCCAGAAATATACACTGGACGGACAGGGTTGTACTCCCACCCATGGATGACATAAGGGTCCCCCAAGGGTCTGTTCACTAAACCAAAAAGAGGAAGAGCTGCACTGCCAGAAGTCTCACATGGACTCATGTACAGAAAATAACACAGAACACACACGAAAAAGGACTACAGGACAAGGAGAGGGTGGCCCTGTCCCTCTAATGCATTTCCGGCATCACAGTCGCCCCCTCCGGACTGAGGTTAGGGCGTCTAATCTTCCACAAGATTGAAAACCGACATCCAGACAGTCAACATGTGAAAATGTATTTTACATAATACCGCCTGATAGTAAATGTTGGCCTAAGCACATTCGCATTACACTGTAATATCGCATTGAATGAACCTGAAACAGGCTGCCTACTCCGCCATTTTAAGTCATCCGCCATTTTGACTGACTCCTGCTTTCTGTTCCATGTTCAGGATTTGTGTTTTCGGCTTCAGCAGAGAAAAATGAACTTTGTGCTGTTTCCATGATATTAACGTAGATAAGAATGTTGAAACTGCTAAGGTGGATTATTTTTCCTACACTAAAGAACCTTGGAGCTACACAAAAAGTTGTACTAATCAGTAATTTAGATACCATCTGTCCCAACAGTGCCTGCCCCGTTCAAACAGAAAAGTAAAATGATGAATAGTTGAACGTGCTCTTCTGCAGAAATCTTTGTTTCCTCTCATTGAAACTAACTGACTTTAAGCTCAGCTTGAAGAAATGTCAGTATTGTCGACAGGAGGTTGCCTATTTGGGCTATCTCTTGCGAAGGATGGAAGAAAGCTGACACCTGAACGGGTACAAAGCATCTCTGATATGTCTGTTCCAAATACACAGGAGGAGGTCAGGGCTTTAATTGGCATGGCTTCATACAGTGGATCACACATTTTCGTTGTTGATAAAACCTATGTTGGCACTGACAAAGAATGACATTTCTTTGCCTTTACCGTGGAACATGGAATGCCAGAACAATTTGATTAAGGCTGCGTTGTGTTCAGCACCAGTTTTGGGCACACCAAATTACGAAAAAAGGCTTTGTTTTGTATGTGCATGAACGAGATGGATGTGCTTTGGCTGTTTTGATACATGAACATGGGGGCAAGAATAGGCTGTGCAGCTATTTTTCCTCCACGTTAGACCCTGTTGCATGCACTTTGACAAGATGTTTGAGAGCTGCTGCATCCGTGAAACAAAGTGAGAGTATGGTTTTAGGTCACTTTTTAACCGTGATGGTACCCCACTCCGTAGACGTTCTATTAAACAGAACGCAGACGCAATATCTCACATCAGCTCGATTAACAAGGTATGAGCTGATTCTATTTACTCTGCATATCCAAATTAAGAGATGTTGTTCATTGAATCCGGCTGAACTATTGCCTTCTCCACAAGAGACAGAAAGCAGTGACAAGATGTCACATGATTGCCTATATATTACAGAACAAGAAACCAAGGGCAGAATTGATTTAATTGATATACTCTTAAAGAATCCATAAGGGAAGCTATTTTGTGATGGCTCCTGTTTTAAACTGCCAGATGGTACCGCTGCTTATGCAATCACCACATTAAACACTGTTGTAGAGAGCAAACAAATTCTGCATAATTCTGCGAAAGCTGCAGAGATCATTGCATTAACTAGAGCTTGTGAAATTTCTGAACGGCTTAATGTAAACATATATACAGATAGCAAGTATGCATTCGGGGTGGTTCGTAATTTTGGCAGTCTATGGGCTGAGACAGGATTTTTGACATCACATGGAACAAAAATTCAACATGGCACTCTGATAGTTCGGTTGCTCTCAGCACTTGCGCTTCCTACACAACTAGCAATAATGAAGTGCGCTGCACACCAGAAGGTGACGGACGATGTAGGAAAAGGAAACGCCTTTGCTGGCAGAATAGCCAAACAGACTGCCACTGATCTGCACTCGAAGATGTATGTGCTAGATTCAGCAAGATGGGTTACTGATACTTGTATGATGGGAGAAGGGATTAGCTGTGTAAAAGAGAATCAGGCTGAAGCTACCCCAGAAGAAATCAAACAGTGGGCTGTGGGTCCAGCAGGTCTAGATGATGAGGGTTGTTGGGTGGATAACGAGAAGCAAAGATGGATGCTACCCAACACCTATGTCACTGCTATAGTCACCATGGCCCAACACACATATGTGCTAAAAAGATTTGTCACCAGTTATTTCCATTCTGGTATAACGCTAATATCCAGAAAACTGCTGAACGTTTGGTCCTGAGTTGCATGATATGTTTGCAACATAACATTGGGAAGGGAATACCGACAACAAAGGGCAGATTTGGTTCCCCCTCCATGCCTTTCGAAGTGATTCATTTTGATATCATTGAGATGGAATGTTGCCAGACCTATAAATATGTCTTAGGGCCTCATTACACGGATGGCGGTAATGGTTAACGGTCACCGTTAATGGTAACGGTGACCGTTAACCATTACCGCCTTACTATAAGGTCCCTTAGCGGGTTGGTGCTTTAACGCCTGCTTTTTGCAGGCGTTAAAAATCAACCCGCTAAGGGACCTTGATGCTAATTATGGCACCGCAAAATTGCGGTGCCGTAATTAGCACCTTCCCCATTCCCATTATGCCCTATGAGGCAAAAATGGGAATGGGGAAGGGCAGTGGTGGAAGGGGGAATTACCGCCCCGCCAACCTTGGCGGAGTCGGTATTTTACCGGCATGGACCAAGGTGCTAATAGCACCTTGGTCCATGTGCTAATACCGCCATCCGTGTAATGAGGCCCTTAGTTGTGATATGCGCCTTTAGCAAATGGGTTCAGGCTTTCCTGCTAAAAGATGCCACAGTAATGTCAATGGCAAAGACCATGCTTAAGGAATATTTTCCCACGTTTGGCTTGCAGAGAGTAATTTGGTCTGACAATGGCCCACATTTTATCGCTGCTGTCATCCTGCAAGTTTGTGCAGGATTACAGATCGATAAATGTTTCCACTCGGCCAGACATGTTCAGAGTGCCGGCCTGGTGGAACGCCATAATGGTATTTTGAAAAATAAACTTGCCAAGGTGTGTTCACATAGCAATTGAAATGGCCTGACACTTTGGCAATAGCTTTACTATCGATGCGGACGACCGCACAGTCAAAAACAGGACTCTCCCCCTATGAGATTGTCATGGGGAGACCAGCCAATGTATGGAATGCACCGAGACCGAAACACTTAAAGGATGTTGAATATCCACTTTTGGGCCTCATCACGAGTTGCGCCGGATCACGGGTTTGGCAGAAGGGTTTTTACTCCCATTCCCCATTGGGCCCATTTGGGAATTCCTCATTCCCCATTGGGCCCAATGGGGAAAATTCGCGCTATTACCACCGGCGGATTTCCCGCCGGCGGTAATCGCACCAAAAATCGCAATTTTGCGCGGATTTCCCCCAGGTCAGAGCTGGGGGAAATCCGCCACAGCCATGATCTGGCGGACCCTTGAATGCAGCGGTAATAGCGATACCGCCGCATTTAAGGGTTACCGCCAGACTAGTGATGAGGCCCTTTGTCTGATAATTGTGATCAGTTGACTCAAAACTTGCGTTTGATTCACCAACAGGTACGAGCAGCCCTCCCTGTAAAATATGAAGGTCCAGGTCATCGACTTTGACTTGGTCAATGGGTCCTGTTGAAAAATGTTGAGAGGGGCACCTACCTTGCACCTCGTTGGAAAGGACCATACCAGATCCTTTTGGCTACGCAAACTGCAGCACGAGTGACTGGAAAGAAACACTGGATCCAGGCGACACATGTGAAGTGGATTCCTTTTTCTCTGCCCTATGACAAAGGGGAGGAGAAGGGAATGGATGATCCTGATGCTCACAATGAGCCTGCTTTGATCGACAACAAGTGTGCCACGGAACTCCTTCCTGAGCCCGTGGGGCTGGGGGAGATAGCTGCTGCTTCTTCATTTTCTTCTTCACCATCGATCGATCTTGCTTCTTCTTCTTCTTCTTCAGGAAACAACAACGCTCTGTTCACTGATCATTCTGTACCTGGCGTTTCAAGGTAAAATCTGCGACCACGAAATAGGATTTAGATTTAGGTCTGACATTACATTAATGTAATAGAATAGGAAAGTGAAGCTGGGATTCTGCACCAACAAGAAACCAACAAGAAAACAACGTTGAGCCAGTCCCTCGTCATTCCTCTGCTGCATACGATAAGAGGCAGGGACCAGCAAAGTTACCTTCAATCAAGATATGCCACGTGATCATGTGCCACCTATGGATGAACTAAAAGAGCCTAACAGCGAGGCTTCTTAACGGACGCTGAGAAACTATGTCTGTGTTTGGGGCCACTCAAACTAATAAGGATATTGATTGTTTTGCTGATGATGAGCCCGTCTACCGAGGGCAATGGTCCCCTAGGACCAAATGGATACTGATCACAATAAAAGCTTGTATTGTAATGACATTGACACTCGTGTTTTGGTATTTTGAAATATACATCCACTTAATATTCTATTGCCAACTGCAAGTGTCTCCACTACGTCTCCACCACATGTGCATTCGCATATTCTTCGTCCTTGAGACCTCAGACATAGAGGGGGTTATCATAACAACACCCTCTTGATGATTATGAACGCCACACATGCCATTCTCAGCAAAACAGATCGCTGGGTCTGCTCACATCTGCCACAACATGGGGAAAAGGGATTGGGTTGGTATATATATCCTCTCCCACTAACTACTGCTTGTCATGCTTCACTCAGGGCATTATTCTTTGGAAGATGGAATGATAGTGTCGTCGGAAATTTTTATGGTACTAATCTTAATGAGTTTGAAAAATGGGTTTTAGCACCTCTAGGATGTTCTCTGTTTGCAAATAGGTGCAAGCTAAACGTTGCTTCTACTAGGCCTTCTGATCTCCAAACCTTTCTAATTTATGATTACCTTTAAAATGGCTCCCGTAGGTAATAGGGATGGCCATGCCTCCTTCCTATACTATTAACCATAGCCTGCACTCTGTTCCATTTTGTATACAAAGAGAGGGTTCCCAGCCAATGGGTACATTTGAGGTATATATGAATACTGCTGTACTAACCAATGAGGATAAACCTCTGTACGCAGGAGATCCCGTTATTTCGGTTGTGTAAATGAAGCATATCCGTGGTTGCCAAGAGACTGGAAGGGCACTTGTTACTAGGTGTGTATGTCACCACCACTGCTGAGGTTTCTAGGACTCGTCCCAGTCGGATGAGGATGGTGACACTCCCTCAGAGATTCTGGGTGAAGTTACAAAATCTTTTGTGCCATTTTTGGGGACAGATAATAAACACCAAAAAGATATTAGGAAATTGGTATGGGTTTTAGAGAAAACCATCACTGAAACTACTGACATCCTATACAACATGACACTATAGCAAAATACTATAGGCTATTAAATTAGTGGCTCTTCAAAATAGCATGGTGCTAGACATCATTCTAGCTGAGCGTGGTGGAGTGTGCAAAATGGTGGGATCCGTGTGTTGCGGTTTTATACCCGATTCCTCCCCCACCATATTTAAATTGATAAAGAAGTTGCACACCTTGAGCACTGAAGTAGATGTTCCAGAGGGGAACTGGAATATTGGCACATGGTTCTGGTATCTGTTACGAACTTGGGGCTGGAAAATCTTTGCAGTTCTGATGGTGAGCCCTGGCATTGTACTGTTTTGCTGTTGTTAGATACAGTGGGCCTCATTACGAATCAGGCGTTAAGGGGTTAACGGCGCCGTAAAGGGCGCCGACCCTTAACGCCTGATTACAAGGTCCCTTAGCGCCATGGTGATTTTAACGCCTGCTTTTTGCAGGCGTTAAAATCCATGGCGCTAAGGGACCATGGTGCTAATTACGCCACCGTAATTTACGGTGGCGTAATTAGCGCCTTCCCCACTCCCATTATGCCCTATGGGGCAAAAATGGGAATGGGGAAGGGTAAAATGGGAAATGGGGATTTACCGCCCCACTCACCTTGGGATGGGGCGGTAAATCCGCCATCCACCATGGTGTAAACATAGTTTACACCATGGTGGTAAAGGTACGACCCAGGCGGTAACTTACCGCCTGGGTCGTAATGAGGCCCAGTGTCTTCCTGTCATTTGTTCTATGATAGGGGGATGTTGTGCACAGGCGGTTGGTAAACTAGAACCTAAGACACATATGCCTGGAAAATTACTAATGCCTTGGTAATGCAGGATATCACAATAAGGGAATTAATGCGATCAATGTTTATGAAGATAGCGATACAGGATGTTCTGATAATGATACGTGGTTTTCGGATGATGCTAATGTTTGAGTCATGCTCTTGGCTTAGGCCAAAAGGAGGGTTTGTGAAACTGTATTTTACATAATACCGCCTGATAGTAAATGTTGGCCTAAGCACATGCGCATTGCACTATAATATCGCATTGAATGAACCTGAAACAGGCTGACTACTCCACCATTTTAAGTTATCCGCCATTTTGATCGACTCCTGCTTTCTGTTCCATGTTCAGAATTTGTGTTTGTGGCTACAGCAGAGCAACATGAACTTTGTGCTGTTTCCATGATGTTAACGTAGATAAGAATGTTGAAACTGCTAAGGTGGATTATTTTTCCTACACTAAAAAACCTTGGAGCTAAACAAAAAGCCACACTAATCAGTAATTTAGATAGCATCTGTTCCAACAGTGCCTCCCCCATTCAAACAGCAAAGTAAAATGATGAATAGTTGAACGTACTCTTCTGCAGAAATCTTTGTTTCCTCTCCTTGAAACTAACTGACTTTAAGCTCAAGAACAAAAGGTAGATAAATATAAGCGAGTACAATGAGGAATGCTACCTTTGTGTCTAGTATTTGGAAAACATGTGAATTGTTTGTTGGAAAACAGGGAACTATGCAACGATGTTTAAACATGAATTAGTTATGTGGTTAGGTCACAAACACTAGTTTATGTATTACACAAAGAGGGGCTGGACGATGTGCCCAAGACTGTGAAGAATGTGTATAAATATGCGTGTTTGTGAAATGTTCAGGACTCTCTCATCTCACGGTGTGCACAAACTGTGGTGTGTTGAGAACCAAACAGCTGTTTGCTAAATAAAAGTACAATTGTAACTTTGACCTCGTGACTGGCATATTTCTATTATGTGGTAGTAAGCCTTGATATTTTTGAATCTTTCAAACATAGCTTCTGGAAAGACCATCTACATTATCGCGACTCTTCCCTTGGTATATGCTCAATGGTAAAGTCTAGCCCTTGCAGGATAATGGACCACCTGAGCAGTTTCGGGTTTTCACTCTTCGTCTGCATAAGCCATTTTAGGGGCTTATAGTCTGTTTGGACCTCGAAGGTAGACCCTGTAGGGTAGGGCCTAAAACACCTAAGGCTCCAAACTCTACTAAAACATTCCTTTTCAACAGTAGCCCACCTAGGTTCTCTACCCTCGAGTTGTCTACTGATGAATATGATCGGATGTTCCCTTCCTTTGTCATCTACCTGGGACAAGACAGCTCCAATTCCGGTGTCGCAGGCATCCGTTTGAACGATAAAGGGTTTGCTGTAATCAAGCGCACACAACACAGGTACCTTACACAGACTCTTTCTTTCAAGCCAGTAAAGGCCCTCTGACAGTGTTACGTCCAGTTAAACTTCCTTGGTTGTTTGGGTGAAGTCAAGAGTTGTCAGAGGGGCAGCTATGGTTCCATAGTCTGCCATGAAGTTGTGGTAATACCCAGTAAGACTCGAAAAAGCTCTCACTTGGGTTTGAGTAGTGGGAGTCTCCCAGTCATGTACATCCTGTACTTTGCTGGGGAGAGGTTGGATTTGACCCCCTCCTACCTCATGACCAAGATACATGACTTTTCCCTAAGATATCTGCCGCTTGGTGGCCTCGATAGTGAGGTTATCCCTTTTCAAGGCCTGCAACACTTTATCGAGATGAGTCAAATGTCTTCCCAGGTGGAACTGTAGACAGAAATGTCATCTAAGTAGGCCACACAAAAGGCCTCCAGCCCACTGAGCGCATGATTGAATAATCTCTGGAAGGTGGCAGGGGCATTCTTCAACCCAAAAGGCATGACTCTAAACTGGTAGAGTCCCTCAGGTTTTGCGAATGCCGTCTTTTTCTGTGCATGGTCCGTCAGAGCTATTTGCCAATAGCCTGAGGTAAGGTCGAAGGTGCTCACAAATTTGGCAGCACCTATGGTGTCCACGAGCTCATCAGCCCTGGGCAAGGGGAGTGCATCAGTTTAGGTGATGCCATTGACTCCTCGGTAGTCCACACAGAACCTCCAATCCTTGGTACCTGTCTGGGAACTTGCCTTTCAATAAGGACCACTGGACTGGACATGGGACTGGTTGAGGGTTCAATTACACCCAGATCCAACATCTTGGCGACCTCAGCCTGGATGTGGTTCTTAACTGTATTTGACATATGGTAGCACCTGCTTTTGACAGGCACGCTGTCACCAGTGTCAATTTCATGCCTACACCATGGTGTAAGGCCTGGTGTCAGTGAGAACAGAGAGACACTGCAGGCCCTCTGCTGCTCTGTCGTCAGATCAGGAGAGAGAGAGGCACTACCTCCACTGAGCCATCCTTAGGGTTGCTATGCAGCAAATCAGGAAGGAGCTCACTCTCATCCTCTTCTTGCTCTGAAGCTAGCAAGAGACACAAGACTTCTGCTCGCCTATGGAAAGGCTTGAGCCCGTTGACGTGGAATACCGGAGGGTCTACCCCATCTTGGAGATGATCCTGAAGGGTCCAGTCCACTTGTCTGCCAAAGCTCTAGGCATGGTAGGCTCCATCACAAGGATCTCCTGTCCTGGTGTCCAATCCACTTGTGATGCTTTAAGGTCATGCCAGTACGTGTTCTGTTCCTCGCTTGCCTTAAGGTTTGCTGTCGCTTGGCCAATCATCTGTGTCATCCTCCGCCTGAGGCCTAACACATAGGGCCTAATTACGACCCTGCCGGTCCGGAAAGAACAGTGATGGTAAAACCGCCACCACCGTTCTTTCCGGACCGGCTGATTAAGAGTCCTGCAGGCGGGAGGTGTCACTCCTGCTAGGTCTGACCTGGCGGGTTTAACACCACACGCCTGCGGGCAGGCATGGAAACACTGGCTCTGTCATAGATGGAACCGGTGTTTCCATGCTACCCATCCCCATGGAGTCCTATGGGGCTCCATGGGAATGGGGACTTATACAATTCCGCCTCCGGAATTCCCGGGTCACCGGGGTCGTAATGCCCCAGTAATTCCGGGAATAACGGAGGCAGAATGGTAATACGAGTCCGGCAGTAACCTGCCGGTTTTTCCGGCTCGGTTACCGCCGGACTCGTAATGAGGCCCTATAGTCACCCACTTGCTTGGCAAGACCTGGAGGGGTGGCATCCAAACCTTCTTTGATCAAGGCAAGGGGCCCCCTCACGGGATGTCCAAAGATTAACTCAAAGGAGCTGAAACCAACACTCTCTTGAGGTACCTCCCTGTAAGCTAACAGTAGGCATCGCAGGAGGAGATCCCATTTCTTCCTTAAGGGCTATTCCAAAGCACCCAGCATGCCCTTGAGAGCTTTGTTACATCTCTCAACCAGACTATTGGTCTGGGGATGTTAAGAGGTGGAGAACTTGTAGGTTACTCCACACTCTTTCCACATTGCTTTCATGTAACTCGACATGATGTTGGACCCTCTGCCAGGGACAACCTCCTTATGGAATGCAACCCTGGTGAAAATGCCCAGGAGAGCCCTGGCAACCACCTTGGCAGTAACCGTCAGAAGGGGTATATCCTCAGGGTACCTGGTGGCTAGATCTACCAAGACCAGGATGAACCGATGTCCACCTGAAGTGGGATGGTCAAGGGGACCGACAATGTCGATGCTAACCCTCTCAAATGGTGTGCCAACCATTGGCAACGGCTGCAGTGTGGCAATGACACTGCCTCCAGTCTTGCCAGACAACTGACAAGTTGGGCAGGTGTTGCAGTGGGACTCTACTTCTGCTCACACCCGGGGCTAGTAGAAATGGGCAGATAGCTTCTGCCCAGTCTTCTTAGTACCAAGATGACTACTTCTTAGTACCACCTCATGCGCCAACTGCAACAGGAAGGACCGCTAAACCTGGGGTACCACCAACCTCTTGAGGGCACCAGGTTCAGGCTTAGTGGGCTCATTAGCAAGGAGCTCACCCTCCCGATAAATCCGGAATGTCCTAGGCACTTCTCCCTGTGCCTGGGACAGGGCCTGTTTCCTCAGACCCCAGAGAGAGTGGCACTCTCCCTGACCCCTACAGTAGTCCGGCCGGGGAGGGTCCCCCTTCTGCCAACAGGCATTGAAGGTCGGGGTGATCCTCTGGGTTAAGCACCACTCCTGCAGGAGGGTCTTCTGGCTCTTCTCCCTCAGGAGTTGAGTTTGGGTTTACCACTGGATCCAGTACGTCCAGAGCATGAATCCCAGTGGGCGCTGCAGCAGTAGCAGGAAGAGAAGGAGCCTCCTCCGACTTCGTACCTTGGGTCGCCCCTTTGGCTTGGGCACCTGACTCACAGTCAGACCCTGTGGTACCTGTGACTTAGTGACTGCAGCAGAAGTCAGGGGCAGACCATCTGAGATCAACCCCAACTCCACTAGAACATTGCCTAACAAAATGTTAGCAGGTACATTGTCCTGAACCAGGACAGGAAACTTTGCTGTCTTGTCTCCAATCATGATTGTCACTAAGGCTACAGGCGACAATTTGAGAGGCCCACCAGCTAACCTGGTAGTTCTCAGAAGAGCACCTACATAGTCCTCTGGCCTGAGCAGGGTCCTGTCCACCACTGTCATGCTTTCCACAGTGTCTCTCAAACCAGTAGAAGGCTGGCCATTCAAGAGAACACTTCTCAAAAACCTACCGGTGTTTTGTGGGATTGTAGCCAGTACTCCAGTGTACTTGTCCCATGCCCCAAAGGACACTAGGAAAATCTCTGCAGGAGCACCGAATGGGATTCCTGCAATGGAGGGGGAGAACAGTGGCCTCCACCTCAAGCAAGGCGTAAGGGTAGGTCAGGCTGACAGCCTGGACTCCAAGTGCCTTACCTTTACACTTGGGGTCACCCCTCTTGTGATCCAGAGGCCCACTGTCCCAACAAGTGCCAAGAATGCGAGGTACAGTACTGAAGCCACTGGGACCCTGCTTTGCAGCAGGCGACCACTACTCGTACTCCCACCCACATAGGATGTATCCCCACTAGATGTTTGGGTCTTAGGAGAGGAAAATTTTGGTTTAGTTGACTGTGATTGCTTTTGGGACTCCTCAGCCTTCTGAGAGGTCCCCTTTTCTTTGTTCTTGTCTTTCCCACTGGGTTCCTTAGAGGACACCCGGTGGGAGACCCACTTGTCAGCCAGCCTGGACAGTTTATAGGGATCTAAAATGTTCTGGTCAGCAACATACTGACGCAGCTCTGGTGAACAGGCTTCAGAAAAATGCTCAAAAAACAATAGGTGGGACAATTCAATAAAAGTTTTAACCTTGTAACCGTCAATCCACCCCATCATGTTCATGTGCGCAGCACTCACCCAGTCAACCCAAGACACCTTCTCTCTTTTCTTAAAATCCCTGAACCTTTTAAGGTATTTGGTAGGTGCCTTGCCAAACTTGGCAATCAGAGCAGACTTCATGCACTCATACTGGGGGTCATTACGACCCAGGCGCTAATTGCGCCATCATTACCACCATGGTGTAAACTACGTTTACACCATGGTGGATGGCGGATTTACCGCCCCATTCCAAGGTGAGTGGGGCGGTAAATCCCCATTTCCCATTTTCCCTTCCCCATTCCCATTCCCATTTTTGCCCCATAGGGCATAATGGGAGTGGGGAAGGCGCTAATTACGCCACCGTAAATTACGGTGGCGTAATTAGCATCATGGCAGGTTAGCGCCATGGATTTTAACGGCTGCTAAAAGCAGCCGTTAAAATCAGAATAGGCGTTAAGGGTTAACGATGGCGTTAACCCTTAACGCCTGGGTCGTAATGAGGCCCACTGACTCCTTTCTTCCACACTCAGTTTCAGAATACAGTCATATCCAGTCTGAGGCACTCCGCTTATCAAACACTTAACCCAATCTCTTTTTATCAACATCATGGATTTCACAAGCCATTTCAAATGCTTCAATCCACTGGGGGATTTCAGAACCCTCCACATACACAGCAACCAAATCTTTCATAAACTTGGTGGCTGGGAAACTGACACTCTCAACTGGTTTAGCTGAAGTCTCCACTCTAGCTTTCTCTAGCTGGATTTTCTGACATTCAGTGTCCTTGTCTTTGAGCTCAAGGTCCCTATTCTTGATTATCACTTGCTGTGCCAACTCCTCTTTCTTAAGTTCAGCTTCAGTTTCCAACTTTTTATATTCAAAGACCAATTTCATCCTTCCTTAATAATTCAAGTTCCAAGGCATTCCCTGACAAAACGTTGCAGGGTTTCAGAATAGAGGCAGCAGGAACGGTGGCACTCCCAGAAACAGATTCAGTAACAACCCCAGGGTAGGGTCCCCATTGGTTGCATTTCCCCACCTTCAATAGCTTCAAAATCAGTCTGGCAGTCCACCAGGGCAGCTACCAGCTCAGCCCTAGACTTATCCTCAAAATCTAACTCCCTGGCTTCACAAGTTCTCTGGAGAGCCTCTAAACTCATCCGGGTCAATTTACCATTTGCAATAGACTCAATTGCTTGTAACGTAGTTATCTAGTACACAACTAAACCTCAAATTCACAAAGTGTGGATATTTTGTAAGTGGCAAGGTTAAACACTGATTCTTAAAACCATTAGCATCCCACCACTGCCACCAGTGTAAAGACTGGAGGGGGGTATCTGTACTCCTGCTCTCTATATGGCAGAGGAAAGGCACAGAGGACCCCAACCAAGATTCTCTATTTGGTAAAACGTGGGCGAGCAATCAAGACCTAGCTCCCAGGAGGTGATGCAGGCAGGTTCTTAAGTACAGTGTAGTGCCCAAGCACCCACAAAGGAGTGTCCACACACTACATTAGTGAAAACACAGTTCTTTCTACACATTAGATTCAAGTTATGTACACAATCACAATAGCACACATTGGGCCACATTACGACTTTGGCGGTACGGTGTCAACAGTGCCGGTATGGCACCGTTCACACCGTACCGCCAAATTACAAGTGACACTCGCGGGTGCCTGACAGCCCACCAGGTTTTACCTGAAACTCACAGATGCACCGGCACCGTTCACACCATAACGCCAAATTACGAGTGACACTCGTGGGTGCCTGACAGCCCGCCAGGTTTTTGCTGTTGGGCACCCGCGAGTGAAACTCGCAGATGCACCTGCACCGTTATCAACGGTGCCGGCGCATCCATGCTCCCCACCCCCATTCTGTCCTATGGGGCAGAATGGTGATGGGGAGCCCGGTAATACCGCCACCCGCGAATGGGCAATTACCGGCCAATTCAACTCGTAATGGGCCGGTAATTGCCCATTCGTGGGTTGCGGTGCCAGTAGCGAGTTTGCCAGTAGCCATGCCTGTAATGCAGGTACAACTACGGCCAACTCGTAATGAGGCCCTTTGTGATTAAGTTAATCTATAATGGCAAATATATACAGTTTCTATGTGGTACCACAATTACTCTTGGATTCCTTTAAAATGCATTAACTGTACTCAGTTCAAATGTCATACAAATCGGTAAATAAAGTGAACCAACATTAGACATAGGAGAAAAGCAGGTTAGTTAAACAATAGGCAGAATACTGGCCCCTACCGAAGACACAGCTTTGTGTGAGGATCCCCCCGACCAAGGCAACCTGTAAATACAGATATAATACAAGCCCAGTCCATATATTGTTTATATGAGTCTTATCTCCTTCTAAATAGTTCTACCACCCCAATGTACCTGGATTAGGAGAGTTTGATGTCGGGTCATTGATGGATCGTTCTTGAGCGGCTCCCTTTAAAGCATGAGCCATGGATCGTTGAGATCCCTCGAAGAAATGATGAACAAAGACGTCGAGGCGGCAGCTTCGGTCCTGGTGGTGCTCGTCGACGATCAGTCGTGGACGTCCTGCTAAGATGAGGCGTGCGGTACACCTCGACGACGATAGGTCGTCGCCGCAAGTTACTGAAGAACTTTGGCCCAGCAAGGGCGTCGGGTCGTCAGCGTCTCTGCAGTCTTCAGGTGGCGAGAAACCCACCGGTGGATGCTCCTCTGCGCGTCAGCATCCACGACTTTCTCCCGCGGGACAAAGTGGTCGGCAGTGCTGGCGAAAGCATCCTTGAATTCAAAGTGTCTTAATCAATGGAGCATTGAGGCTCCGGTCGTCGGCGTCTCGGTGTCAATCGGTTCCTGCTTCTGGGCAACACGGCTTCGACGGGCCTCCAGAGGTTATAGCAAACTTGCAAACCCTGTTCGACGTCAGTGGACAGCGGTCCGGTGCATCTCTTCGCTCTCCGCGGCAGTCCCTGTCTCCGGTTGACAGTGTTTCGAAGGCTGACTACCAGGGCGCTTCAGCAAAGGTTAGTGGTGCACGATGGTCTCTCGTAGCTCGGGAAGAGGTGTCCTAACGAGGTCCTCACTCGGATCATGGCAGATTTCAGATTGCGGTGAAGGTAACAAGCAGTCAAACTTCTTCTTCGGGCTCGGCTCTCGAGATCAAGCATCAAGTTTCTACTTCAGCTTCTGAACAATTTCTAGCAGTGAGAGGTCCCCAGATATACTGTTCTGTCTCTCATTCACACTGCTGGGCCAAGCTCAGCAGCCAATCATTCAGAAGGGCATTCAGGAAGGCAAGCAGCAAATCAGGCTCATAGTGCATTCAGGCCATTTTCCTCCCTCTAAGACACTCACAACAAGGAATGTGTATTAGGACAAGTACCCAACCATTCATCACTCCACACTCCATTCATACCAGTTTCGGGCAGGGCTGTCTCAGTCATTGGGCCTCATTACGACTTGGGCGGTATCCATGTTTCATACCAGAAACTAGACACCCATAACATGAAATGCATATTGGTCACACACTCCATTCACCCAGGTCCCATCCACAGGGTGTACCCACAACATACAGTCATTGGGAAGGCTCCAACCAGTCTGGCCTGGACTTCACAATACCATATAAGGAACTTCCACCCAACAGCCAGTCAGGGGAAGGGACAGCGTCAGGGCTTCCTAGGACTTTGGGAAAACAAGGTAACAGGCAATAGAAAGCAAGAGGCCTCAGAGCCGTCTTGTCTCCTATCAGAAATCAACTGATTCCAATGGCAGGGCCTGGGTATCCCAAAATGGAGGATACTCAGAGCACCTGTCGAACTCAGCATGGAGCTGCTACCAGCCCATACCCTCCTCTGTACTCCCACCCATGGGTGCCCTAATCGTATCCCAAGGGTCTGTTCACCAAACCAAAAAGAGGAAGAGCTGCACTGCCAGTAGTCCCAGATGGACTCCTGTGCAGAGAAAAACACAGAACACACATGAAAGAGGACTGTAGGACAAGGACAGGTAGGCCCTGTCCCTCCAATGTATTTCCAGCATCACAGAGACCCCTTAGCCTTTCGAGCAGAAATCGGTTGACTTAACTAAAGAATTATTGGCCCAGTAGAAGGCACCCACTCTCCTAGTATTTATTTTTATTTTTTATTGTTGTGTTTGGTTTCATATAAACCTTTACAAAAAAAACATTTCATTTTCACATAAACATCTAAAAAATATATAACCACAGTTCATCACCCTCAAAAATTAAAATTCTATGTACATAATTTCCTCGAAAAAGAAAAACAAACATCACATCACTCATTTTATATCACCTAAATTTCAAAATAATTGTACTTAGGCCAATTAAACAATGACATTGCTGCTAAACACATGTACAAATATTACATAAGCCAATTTAAACAATGACATCAATTCTGAACACACTTACATATAAATATACAAAACAAAATAACATTTAAACTCACATATTATATGTTTACAACTCCTATTTAAATTAATTTCCACTATTGTTAGTATCATTAAACTGTTTCCATTCAATGGGCCTCATTACACGGACGGCGGTAAGGGTTTACCGGTACCGGTATTTTACCGGTACCGGTAAACCCTTACCGCCTTACTACGAGGTCCCTTTGCGGGTTGGAGAATTTAACGCCTGCTTTTTGCAGGCGTTAAAAACCAACCCGCAAAGGGACCAGGGAGCTAATTACGGCACCGCAATTTGCGGTGCCGTAATTAGCACCTTCCCCATTCCCATTATGCCCTATGGGGCAAAAATGGGAATGGGGAAGGGCAATGGGAGAAGGGGGAATTACCGCCCCACCAACCTTGGAATAGGGCGGTAATTCCCCTTTACACCAAGGCGGTGCCGGTATTTTACCGTCATGGACCAAGGTGCTAATAGCACCTTGGCCACCGCCGTCTGTGTAATGAGGCCCAATGTGTTGAGGATAACATTTCACGCAACTGTCTGTCTACTATTACTAAAATTTCTGTTAATCTAATTACCAACTTAATACTGTTTCCACAAATACATCTATTCCATAATGAATTTCTACTTAATTCAGAGCTTGACTGTAGGTAATGTCCAAAGCCTTAACCCTCAAGACCTCAAAGTGCTCACAAAACATCACTAGGTGTTTAAGGGTTTCAAGTTCAGTTTCATTCTTACAGAACCGACAACCACCTGCCCGTTCGGACCATTCTTTCTTTTCCCAGAATTGTACTCTTTCGTTTGTTGGGAATTGGTTTAGCTTGTATCGTAGATATAGATTACGTGCATTCATACAGGGAAATTGCAATATATATCTCGGGCGATCGCCCCATTTTCTTGTGAATATTAGAAATTCGTAATAAGCTTTATATCCGACAATTCTATCTGACTGCATGCACCAATAGAATCTTTGGAATTTCTGTTTAGCTCTAGGAAGGCCTGCTGCTAATTCCTCGTGTGCAACCATAAACACATCCAATATTGCACTCATTTTCACCGCAAATTTAGACAGTGAGTTCAAGGATCCTGCCATCATCATACATTCAATGTCCTCATATAAAGAATGTGTAGGTGGATGTAGGATTTTAGCAACGTTATTTAAAAGGCGCCAGTGCCACTTTGCGGACAATGGAAGCAGTCCTAACTCATGACGTATAATGTCATTGGGAAATGCAGAAGATAGGCCTAGTACCTTCTTCCACATTATACCTTGCAAAGTATCCACAATCTAATCAATTTCCACGTTACATTTGTCCAAAATGTATAAAATAGAAGGTTCAATGTTTAACAAATAAAACTGGATAATTGGAAGCAATGAAAAATGACAATGGGCCTCATTACGACCCTGGCGGAGTGGGTTTACGCCAGCGGTATTCGCGGCGGACCCGTCCGCCCCACTACGAGTTCCCGTAGCGCCATGGAGCGTTTTCCGCCTGGTTTTTCCGGGCGGAGAAATCCATGGCGCTACGGGACCTTGTTGTTAATTACGCCACCGTATTTTACGGTGGCGTAATTAACGCCTTCCCCACTCCCATTATACCCTATGGAGCAAAAATGGGAATGGGGAAGGGTAAAATGGGGAATGGGGATTTACCGCCCCGCCAAGGTCGGAATGGGGCGGTAAATCCGCCAACCCCCATGGCGCTATCGGCAGCTTTCCGCCGTGCTCCATGGTGCATTTGGCGCCACGATTTCCGCCAGGGTCGTAATGAGGCCCAATGTTTTTTGCTTATAATTCTCATTTGAGTCATTGGGCCTCATTAGGACTCCGACGCTATTAGCACCATGGTCCATGCCGGAGTCCGCCATGGCGGAATGGGGAATTACCACCCCATTCCGAGGTTGGTGGGGCGCTAATTCCCCCTTCCTCCATGGCCCTTCCCCATTCCCATTTTTGCCCCATAGGGCTCAATGGGAATGGGGAAGGCGCTAATTACGGTACCGAAAATTGCGGTACCGTAATTAGCACCAAGGTCCCTTTGCGGTTCCCTCCTTTAACGGCTGGTGTCGGGTCCCGCAAAGGGACCTCGTAATTAGGCGCTAGGTATTTAACGGCGCCGCAGCCTTTTACGGCGCCGTTAAACACTTAGCGCCAGGGTCGTAATGAGGCCCATTAAGCGTTTACATTTCTCAGTCAACAACTCTTACCACCATTTCTTAGAGTATTGATCTCCATCTGAGAAAATGACAATTCTTGATTCGATTGGTTCACTGTGAGGTTATGCGATTCCGCAAATTCAGCGAAGCAATTCAGTTTAGTTTGCAGACCAAAAGGAGTTCTATCCATGATTAACAAATCGTCCGCAGACCCAAGCCAATTTATTCCTAGGTGGCCAAGTTTAGCTGGGAAAATAACATCATCATTCCAACAATTTTCAACATTTGACATGTATAAATTAAAAAGAACAGCTGCCAAAGTACAACCTTGTTTGAGCCCTATTTCTGTCAATATTGGTTAAGTTAAGGCCCCCTCCTTATTTAACCGTACTCTATAGGAGGTGGAAGAGTGAAGTAGAGCGATAATCGCCACTAAATGAAGTGGAAATCCTAAATGTAACAACTTTTCCAATAAGATCTCTCTAATTACTGTGTCGAAGGCCGAGCTCAAATCCAGGGCACCATATAGATTGCCCCTGTATGTGAATACTTCGACCGTCTCTGCAAAAGGGACACTAGTGTAGCATTCAGAGAGCCCCCCATACATTTTCTAAAGCCTGTTTGAAATCTCGACAAAGTATTATTCTTATTCATAAACTCCTGCAAATCATTTAAGATCACTTGGGAAAAGACTTTCGCTGATGCATCGGTCACGGCAATTGGTCTAAAATTGGAGGGGTCACAAGCCACACCTTTTTTGTAAATGGGTACAATAATAGCTGTACACCAGGTAGTAGGAATCCGTCTACTCCTGAAGATGTTATTAAATGTAAGCTTAAGAATCATTGCCCAAAAGTCTGGATTGGCTTTTAATATACAGGGCTGGATCCCATCTGGGCCAACTGCCCTTGACTCATTTATTTTCATTATAGCATATCTTATATCTACTAGTGTCCAGGGGGACACTTTCATTATAGAATTGGAGTAATCCCTTTGATTTTGTTGCTCAAATCTACCCGGCATTTTAAATTTCTGTTTAATATATTCCATCCACAACGGGGCCAAAATGGCAGGTTCCGTCAGCCCTTCAAATCCACTATTCATAGTTCTCAGTACTGTCCAGATCTGCTGAGTTTCATGTCTCAATATATGATGCATCATACGTTGGTTGTCATGTAACATAACAGCCCCCTTTAATCTCTTAATATTGTTTCTATGCACTAATATTATGCCATTTTTCTCCACACAATGCACCAAGTCTTCAAGCTGCATGTTACCCAATCGGTGTAGCTTACCATTTATTTCAATTTTTGACTGGTGTATTGCAAGATTAAATGCATGCCTAGGCAGATTTGGCTTGTATACACAAATTGAATTTAAAGCAATACTCTTAAAATGGTCCTGTATCCTGGCTGTCATCAGATTTTCCAGATGAACACTAGAGGCTAAATCAAGATTTCCCTTTGCCCAAAAAATCGGATCATTGCCAATTCTACTCATCAACTGATGGCAGGTAGCAGGACTCCATCTAATGGACAAACTTGGTCTATCCATTTCCAATAATTCTAGAATTGGATAAGCGCTAATACACTAGTTGGGTAATTGCAAACCTATAGTTAGAGCAAAATGATCCCCCAACCCAAGGTCTTTAATTTCGACTAGTTTGCTTTCCTTAAACAAAGATGTAGACAAAAAGAAGTGATCTATATAAAATCGTAGACCTCCACGTGTCCAGGTAAAAGGGTAAAGCTGTTTAATAGGAGGTGCCAACTGAATATCCCAGCTCAAAAAGTATTCAACCCATTTATGTCCATTCCTTACAGATTGGGGCCAAGTATATGCAAAACCGGGTACCCCACTGGACTGTACCTGGTAGCAGGTAGAATTAAAATCCCCACCCACCACTATACCAACATGAGCATTACGAACAAATGCACTTCCAAGGATTTCATCCAATGTTTCCATCAACTGGTCAATAGTGAAATCTACTCTGTTCCAATGAATACACAGGAACAGAGTAACAGTCCTCAAGTAACCACATGAAGTTAATTCCACAGCCATACACGCAGGATCCCTGTGAAGCAAAACCGAGGCAAATTTGCAGGACTTATCAAGAAGCACCGCTAATCCTCCTGATGGACGCCCCTTTTCACCCCTTGAGGCAAATTGTGTGTATCATTCATAACCCTCTACATCAAAATGGCCAAGTTGCATAGTTTCTTGAAGCATAATTACAGCCGGTCGGCTAGCCGTGTCCAGCTTATCATTCCATCGGACAAAATTTGCTAAGCCACAACTATTCCAAGACATAACGCCAAATGGCGATTCGTTATGCCTAGGAATGTTGTTGTGTTACAGGAGTTGTAGAAACATTTTTATTTAATGAACCAGAGATCCCACTTATCGCTGTTGCTAAAGCAAGAATTTGCCTCATTATATCCTCAGTATTTACTGGCAAAGACACATGTGATTCCAATTCCACTTCAGGTACCACAATCACAACCGGCTTTTCCAAATAAGCCATAGACTCCTGTTCATTTTGAAAACTGTTTGAAGTCAAACCAATAGGACAAAATTGTCCCTTTGCTCCCATATCATCTTCATTATAATCAATGACTGAAAGCCACAAATCACACGATTGTTGTGATTAATGGCAAGACGTACCCAAAAAACCTGGCGAGCTGTCAGGCATCCGCAAGTGAAACTCGTAATCTGGCGGTGCGGTACCAACGGTGCCGGTGCCGAACCGGCACCATTGGTACCGTACTGCCAATGTCGTAATGAGGCCCAGTGTGCCACTACTCTGTAATAATGTGGTGCCAAAGTGAATTTACACCTACCAAAACCAATTTTGCTAAAACACTTTTTTAAAAACATTTTCAAACAGCTTTGGTCTTTTTGCCTATTCAGGTTTCAGCCCAAGTGGGTTTACAAATGTTCAAAGAACCCAGCCTTCTTCAGGGCAAATATAGTGTATTCATATAGTGGGGAAACCAACATTTCCCATTACTGTCATATCTCATGAAAGTCACTATGTAACACTTTGCTAAGCCCATATTCACAAACTGAAACCTATTCCATTCTGCTGCACAATCAATTACTATCAAAATCATAATTTTCAATTTGGGTGCTCATTTTCAGGGCATCTCTCCCTCTCGACCAAACCACTGAGTCCAAACGTTACCAGGCCAGCTTCAACACCTTGTAGCACATCCTCTGGAGTGATCCTGTGCTAAAAGTTCCTTATTTTAACAAGAAATTCATCCTACAGAGGGATGCTACTAAAATGGGTCTGGGGCAGTTCCTGCACAAGAATATGATGGGGTGGAACATCCGGTCTTATATGCAAGTATGAACCTCTGTCCCCATGAGAAAAACTATGCAACGATTGAATTGGAGGCTGCTGCCTTTAAATAGGCCGTCAGTCATTTACAATATTGTCTCAGTGGTCGCAAGTTTAGGTACCCCTTTGATCTGGCTCAGCCTCCAGAAAGACACTAACCCTTGCATAATGTGATGGTTTTTGTTTCCATGTTGAGCATAGGAAGAGAAAAGAACAGGGGAATGTTGACTTCCTATCCTGGTTTCCGCTGGGGCTAGATGAGGAAGCTGAAAGCATTAGGGGAAAGCTATGTGACGATTCCCCAGATATCGTCACTTCTCCCCAGTGGGAGAACCCTTTTCCATGAGGCTAAGGACGTGAGGCCGGTAACCGATAGTCCCCCTAGGGGTGGTAATATGCAGGAGGACCTCATGGTGTTAAGATTGATTTCTGAACTCTGACCTGGTGGGCAGAGGTTCAGCAGGCCAGCCTAGCTTCTTGGAACAAGGTAACCTTCTGGACAAGCCAGACCAATCAAGGTAGCATTGGCAGCGGTCAAGATCAGGTGTCAGGAGGGGTGAGGGTGACTGAAATACCTCAATGAACACACAGAGTAAAGGACATTTACAAATCATTCCCAGTCAGGTGTAGATATATTAAAAATACAAATACATTTATTTCAAGGCCTTTGAGTTCGAACACAGTAGTTATTAACAGTAACACTTCTAAAACAGCACAAACCTACTAAAATACATATATACAAGACCAAAGGGGCCTAAAGGGGTAATGCACGAAATGGGTCCACAACCTAGAAAAGGGAAGGAAGCAGGGAGGTCAAAGAGTCTTTAGACAGTTCGGAGGCAAAACACAATCCTAACTGAAAGGCATTCCAGTCCCTAAGAAGAGGGGAGCCTATTGCTCAAATGTACTTGCAATGCTGCCGCACGCGGTAAACCAGAAGGGCAAAATGGGGTCTCTTGAAGGGTCTGCAGCAGCTGGGTGCGGTGGGTGTGGTGATGCAGAATAAGGTCCCACTATTCGTAAAGGGTTTCCCCAATAGGGCAGAGCAGGTTCCAAGACTTGGGAATAGTTTGGTAGTTCACACAAACAGTGGAAAGTAGAGGGTCCCTCAGGGGCCACTCGTTCGTAAAAATGGATGGATACACTAGGGGCCACCAGTTAGGATTCAATTACTCACCGATACCCGGCGCACACCGGACTAAACTTTGGCAGTCAAGTCCACTTCGGTTGCAGGTTTAAATGTGGCAATATCGCGGCTCTGCGGCTTTCAGCGATGAAGATACAGCGTTGACTCTCAAATGGGACAGTCAAGTTTTCTCCGCTCCTTGTGGATGGATCAGGCAAGTTCTGCTGTAGCAGGCTTCAGGGCACAGAGGAGCACAGCTGCACTGAGTTTGCAAAGTTCGTCACCACGGCTGGTCGACACGGTAACCGTGTGTACTCTGGTTCGGGCACTCCCTCTTTACTCCAGACCTGGGAACACCAACTGTATGAAATTCGGTGCGACGGGGCCGTGACCACAGAGCTTGCGAGATGCCAAGTTTCAAGGGCCTCCTTGAAACGGCAGCGGTTTAAGAGCAAAGGTCCTGCGCAAGCTGGTCAGCCCACTGGTTGGCCCAGGGACACTTCCGAGAAGGCTTACTTGCAGGGTTTGATGAAGGTGCCGGGAATAGCTGGTCCCACTATTCCAATGGGTAGAAGTGTCTTCGCAGACCTTCTAGGGCAACCAGATACAGACGGGTCCAGCATAACGACAGCGGGCTCAGGGTGCCAAACCTTCCAGCGGGTCACCAGCAGTTCCTTGACTCAGCTTCTTAGTTTCAGGATACTTGGATCCTATCCTTCGTTCAGTGTGAACTCCCGAGATCGACATGGTATGGCTGTTTGGAGCCTTCTCTTATCCAAAATATCCTTCGTGCCAAAACGAAGAGGACCCAATGGGAGATCAGCTCACATACAGGTATACCATACGTGGGCCAATCATGGACCACGGTGGTCCCAGGCATTCACAGCACACCATACTCTCTAGCACCCAGGATGTGTACTGGAACCAGACATCCAGCCCACACCCTGGAGGCACACACACAAGGCAAGCAGAAGCCTGTGAAAGCTTGGCATTTCGCGGGAGAATGCATGCCCAAATAAGGACTGACCCAGGTCGGCTCAATCTGGGGAAGGTGAAGGGGCAAGATGGCCAAAGGACAGGACAAAGAACCTTGTGGCATGCCCATTTTGGAGCCAGGCAACCTATTCGTGCCAAACGGGGTAACCACAGTTTACCTGGCAGGAAAGGGTTAAAATACATGAAAAGATGAGCTGCCACCAGCCTGTAAAACCAGATATTATATGAAGAGGCCTGGTTTGCTATCATTAGAAATTCATTATTCATTTAGGGATTCATTTATCCATCATTTCATTCTGATTAGTAGTGACATTAGGTGTTCCACTATCCATATATTATTCAGCCATTTGGTTTGCGAGAGAAAGAGGCTTGTTATATTAAGTGCCTTGTAGAGACATGTTTAGAAAGACTTATGTTATTATGTATTATTTATGTATTGTAGAGACACGCATGAGTGTGCACTTAAGAGTATGCACTGAGCCATGGTATAGCGCTTGGTTGTGAGTGAATGCGTTAGGCACTATAGAGCATGTAGCTGGCTCCTAAGCCATTCTGAAGAGACACACAGAGCAGCTCTACATTGGGTTCCGCAGACATTGTTTTGAGTTACACTGGTACGAGGAATGTGTAAACAGTTTCAGACAGTGATTAGACGTGACTCTTGCCCAAGTAGAGATCGAAGAAGCTGGCTTTATCAGCATCCCTGGGTTGCTCACAGACAGAAAAGGTGGGGGCATGCAGGGAGTGAGGAGCTTCAGACAGAGACACACGGAAAGAGGGATTTCAGTGAATGGAGAGAAATGGGAGGATGGTATGGTTTTGTGACACAGACAGGGGGTCATTACGACCCAGGCGCTAATTGCGCCAACTTTACCACCATGGTGTAAACTAAGTTTACACCATGGTGAATGGCGGATTTACCGCCCCATTCCAAGGTGAGTGGGGCGGTAAATCCCCATTTCCCATTTTCCCTTCCCCATTCCCATTTTTGCCCCATAGGGCATAATGGGAGTGGGGAAGGCGCTAATTACGCCACCGTAAATTACGGTGGCGTAATTAGCATCATGGCAGGTTAGCGCCATGGATTTTAACGGCTGCTAAGAGCAGCCGTTAAAATCAGAATAGGCGTTAAGGGTTAACGACGGCGTTAACCCTTAACGCCTGGGTCGTAATGATACCCACAGACAGGAGAAGGCCATAACAGATATCATGTACAAGAACCAGACAGTCCAGCCCACATCCTGGAAGCACACACATAAGGCAAGCAGAAGCCCGCAAAAGCTTGGCGTTTCGCGGGAGAGTGCATGCCCAAATAAGGACTGACCCGGGTCGACTCGACCTGGGGAAGGTGAAGGGGCAAGATGGCCAAAGGACAGGATAAAGAACCTTGTGGCATGGCCATTTTGGAGCCAGGCCACCTATTCGTGCCAAACGCGGTAACCCCCGGTTTACCTGGCAGGAAAGGATTAAAAATACATGAAAATATAAGCTGCCACCAGCCTTGTCCAAGGCACATCTGCACTTCTCCTAAAAAATCCTTCGAGAGTATCTAGGGCCTTTGAAATGACTAGTGACCCCCAATGCACTGTACTGTAAGGTACCTTGTGCATTGGTAACATGTTGCAGAAAAGTTGCAACATGCACAAGGACTAAGGGAAACAAAGTCTCCCAGTACTGACTGTCTTTAAGGGTATGTCAGTTTCCCATAACGAAGTGAGCAAAAGCTCAGTGGAGTGCAGCAGAAGGATGTGCTCCTCTGGCAAAGTCAGACTATGGTGTATAACAGCAGCAAAAAGTTGGGGAGTACACAACTGGAGGGAAATTACACATGAATTGGACATCTTTACTAAAAGTAAGCAGACATGCCAACATTCCGAAGCCCCTGAGAGGGAGATTTCTGCACCGAAATTGGGAGCATGCATTTTCCCCATAGGAATGCATTGGGGATATTGTTATTTTATGCGGGAGATAGTAAATTATAGCACCGTTTTTAATGAAAAAATCGGGAGTCTCCCGGCTAAATCGGGAGGGTTGGCATGTATGAGTGAGGGACAAGGACGGTTGACTGAAGAAAGACCTTTCTCACCCTCAACCCCATTGGCCAATGTCAACATCAAATCCTTCCTTCTCATTATCCAAGGCAGTTACCAGTTGCGTAATCTTTCTGATCTCCTGTCTAAGTCGTCTTTTTTCACCGACGATAATACAGTCATATTGATGACCATGTTTCGTATTAGTTTTCAAATGGGGGGCGAGTTCCTGTTAAGGATGGAGCTAGAAATGGTACTTATCCAATAAATGATTTTATCAGGACATTTAAATTAGACATACATTTTTTCCAGGCTAGACATATACTTTGGCATAGCCAGAATACTACGGTCCGACCAGCCTACTTGGTACAGACCTCTATTCACAATAATCACACCCATCGTATCAATTTCATTATTCACCATTTTACTCATGTTCAGGGTTGCAGATGGTATAGCATTGTCACTAAATTCAGTAAAACAGACCGACACGCAAGAAGCAATCTAACCAAGGCTCTCTCCCATATATATAGCCTGTTGTTGAAGATTTATTACGCATCCTCCATGTTTGAGCAGGAGCAACATCCCCTGGGATGTTTCCGTTCAACATGGATCCCTGAATATCATTAAAGACTTCTACCCACTTTACCGCTGTGAGACCTGACTGGGCCCGCTAATCTACATTAGGCCCCGAAAAGTACACGCCTTTCTCTGTTAACACATAATCAATACACCTAGAGTTTAAGTCACCCCCAACCAGAACATCAAGGGCCTCTCTCCCAACACGATAGGCCAATAGTGTCTCGTATATTCTAATTTAGGTGCTGACCGTATGAAGACCCCCCAGGAGAATGTATAAATCCTCACACACTTCGACTATCACCAGCAAGGGGTGTCGTTGGGATCTAATTGTTGCAGCTCTCTTGTTTTGTATTTGTTAGAACACAATGGGCCTCATTACACGGATGGCGGAGAACCATGGCGCTATTAGCGCCATGGTTCATGCCGGTAAAATACCGCCACCGCCTTGGCGGAAAGGGGAATTACCGCCCCATTCCAAGGTTGGCGGGGCGGTAACTCCCCCTTCCAGCATTGCCCTTCCACATTCCCATTTTTGCCCCATAGGGCTCAATGGGAATGGGGAAGGCGCTAATTACGGTACTGCAAATTGCGGTACCGTAATTAGCTCCCTGGGTCCCTTTGCGGGTTGGTTTTTAACGCCTGCAAAAAGCAGGCATTAAATCCCCCAACCCGCAAAGGGACCTCGTAGTAAGGCGGTAAGGATTTACCGGTACCGGTATTTTACCGGTACCGGTAAATCCTTACCGCCATCCGTGTAATGAGGCCCAGTGTAACGAGCCCCCCAGTGGGACGGCTTTTGGGTCCCCTACTCACTGGATTAATAAAAAATCACAGCCATATCCTCCACTTGCTTTATGGGGGGAGAATTAGAGACCACTTCCTGAATTCCTATTAAACCGGCCATTTTATTTTGTATTCCCCTTTGATTCTAATACAATGTCGAAGTCCCACTTCACAATAGTGTTTGCGCACAGCTCCTCACCAATGCAACAACCTCAGTGTCCCAACAGTGTACCGTAGTATATGTTATTGCTGCATATTCCAATTGTTTCACATATTATAGATCTTTACTCTTGAGAACTCGCAAAGAAGGCAAGTGGTTGAACAATGTCAGTAGGGCACTTCCGTTTATTGGTTGCTTACTATCTTCGAACAGCCATGAGACACTTCTTATACCAAGAGTACCCCAGACACTCCCGATATCCAGTTTACTCCAGACACTATATACGCAGTGTACCCCAGACTCGTGTACCCCATACACTCCCTATATCCACTGTACCCAGACACTCCTTATACCCGCTGTACCCCAGATACTCCCTATACCCACTATACATCAGACACTCCCTATACCCAGTGTACCCCAGACACACCCTATTCCCAGTGTACCCCAGACACACCCTATTCCCAGTGTACCCCAGACACTACCTATACCCGGTGTACTGAAGACACTATAGACCCACTGTACCCCAGAAACTCCTGTACCCCATACACTCCCTATATTCACTGTACCCCAGACACTCCCTATGCCCACTGCACCCCAGACACTCCCTATACCCACTGTAAACCAGACACTCCCTATACATCAGACACTCCCTATACCCAGTGTACTTCTGACACTCCCTATATTCAGTGTACCCCAGACACACCCTATTCCCAGTGTACCCCAGACACACCCTATACCAAGTGTACTCCAGACACTCCCTATACCTGGTGTACTCAAGACACTATATACCCAGTGTACCCCAGAAACTCCTATACCCCATACACTCCCTATACCCACTGTACCCCAGACACTCCCTATGCCCACTGCACCCCAGACACTCCCTATACCCACTGCACCCCAGACACTCCCTATACCCACTGCACCCCAGACACTCCCTATACCCACTGTACCCCAGATAATCCCTATACCCACTGTACCTGAGACACACCCTATACCCACTGTAACCCAGACACTCCCTATACCCACGGTACCTGAGACACTCCCTATGCCCACTGCACCCCAAACACTCCCTATACCCACTGCACCCCAGACACTCCCGATACCCACGGTACCCCAGACACTCCCTATACCCACGTTACCCCAGACACTCCCTATACCCACGGTAACCCAGACACTCCCTATACCCACGGTAGCCCAGACACTCTCTATACCCACGGTGATGGAGTCAGATGGTTTGGACCTGGAAAGTGGACTGAAAGACTGTAGGGGTCTGGAGCCCACCCGCCTTATGGTGTCAGGTCAGATGTGGTATGTGGGTGATCCCCCAAGGCGTCTTCTGTCATCTTGGTCTCTGAAGCAGTGTTGAATAGTGGGGCCCAGAAAGAATCATGGGTGCATGACAGTGGCGATGAACCCCTGTCACATAGATCCCGCACTCTCACACTGATAGCACACAAATCAAACTGCAAAGCGCTACTCACCCCAAATTAAAAGACATGACAGGTTGGACAATTAAAGGCAGCTGTGATCCCAGGAGCAAACCATGAGAAGCTCCAGAATTTGAAGCCTGAGATTCATTGGGGGAGGCCAGGGCAGAGGGACCCATGAGTAGCCAAACCCCTCATTGCCTGTCAAAAGCACCAGGACAGGACCTCTTGACTGTACAATGGTGCAGCAAACACTATACCTGATGTATTGGGGGGTTGAGGGGGGCCGTGTCACTTTGTTCACCTCTGCAGGAGACCACTGATGTCTGTCACCTAGAATTGTATTAATGTTGCACTGTCTCTCTCTCAGTCCCATCCCACTTGATTTGACACCTATATGGTTCCGCCAGCCAGCCCATACACAAGAGATTCTAGTATAGATGACTGACTGGCAAAACCAACATTCACTCCCTCCACTGTTGCTGCCAGTCACCAAAGTTGCTTGGGTTGACCAGAGAACAGAGGTGCCGCAGTGCTGCCTTTGGCATTTCTACCTGCTATTGCTGCAACCCTCGTACAGCTCGACATGAAGCCAGACTTTTCGATGCATCCCTTTCGGTGCCTGCCATTTTTGCATGGCACCTTGAACGCAGGTCGTTTTCAGATGCACCCTGGTGACCGTGACCAGCAGGGGGCTGGGATCAACACATGCCAAGATTTTACTATTTGCCTAAATATGGTGTCATCCTAAGCACTCATAAATGCAGTGCTTTCGATGACAGTGGGCCTCATTATAAGATGTGCGGAATGGGTTTAACGGCGCCGGTAACGGTGCCATTAAACCCACTCCGCACTATTACGAGGTTCCCTCGCGGGATCCGATGTGGACGTCTGGTTTATCCAGACGTCCATAGCGGGTCCCGCGAAGGAACCAGGCAGCTAACAACAGGCCCATTATGAGTGGGCCCGTTGTTAGCTGCCGCGCCCATTCCAATTGAGCCCTATAGGGGCTCAAATGGGAATGGGGAAGGACCGGGCCCGAGTTACCTGAAGGAGGAATTACCGGGCCCTCCATACTCGGAATGGCCCGGTAATTCCCCATTCAGGGAACCCGGACCGGGCACGATTTTGGAGGCAGCCATGGCGCTAATAGCGCCATGGTTGCCTCCAAAGTCGTAATGAGGTTCAGTATGTTTAAGGCAAACACTACACTCTCAGTGCTTGGAGCTGTACTATAAGTGAACACTCATGCACCCATTGGTTGCTCGGGTATGTGGGACACAGCAACCAAAGTGTGCATGGAGTAGCAAAATGGCCACCACCAAAAAGGCTGCACCCAAAGTGGGCCTACTGGGCTCGACACTGCAGAGCACATCACCTGTTCGGCTCAGTCAATTCACCCCCGAGGACTACTTTGAAGTGCCGCCTCTTCGAAAATCAAAGTGGGACATCAGGATCACAGCTTCCAATCCCTCAGGACCGCGACTTGAACCACTGCACGCTTCATGTCACTCGTTGAACTTACCCAGCCATTGCGGAAGTCAATCCAGCTCATCCTTCAAACAAACTCTGGAGCCCTCCGAACTGCAATGCCCAAACTCCACCTTCAGACCGCGCAGAGCTCCGTTGGGATGAAAGTCTTACATCTGTGAGAAACCAAAGGCATCAATAGAATATTATCCGGACAGAAGTGAGCCCTAACCGAATACATACACATATGTCAGCAAAGACTAGAAGAAACAAGAAACACATCAGGAAGTTATGTGTGTAGAGAATGTAATACACGATATATATAAATGCATACATTAACGCTTCATAGGTGCCTAACACTTAGTAGGCGTCAGACGTAAAGACAATGCATGGGCCATTGGAATAGTAGACCTGAAAACATCAGAGACAGTTTTATACAGGAAAAGGCAGTCGGATCATGACCATGCGTGGGGAATGTGTTGGCAAGGTCAGCAGCCTTGAGCACGGTGTAAAGCCTTGCAGCGATTGGCTAGATGGGGTGAAACTCTTTCCCTGGCACAACACAAGGGAACATGACCTAATTAGATGTTGCTATCAGAAGCAGGGTCCATGAGGGGAAGGGGTAGAATGCAGCGTAGGGATTGGCTGCAAAAGAGAATGCTCCATCCGGTCCATCCGGTCCCCCACATAAAGAAAGTGAAACATAACTAATAAAGGGTCTGCCATGTTCTCAAAACTAACAAATACAAGGTCACTGCCCTGGAGTACAAGACTACGTGCAGAGACATGCACAACAGGGAGTCATTCGAACAGAAGAACCACATCGCCCCTGTAGGAAAACAAGCGCCTAGGAGTGTAGACACATACAGGGATAACGTGAGTTCTCCGCTCAGAGAGAACTCATTATTCAGGACTAACGCAGATGTAAAGGTCATAGCCGAACACAGAAGATGCAATAAAGGTTGTACATCGATTAGGACACATCAATGAATCACATAAATGATTTTAGTCACTAGATCACATCTCCACACAGAGGCGAAAACACACATAATCCCAAAAGGTGCACGGTCCCAGAGCAAAGGGCCTAAGAGCTCAGTACATGTGGTCCTGCACATAAACCATGGAAATGGAAAGGCAGAAGTTACTTGTATACAATCAGAAGTCGCAATAATATGCTGCCACTGACGCCTCTTGATGGTTGAGAATGGTAAAATGGTGCCAACGTTTAATTCTCACGAGAATAAGATGCGGAAAAAATACAATTGTTGCCACGCTGTTTACACCTCACAATTTCATTGGGGAACGGTAACTGAAGCGACCCACCCCAAAAAGACCAAAGGAGTAACTCCAATTGAATGCTGAGGATTACATGAAAAATAATAAGATGTTGATTATACAGTCATAAGTCTGGCAACCTAAGACGGTACCACCATGAAGTCATTATTATGATGTAGCTAACAGAACGGTCACAAGGGACAGAACAAGCCAATAGGGCCAGGCCTTCTAGAGATTCCCCTATAGAGCAACTTTGATTGGCCAATCAGCAAACGGCATTCTCAAAGTATTCTAAAACAATGTTTTGGGATGTGACTCTACTTTCTACTATAAAACATTACATTATGTATAGTTCGTTGAATGATTTTTTCAATTATTCCTGATCGCAGTTGCATGTAATACATTTTTATTTTTCTGGCTCGCGTGCTCTTTATTGACTTATTTGGATTACTTTTATTATTGCTTAAGATCGAGAGCCACTTCCTGAAGCCAAGCTAACTGTGTCCGGCTCCCAATGCACATTAAACGAGACCCAGGGAGATCTTACATCCAAAGCCATCACCAAACCAATAAGGAAAACGGGGTCCTTGCTGCTCGGGAGCAACAACACTTTGATTCAACACTCTCTTGTTATGCCCTCTAATATACAAATACCCCCCTTGAAGCTAGGACTCGAATGCTTATTCATGAATGGATCGGACATTGTTCTTAATAGAACACACATCTTATCCTGGCATTTAAGAAAAAATAAAACCTTTTATTTAGATAATTGAATCTGTTGCCTGTGTCTTACTTCATGACGCCTTCACAACACTCAGGGGGTCTACCTGTTGCTATTAAAAACAGGAACTGTGTAGGAGGGCCTTTACTTGGTCCAATCCTTGCATGGGTCTCCTAGCTGTAAAGGTTGTTACTAAAGCACTCCTTCATTTGAAATAAAGTATTATTTATCAACATATACAGGAATCGGGTCAAAACTGGTCTATCCGAGTTGGTCGATCACCTGGCAGATATTTTAATAACTAAATGGTACCAGGAGTCCAATTCGAATGTAATCTTACTAGAGGGCGACTTCAGCACACATGCCAAGCTTCTGATTCTCAACTTAGAATGTTTGAAATATTTAATAACCAAAGAATCCCACCATGACGACTTAAAACTCTTGGAAGCTACTTAATCTGTCGAGCCATTTACTGCATGATCGGGAGTTAATTCCGACCTGGCATCGGGACATAGTTACTCCTACATAGATTATATGTTTACCTCCTAGTGTCTGTTCGACTATTGTTTTGAAGTTATTCCAGCGACTGACAATTACCACAACTGGCTTCAGACTGGTTTTGATTTGGCTTTGGAGACAAAGCCAAATCAAAGCCTCTGTTTCCTTGGTGATTTCAGAACAGGGCAATCAGATCCATTGGCATAACAAGAGTACTGATAAAATGAACCTTTGTTTGGAATCTACAGTGAAAGACCTCAACACGGATATGTTGGCTCACTATGTCTCTCCTTATTCATTTTATCTGGTTAATTTCAGATTGTAATTCTAGGTCCATTTGGGGTTAACAACAAACTGAGTTATTAATCTTGGACGCGGGAAATTCCAGAGCCCCCGGCCCGGACGGGTTACCTGCTAGCCTCATGAAAGAGTTTCCCCTCATATGGTTACAGATCCTAACTGCACTGTTTCAAGAAGTAATCAAGAGGAAAATATTACCCCATTCTGGACACACGGACTATATAGTGCCCAGTTTTAAAAAGGAGGATCAAGAAAACCCTTCCATTATCCTTAAAGATCTTGAAGCATGGGCGAGCACAAATAACAGAATCCCTACCTTTCAAACATGTTTCAGACGCAGAGTTCATACTACCTTGAACAGATTTCTTTTGCCTGAAAAATAAAACCATTAGTGGGAAACACAAGGCTATTTGTATGACTTAACCTCAGCTTTCGATCTTGTCAACCGGTCTAATTTATAGGGGGAAGTTGGCCTCCACAGTAACACACTCATAAAAGTTATACTTAATTCTCAGAGTGCCTTAACAAACACGATCTAAACACGCAGAGGACTAAGGCAGGGTTGCATTTTAGCCCCTGCCGTATTCATCAATAGATCTCTGATTTAGGCACTGTGATTGATAGTATTCACAGTTTTCCACCAAGGCTTGGAAAGCTCAATTACATTGGTTGGCAGCACCAACAACATCCTGCTTTTATACCAGATGCCTGTCTGATTGCAGCGCTTACTAAATGGATTCTCTACCTATACTTCGGCTACAAACTGTCAATGAATGTAATAAAAACATAAATAATCAGATTTTCTAAACTTTTGCGTTTGCCAAAGCATAGGTGGAGTCTCAGGAATAACGAGTTAGAGGCAGAAGAACATCTGACTTATTTGGGTTTCCAATTATCTGTCAACCTGAGTTTAACGTGGCTGTATGCTCTACTTTACGCAGCTCGAATGAAAAGGATCAACACAAAGTACTGCCATTTCTAAATGATCCCTCTAGTAAATACTACTTTGGTAAGGTAGTTCCCGCCATATGTTACAACCTCGAAATATCGAACCATAGGAATTGGTGTAAATGGAGTATGCTTGAAGATTTACTTTGGTGCAAAGCAGTGTCCCTGCCTAATAGCGTATCCATTCCCGCACTTAGGTACGTGTTTGGATTGAACTCCCTAAAGGCTTGTGTCCAGTGGAACCTATTGCTCGTTCACCATAAAATATTGGAGCCGCCAGTACGGTCTATGTTTGAAGACCTAAACGATATGATCCAGAAAGGTAATCAGGAGGAACTCAACAGCGTCAGTGATGTATACAAAGACATACGTCATCCAGCCGTTACCAGAGAGATCCTCATAACCGAACCTACCCAAAACCAGACTGGGGAAGTAGATTGGGTCGACACAATGTTAGGAAAGATTTCCATTTCATGTGTAATTTTCCCTCCAGTTGTGAACCCCCCAACTTTTTGCTGTTTTACACCATAGTCTGCCTTTGCCAGAGAAGGACAGCCTTCTGCTGCACTCCTCTGGGATTTTGCTCACTTCGTTATGGGGAAACTGACATGCCCTTAGACAGTCAGTACTGCGAGACTTTGTTTCCCTTCATCCTTTTCTGTGTTGCAACTTTTTATCAACATGTTACCAATGCACCAAGTACCTTACAGTACAGTGCATTGGGGGTCTCTAGCCATTTCCAAAGGCCCTAGATACTCTCGAAGGGAATTTAGGAGAAGTGCTGATGTGCTATGAACAGGGCTGATAGCAACTTATCTTTTCATATATTTTTAACCTTTTCCTGCCATGTTACCTGCGTTAACCGCGGTTGGCATGGATAGGTGGCCTGGCTACAAAATGGCCATGTCACGAGGTTCTTTGTCCTGTCCTTTAGCCATCTTGCTCCTTCACCTTCCCCAGGTCGAGCCGACCCGGGTCAGTCCTTATTTGAACATGCATTATCCTGCGAAACACCAAGCTTTCATGGGCTTCTGCATGTCTTGTGTGTGTGCCTCCAGGATGTGGGCTGGGGTGTCTGTCTCCAACACACATCCTGGGTGCCAGAGAGTCTGGAGTGCTGTGAATGCCTAGGACCGCGGTGGTCCGTGATTGGTCCATGCATGGTATGCATGAATGTGAGCAGATCTCTCATTGGGTCCTCTTTGTTTTGGCGCAAAGGAGATTCTGGATAAGAAAAGCCCCCAAACACCCAGACCATGTCGATCTCTGGAGTTCTCACTGAACGAAGGATAGGATCCAAGTATCCTGAAGCTAAGAAGCCGAGTCAAGGAACCGCTGGTGATCCGCTGGAAGGATTGGCACCCTGAGCTCGCTGTCATCCCGTGGGACCCCTATGCATCTGGTCGTCCTATAAGGTCTGCGAAGATGCTTCGACCCATTGGAATAGTGGGATCAACTATTCTCAGCACCTTCAACAAACCCTGCAAGTAAGCCTTCTCTGAAGTGTCCGTGGGCCATCCAGTGGGCTGACAGGTTTACGCAAGACTTTTGCTCTGTCTCCGCCGTCGTTTCGAGGAGACCCTCGAAACTTGGTATATTGCTAGCTCTGTGTTCACGGCACCCTCACACTGAATTTCATACACTTGGCGTTCCCAGGTCTGAAGTGAGATGAGTGCGCCAGAACCGGAGCATACACAGTTACCGTGCGGCCCAGCCGTGGTGACGATCTTTGCAGGTGCCCTGCATTTGTGACCCTCTTGCCCCTGAAGCCTGCTGCAGTGAAACTGGCCTGATCCATCCACCAGGAGCAGAGAAATCGCCACTGTCCCATTTGGGAATCATTGTATCTTCATCGCTGAAAGCCGCAGAGTCACCATATTGCTGCATTTGAACCTGCAACCGAAGTGGACTCGACTGCCAAAGTTTGGTCCGCAGTGCGCCGGATGGCGGTGAGTAATCGCAACCATAACCGGTGGCCCCTAGCGCCTCCATCTATTTTTATGCACGAGTGCCCCTGGGAGCCCCTCGGCTTTCCACTGCTAGTGCGATCTAGCAAACTATTGCCGACTCTTGGAATCACCTCTGCCCTCAAGTGGAGGTCCTCCTCGAATAGTGGGAACCTATTCTTCATCGCCTCACCCACCTTCCTGAGCTGCTACAGCCCCCTGAAGAGACCCTGTTCTGCCCATTGGAACTACTGCGTGCGCTTGCATTGTCTGTACTTTTGAGCATAAGGCTCCCCTCTTCCTAGGGACTGGACTGCCCCTTAGTTAGGAGTGTGTTAGATGTAGAAGGGGCTAAAGACCATTTGCACTGCCTGTTTCCTTCCTTTTTAGGTTGTGGACCCTTTCATGAAGTTAACCCTTTAGACCCCAAAGGTCTTGTATATATGTATTCTGATAGGGTTGTGTTGGCCCAATAAGTATTTCTGTGATTTGATTTGTGTGTTTGAAACTCAAACACCTTGAAATAAATGTATATGTATTTTTAATATATCTACACCTGACTGGGAGTGATATGTAAGTGTCCTTTACTCTGTGTGCTCATTGAAGTCCTTCAGTCACCCTCACCCAACCTGAGACCTAGGGCCTCTTTACGAGGAAGGTGGTAGGGGGTTAACGGGTCCGGTAGAGCTGCCGGCCCTGTTAACCCCCTACTGCCTCATTACGAAGTCTCCTTGCGGGACCCACTAAGGACGCCCCGCGAGCAGACCAGGATGCAAACAACGGGCCTGTCATTAACGGGCCCGTTGTTGCATCCTCCCCATTCCCATTGAGCCCTATGGGGGCTCAAATGGGAATGGGGATGTACCGGTCCGGGTTCCCTGAATGTGGAAATACCGAGCACTCCAAGGTCGGAATGGCCTGGTATTTCCGCAATAAGGGAACCTGGACCGGTACCCGGAATGGGGGTAGCCATGCCGCAAAAAGCGGCATGGTTACCTCCATTCTCGTAATGAGGCCCCTAGTCTTGACCACCTGCCATAGCTCCCTTGATTGTTCTGGCTTGTCCGGAAGGTTACCCTGTTCCAAGAATCTAGGCTGGCTTCCTGAAACTCTGCCCACCAGGTCAGAGTTCAGAAATCCATCTTAACACATAAGGACACGTGGGCCAATACATTATGTATAGACACCTGGCATCCATTGAGAAAAAGTGCAGAGTGTTACCCGATTACTTAATAAAATTCCCCAATGCGTGATTTAGACACTTTTTGAGATGTTGTCTTAACATCATCCCAATAGGGGAAATAATGGACTTCTGGTACAAAGCTGTTCATAATCACCCATCCAACGCGCACCGAAGCCTGAGACGCGTTGCGCATTACAAGAATTAATTGCACTAATCTAATCCTCCAGGTTCTGTCATTTAAGACTGAAGGGCACTTGGAGACACATATCATATTTCTGGAATTTATTTAGTCATTGTGCATTTGTAAGGCGCTTATACATCAAGAAATTGTGTTTCAAAGCACAACAGGGCAAAGGGGAGGGAACATGGGAACAAAGGCAATATAATAAACAGATGTCACGCCACCAATCTCAGCGACTGTGGGGTATTAGCATGGGAGTGAGAGGGGGAAGGAGGGGTGAAGAGGAAAGTCTTGAGGAGCTTCCATAATTTTAGGAGGTCTGGCTCAAGACAGATAAGAGGGGGAGGCTGTTCCAGAGGTGGGAGCCAGTCGAGGAGAGAGATCTGCCCCCAGCTTGCTTCATAGAAAAGGGCGTGACACGCAGAGAGTTGGACCCGGAGGAGCATAAGAGTCTGGAAGGACAGTATTTGGTGAGAACAACTTGTAGATAGAGTGGCCCACGGCCCCAACCAGCCTTCTGGGTGATGCAGAGGGATTTAAATGTGATCCATGCAACAACCTGGAGCCAGTGGAGGGATTTTAGGGCTGGAGAGATATGGTCCCTGGGCTTGAGGCCAAAGATAGGTCTTGCAGCCCTATTCTGCACAAGCTAGAGGGGTCGAGAGAGGAAGAGGCATTAAGCGCATTATAAATAACCTATCGTATCATATCAGAACATGGCATGATAACCTGTTCTAAAAGGGATGGCTGTGAACATGGCACAGAACAGCTTATCATGCCATGTTCTTTCTAGAGAGGGGCGCCTGTTATCTTTTTTGTATTCAGTTATATTATTGTTTGTAAAATTGTGAAATCTTTCCTTTAATAATCAACCATATCACAATTTTTTGTTTTAAACTAAGGCAACTTGACCACGTCAAGAGAAACAGATGAGCGGCTGATGGGCTGTCACCTCCTGTTTAATCTTGGCTAGGTTAGGAGTTGGTGCGGGGTCTTCACCTCGGATGAAATCCCAGCATGAAGTGAAAGGATTACTCTGTGGCCTACTAGTGTCAACCCCCTCCTATTAATGTTACATGAAAGAATGGAACCTTAACTAACTTGAAATGTTCTAAACCACAGTTCCCAATCTGATATTCTTATCCTGGTTCCTTGTTGCAGGTCATCGTTATTCTGAGTCCAGGGGAGTTACAGGGAGCTGGTGGTGATTTCTGGCAGGTCAACTCATCAAGCAATGGGTTGCGACAGGTGTGAAGGGGGAGGGGTAACAGAGATAGTTACCTGCAAGGCAAAATACCTCGGGGTCATCTTCGACTCCACACTCTCCTTCTCTCCTCACATTTCTGACGTTTCTAAGAAGTCACACTACCAGCTGCACCTCCTCAGAGGTATCCTTCCTTTCCTCTCCTACCCCCAGAAGCTCACTGTCTCCAGAGCCCTGGTTCTCTCGAAGCTGGACTACTGTAACAGCCTCTATCTAAATCTGCCTGCCTCTACTCTCCGCCCTCTGCAACTCATCCAGAACAGGACTGCGAGACTTGTCCTTGGCCTCAAGCCCAGAGACCGTATCTCTCCAGGACTGAAATCGCTTCACTGGCTCCCTGTGGCTGCGAGGATTAAGTTCAAAACCCTCTGCATTGTCCACAAGGCCTTCTGGGGCCTGGGGCCAAATTACCTTCAACTCTCCCTTCCTAAATATCTTCCTTCTCGAGCACTTCGCTCTTCCGCCTCCAACTCCCTCAGGGTCAGCCGCTTCTCCAAGCAACGAGTTGGGGGGAGATCTCTCTCCGCAGCAGGGACCTCCCTCTGGAACAGCCTTCCTGCCTCCCTGAAACTTGAGGAGAACCATCTCCGGTTCCGGAAGCACCTAAAAACCTTCCTCTTTGCTTCTGCTTTCTCTCTCCCTCTCCCCTGCTAAATCACTGAAACTGTACTGAATCAGCAACTGGGCCACTCACCAGTCTCGGTCCTTGGCCCAGCCACTCTCCCCTGCACTGCCTTCCTGGCAACCCCTGCACTGCGGGACCGTCTCTGTATCCCTACAGCCCCCCTTCCCAGCACTTGTCTGCACTTATCTTGCACTTGCCACCAGCTGGCCCTTATTATTTATCTTGTTCATTACTAACCCTGTACTGCACTTTCCCCTCTCCCTTTCCCCCTTGCACTTTTCCCGTCCCCCCTACCCATGCACTTGCGCGATCTGAATGACACCTGGCCTAGTAGGATCGTTGTCTGTCTCCCCTTGTTCCCCCCTCCCTGCCTCGTCGCACCTTGAAACACTTGTGTATAGGCGCGTTACAAATGCCATATCATATCATATCATAGTTGGATTTCTACATTAATTAATTTTGATTTGATTGGAAAGTCAAATTGGTCTACAGAGTAACTAAAACATGTTGAAAAGTTTAAAACATGCCCAATCATAGCCAAGTTGCTGAATTACAAAGATCGAGACAAGATTTTAAGTCTGGCTAGAGACAAAAGCAGCCTCCAATTCGACAGAGACGTTATACAAATATACCCAGACTTCTCCCCAACAGTCCAGGCTCAGAGGAGATCCTTTGCAACGGTCAAACGCCGACTGCGTGACACCAAATAGTATACTCAATGCTCTTCCCTGCGAAACTACGAATCCAATATGATGGGAAAGCCCAATTCTTTAACTCACCAGAAGATGTCAATCTATTCCTCGACAGACATGGATGCAAGGCCCCTAATAATATCCCAGGGTCGCCCCGGAGAGACCGAGCGGGAAAAAATCCACCGTGAACCACAAATAACTGACCCGCTGGAACGACAGCTCAAAGACGCACAGCATCAGGACTCAGTACACAATTTAAGAAAGGAGCCCCCAACCTTAGAAGGACGCTAGCGCCCCATGCGCAGCACATTAATTTTATTTGGGGGGATTCCAAACGGACGAGTTGGGGGTTGTCCGTGTAAGGAACTGTTTATTAGAATTGTTATGGGTATGCGCCACCCGACCCCCACCCCCTGCACCATCTCATCCCCCCATCCTCAGAGACCAAGCCATACATACACAACGGCGAAGGAAAGCGCAATCATGCTCCCACAGTACCCTCCATACTGCCACTGGACACTGGGAGACTGTGCGATCAATCAGCATGAACATGAAAACACCCCGGCCAATTCAAGGTAGCAACGTGGAATATCAGTGGGGGTAACCTTCTGTCCAAAACAAGGAAGACCCTGCAATACCTCAAGCGTCACAATGTGGACGTAGCTATGATACAAGAGACACACCTCATACCACACAAGGAACACCTCTGGGCTCGAAACTGGGGCTGTCATTGTTACTTTCCCTCCTATTCATTGTATGACAGAGGAGTAGCTACCCTCATAAACCCAAAATCCTGCTTCCGCTTGATAAAAATAGAAAAGGAGACAGAGGGTAGGGCTCTCCTGGTGCAGGGGATCATGGCTGGGAAGGAAATCGTATTTGTAAATTCCTACGCCCCCAACATGGATAGAGCAAACAACTCTAATACTCTCTCATCTCACGCAAATCAGCTCAGCAACCATAATCTGGGGAGGCGACCTAAATACACACCTAGACCCACGGAAAGATAAATCACAAGCATCAACAGCTCAACCGTCCAAGGCCAGCCTCCAAGTGCAGGAGATATGTAGGGCATACGATCTAGTCGACATCTGGAGGCATAAGAATTGAGAGAACTATGAATACACCTTTCATTCGGGCGTCCACAACACTAGCTCACATATAGACTACCTTCTCATCTCCGCATAAAGCACGCTTCAGTGGGGAAGGTGCCAAATCCTCCCCAGAACCTTCTCAGATCACGCCACAGTAACGCTCAAATGCAATCTCCCTAACACCAAACCAAGAGCACCCCACTGGCGTTTTAAACCCGGAGCACTAACCAACCAAGTGTTTGCAAACGAACTACGAGATGAGATCATATCCTTTCTGGATCTCAACCAAGATACAGGCCCTCATTACAACACTGGCGGTAACCCATGGCGCTATTAGCACCATGGTTGCTGCTGGTGTTGTAACGATCCCGCCAATGTTCAATGGGGAATTACCACCCCATTCCAAGGTTGGCGGGACAGTAATTCCCCATTGAACATTGGCCCTTCCCCATTCCCATTTTTGCCCCATAGGGCTCAATGGGAATGGGGAAGGCGGTAATTATGGTACCGCAAATTGCGGTACTGTAATTACCTCGAAGGTCCCTTTGCGGGTCCTTACTTTAACGGCTGGTCCAGACCAGCTGTTCAGGTCGGGTCCCGCAAAGGGACCTCGTAATTAGGCGCTAAGGGGTTAACGGCGCCGCAGCCTTTTACGGCGCCGTTAACCCCTTAGCGCCAGGGTCGTAATGACCCCCACAGTCTCATCAGCAGGCACGCTCTGGGAAACATTAAAGTGTTACATAATGGGGGGTGTGCATCGCAAAAGAAAATGGAATTTTAAAACTAATACGTCGAGAATTGGCTACCAGCGAAGATTGCCTGAAAGCTTTAGAACAACAGTGCACCACCACAAGTCAAATGCACATCCAAGCGGAACTCAAGGAAGAATTACTGAAATTCAGGACCACAGCAGACGAGAACTGAAATTCTTAAAACGCGGATACCAGATACGCCAATATGGAGAGGGGCAAAAACCTGTAGCTCTCCTTGCCCGTCTGATTGCCGCTGACAGGAAGCCGACCCTGGTAGAAAGAGTGCACTCCCCGCAAGGTACTTTGGTTCACACAGAGGAGGAAATAGTAGAAGTGTTCCGCGCCTTCTATCAAGAACTTTACAGCGCAAAACACCCAACGGGCACCGATATCCTACGCGACTACCTAGCTGATACCGAAATGTAGTGGGTAGAGAAAGAACTGTTTGGACCCCTAAATGACCCCGTCACACTAGAGGAGGTCCGACAAGCAATAAAGAGCCTACCTAACACCAAAGCGCCCGGACCTGATGGCTTGATAGGAGAATTCTACAAAACATTTGCCCCCATTCTAGCACTCCTCCTATTGAAAGTCTACGAGGAAGCATCAGAGGCTGGAATTCTCCCCCAAACTTTAAGAGACGCTAAAGTAATACTCCTGCACAAAAAAGAGAAACCTCCCGAGGAGTGCGGATCATACAGACCAATTTCCCTAATAAATCTAGATAACAAGATCCTAGCTAAAATCCTATCCAATAGATTGCTCCCACTGATGCCGGCACGGGTGCTCGCCGACCAAGCAGGATTTGTGCCAGGCCGCAACACAACGTTCGGCATAAGAAGAATGTTCAGGGCCATGGAGGCACTTGATCCCACACACCTGGCAGTCGCAGTCCTTCTAGATGCAGAGAAGGCATTCGACTCCGTCGAATGGCCCTTCATGTTTGCTGTACTCAGGCATCTCCGACTGGTGAACCAATTCGTCAAATTAGTGTCTCTGTTATATAATAAACCCAAATAGGCCATTATCCTTGGTACAACAAAATCCGCAAATATTAATCTCCAACGCGGAACCAGGTAGGGATGCCCGCTATCAGCTTTAATCTTTGCATTAGTGATGGAACCTCTGGCATCAAGCCTGCGCTCTCGCCAACTCCAAAGAGCTCTCTCCATGGGGCCCCATACACTGATTATATCCCTCTACGCCGACGATGTAGTATTATTCATTCAAAACCCTAACGGGAATTTGAACCCAATAATGCATGAAATAGTTAAATTTGGCCAGGCCTCCGGCTTGAAAATTAATCATCCCAAATCGATTATATTCCCCCTAATGCCCGGGACCAGAACATTTGCAGACGACTACAACTTTAAGTGGGAGAGTTCTCGAGTACGGTACCTTGGGATCCTATTATCCCAATGCTACCACAATATTTTCCAGGATAACTACGAAATTGCACTAAAATCGCTTCAGGAGAAAGTGAACAGGTGGAAGTCGCTGCCACTGACTCTATGGGGGAGAGCATCATTGGTTAAAATGGTAATCCTCCCTAAACTCCTTTATCTGTTCACCAACATACCAATTCTAATACCACAGCGTTATCTAGGGAAAATAAAGAGCCTTATATTGGAATTAATCTAGGCTGGCAAACCAGCGATGGTAGCCTACACAACACTTATCCTACCGGTAACCAAAGGAGGACTTGAGCTCCCCGACCTGGAGCGGTACGATTGGGCCGCTCAGGCACAATTCCTGAGCTATTGGTACTCCACCCAATTGTTCCGCTCACCTGGTCCCCACAGGGGTGTCGATCGGACCCAGACAGGTACGGTCTCCTTCAACGTGATGCGTAGTGCAGAGATGACTGTCTGGACTGGCCCGCCTAGTCTTGTCTGCTGGACCCGAAGAAGTATTTTCCTGCAAATGGAGACAGGGATTAACCACCTGTGGGTTTTAGTGATGGTGTTCTGGTCTTGATGGTCGTGCCAATTATTGAATACCTCTGTCCCCAAGTACCACAAAGGCAGAATGACCAAATACTGTCTGTGCAATCTTTGAGGCCTCAGGTGTAGTAAGCCGTCAACTGGAACCAGGAAACGCCGGAAGAACCCCTTTGACCACTGTAAGGCAATAGACGGTTATCAAACTAATGCAATATGGACACGGCAATAAGGAACTGATTGTAACAAGGCTTACCTAGACGAGCTGTGAGCCAGGTCATAATGCATTAGGGGCAACCAACAGAGACAGTGGGCCGGGTTCCAGAGAGGCTTGGGTAGTAGTTCCACACCTGGGTAAGATGGCACAAGAGGAGTCCACAAAACACGTAATGGGGTCAGAAACCAGTTCAAAGCACAAGGTCCAAGCAAAGGGGCAGTCCGTTTGATCAATCCGTGAAGTAGGTGCAGGGTCGAATATCTTTAGAAGCAAGCAAGAAGTGTTCCAGGGCAATGGTAACAGATGAAGCCAGGAAGAAGTAGAATATCCAAAAACAGTCCGTGGTCATAGAGCCGATGAATCCTTGATGAAAACAATAACGCCAAACAGTCCTTACGAGAAGCAGCTGAGAAGCGCTGCCACCGTGGCTTCCGGCGCTTTTGACTGTTAGTTGTAGTCACATGATACAAAAACGCGGAAGCGTGGGAAAGTCACGTGATGGCAGAGGTTGAACGTGATTGGCAGCAGTTCACCTCACGTGACGCGTGAATCGCCGTGTTCCTCGGCGGTGCTGCAAGGCATACGGGAGTTTCCACGGGAGTTGCCAAGACAATGAAGGTCGAAAAACACCTGGAAAACCAGTCATCCTTCTCCAGTGTCGAGCGGAAGGCCGTGTTCTTGTGCCCCGATGTGCAGCGAGTGATGTGCCAGGTAAGTGCGGGCTGATCTTGGGTTGCCTAGTGGGTTGCCTAGTAGTGAGCACACTGGGAGACGTGACAGAGCCCTCCCCCAAGGGCCCACGACCCCGTGGGCAGGAAGGATGGTCCCGATGGAAACGAGCCACCAGTCTAGGGGCATTAACATCCCAGGAAAAAACCCAAGAGCGCTCCTCAGGACCGTAACCCAACCAGTCCACGAGGTATTGTAGCCGACCCCGTCTAAGACGAGAGCCCAAAATGGCACTGACCTCAAAGACATCTGGAGAGGAGACCGAGACAGGGGCAGAAGGAGTGACGATACGTGTGGGGGAAATGTAAGCATTGAGCAGGGAGACATGGAATACCGGGTGTATACGCCATGTTGATGGGATCAAAAGACGTAGGGCCACAGGGTTTAGGACCTTGACAACCCTGTACGGGCCAACAAATCGAGGCAACAACTTCCGGCAACCAGGGATGTGCAAATGGCGGGTCGACAACCAAACACGGTCACCCATATGGTAGTCAGGGGCTGCCACCTGTTTCCGGTCTGCCTTCGCCTTCATAGACACTTGGGCCTCACGTAAATGGATAAGAGTCTGGTCATGAACCGAAGCAAGGTAGCGGGCACAGGCCGTAGCAGCAGGGGCAGCAGAGGAGTCGAAATCAGGGAAAGGAAGGGTTCGGGGGTGCTGGCCGCATAAAGCATAGAAAGGAGAAAAGCCCGTGGAGGAATGCTGAGAGTTATTGTATGCAAACTCAGCGAGGTGGAGAAGGTTCAGCCAGGTATCTTGGAACTGACGGGTCAGGCAGCGCAAGTATTGTTCTAGGGTCTGGTTAACCCTCTCCATCTGCCCATCGCTCTCCGGGTGGTAAGCGAAGGAGTAGCGGGCGTCAATACCAAGGAGCTTAGTGAGGGCTTGCCAAAAACGTGAGGTGAATTGTGAGCCACGATCCGAAACCAGGATCTGTAGCAAACCAAAAAGACAAAACACTGATTTGAAGAATAATCGGGCCAATGTAGGGGCAGAATAAAACGGGCCATCTTGGTGTACGAGTCAACGACTACCCAGATTGTGTCACAGCCCTGTCTGCGAGGTAGATCCGTGACTAGATCCATAGAAACAGTGTGCCAGGGTCTGGGGGGAAGAGGCAAAGGTTGGAGTAGACCTAGTGGCCGACCACGGCATGTCTTGCACTGAGCACATATGGAGCAGGAGTTCACGTAGCTTTCCACATCGCGCCGCATCGATGGCCACCAGCTGTCAGGATGTTCACCCTCACCACCCTTCTCCTCACCTGTGGCTTCCTCTTATTTGTCCTTGGAGTGCTTGGAGGGTCTTCGGGGAGTCCTGGTATCTTCCTTTGTAGACTTGTCTCTGGACCTCCTGTCATGCAAGTAGGGCCTGGCTCCCTCGGAGGCCACCGCGACAGGAAGTGGGACCTGTATTGGGGGGCCCCGAGGAGCCAAGGCCCCGCGACAGGGAAAAGACCGATGGACGGTAAAAAACCCTGTGTAGTCTTCCTGAGATTGTACTGAATATTAGACTCTCCATTAGCGGATGTGGTAGTGAGTGATCCGGAGTGAACCTAGGAAATTGTGGGTCAGGTAAGTTCGTTCTGTCCACCAATATGAAGATGGCTTGAGGAAAAGAAGGCAGGATCCGATCCGTGGAGACTTGGCCGGATACAAGGTAAGTAGCAATGAGGAGCGATGCGGGAGGAAAGAGAAGAGGGATAGAGCCCGGAACGGGGAAACGGTCCGAGCAGAGAGGGAAAGGTAGGAAAAGGGGGAGAAACAGTTAAAGTCCCTACTTACCAGAAACGGTTGGATCCACGAAAGGCACAGGGAGGAACACGTAGATACGTGAGGATGGCGCCGGGCCGCTAGTACGAGTGGCAAGATGCCGAAAGCAAAGGAAAAGACTGGGAAGGCGTAATGGACGAGAGCCGTGAAAGGACTAAGGAAGTAGGGAAAAGCAAAGTTAAGCGGAGAGTAAAGGCAAGCGGATAGGAGTAAACACTGCAGGAGGCACTGAAGGAGCTAAAACGGAGTATTAGCCGAGCACTGGTATGACGGGAAAAATAACACAGATACAACGCACCGAGAGGTGGGTGGGGCTTGCTTAAATAACAAAGGCAGCCATATTGGATGAGGACTGGACTGCTAACTGAAGGTTCTCCGCGGCGAAAACTTTCACTTCTGCCATAGCTTCCAGGGATGGATCCTGACACCAGCACCAGCGCTTTAGTAGCTCCAGGGCACATAGTTGTCCAGGGTTACCATTGATGGCGGCATCGTGGGACCAAGCAAGCGCCTGATTGCGTACATCACTTGTGGGGAGAAAGAGTTTCCCGTGAATAAATGGTAACCCTTCCTGAAGTACCAAGTCCCAATCTGCCAACGCATTTGGATGTTGTGAAACCCACTGCCTAATGATGGATAGTATGGGTAGGGATGGTGTGCATAAACAGACTACGTGACCCTGTTAGGGAGAATTCTCTGCTTAGGCTGAATTTCCTAACCTAGTGAGTCCCCCAGCAGCGTTGCTGGATTTCTGGAGTTTGTTTTTTCCATCCTGCCAAGAGTGAGACTCTTTTTCTCCCACTCTTGGACATGAATGTGGTTAATTCCTTTGAATGTCAATGTGTTCTATGGGCTATGGGGTCTTTTACTCCATAGGGTCTCATGTGTTTTGCTATGTGTGTTACACCGCACCCTATGTGCCGTAACACTGGGGCGTCCTAGAGGATCCCCACCATAGACTCCATACCCGGGGACTGACTACTGTCTCCCCGGGCATGTAAAGTCACCATTGGCTTTACTAGACCTAAATTTACTAACAGAACTAGTACAAACCATCCTATTGTGGACGTACTAGTAGGGGTAATTCGATTACCCCTGGGTCTGTTATTCGAGGGGGCACTGCCCCGTCCTCCCTCGTCGAGTTTTGGCTGGTGGCAGTGGAAACTACTTGTTATATTCGACCCTGAATATAACTCTATGGGATTCTTCCCATTGTTAGAGGTTAATACTTTTTCTCGTTAATCTCTAACATACCACCGGTTTATTTATCTTAAATAAATCTATCGGTTGGTGTTTTCTGCCAGAACTTGGTTTTTAAAATGGCGTCTGTGTTCCTCTCTGTGACTCCTAAACCAAAGGTTGAGCCCTTTGTTCCACTTTTGGCGGGCTTCTGCACGGAGGCCCTCCAAAGTGGTGCCATTCTGTCTGGGTACCACAGGGGGTGTGGGAGGGGGTTTAGGCACCCTGGACTGAGTTGCCATGCCAACTCAAGTCGCACTCTGGTGTGATTGGCCCAAGTGGTGAGCCGCCCCGCTCACCACTTAGCGTGTTTTGATTGACAGCTAGGCTGAATGAATGGGGGTTTTCTGCATAAAAGCAGGGCTTTTGGGACTGGATCTTCAGAAGTCGCCACAGGACCTAAGAATCCGACGAGGGTAAAGCTGAGCCGACCTGCAACGACGACACCTCCGGTGGAGCCCTGCTGAACCTTCTCACCACTTCCCGATGACAGAGGAGATCTCCCCGCCGGAGAGTCTTCTTCCCCTGACTGGTGGGCACAACCAGTCCCCTTTGCTTTTTCTTCGCTTCCAGGGCGTAGTGGTCGAATTGCCCATGCTGAACACCCCGGCAACCGGATAGCCACTAACCCGTACTGCGACCAAAAGGTGGTGCCTTGTGACGGAGCACTCCGCGGCTGGTCTCTTCCCTGGTGGTGCAACGATCTTCAACTTTCCTTCGACAAAGAGAGCATCTCTTCTCTTGGCAAAGCCCCGACTTGTATCCACCACCAGGAATAACTGCCCCCGCCGGAGCTGTCTCTCCACATACAAGGTACCGTGTCCGCCTGGCTTCCCTTTTTGACGGTTAGCGTGAGGTGTCTTAATCCTCGCCTCTCCATTGGGTTGCCTCCAAGCATTCTTAACTTTCTGTTCTGAACTGGTCCAATCTTTCCATAACAATTTGCGACAAAGACTTGAAGTGCATTTCCACTGTGATACTTTTTGGGACATATCGCATTGCCTCTCTCCGAGTGGGCCTGGCCTCTGAACTTTACGATCTACAGTAGACCCTGCATTACTTGCCTTGCATTTGTTCGTAAACGTGTTGGTACCGAGTTGATTTCATACCCTGCCTTTTCTCTCCCGTCCTAACGAATACTAGAGTGCCATCTAGGTTAAAGCATTCACCTCTGTCTGCAAATAAGTGGTGCCGTTGCACCTAGACTTGTCGAACTATTGTTAGAGGGATTGATTTACTTATAGTAATTGTGATTGAAGTTGTTTACCGTATTAGTGCCAGAGTGTTTTTCATGGATGTGTTGTTATAAATAAATACCTATATATCTTTACACCCAAGCTCTGTTCCGTGTTTGTTTGTTCTACTGTGTAAATTGCCCTATTTTGTATACTCCACATACTGCCTAACTCTTCTTGAGGGAAGTCTGACTGCTCAGCCACAGCTACCAAGTGAATCTGTGTGGTACACACTGCTACCAAGTGGGTTTACTGCCAAACACCTGTAGTCCTTAATCTTTTGCAGTGGTCCCAGAGGGAACTGCACAGGTTTCCGCCTAACACTGGTGTACAGCGGTGGGATTTGTATCGAGTATACAGTTTAGAGTGCTTTTCAACACTTTAGGATAACTAACCACAAAGCTTAGCACTAAAAAGCAACTTTCAAAAACATGTCTATTATGGAAGTTTACAGTCAAGAGTCCTTGTCAGGTGAAAATACTGAGAGTTTGAGAGCTATCTGTAGACAAGAGAATCTTTCTGTAAGAGGCAAAAAAGTAGAACTGATAGCGAGATTGCTGGAAAACCAAAGTCTGGGTACCGGTTCAGAGGAACCAACTTCTCCAGCAGATGTAGATAACAGTGATGGTATTGATCTGAATCAAAGTCTTGATAATGAGTCAGAAGAGGAAAGTGAACCTAATGAAGTTAGCCACTCTGAGCCTCTGTCTGCCTTACCTACTGTACCTACGGGCCCATACCAGGTCCCACATGTAACCCTTCTTATTTTGAACTAGAAAAAATGAAGCTCGAGTTAGAATGCAAGCGTTTTTTAGCCCAATCTGAAAGAAACCAAGAACTAGAGTTCAGACGGATGAATGCCCAGGCTGAGCAGAAGCAAGCTGAGTTGAGACTCAGAGAAATAGAACTTAATCATGAGCTAGAGATGAAAAAGTTGTCTGTGGAAAATGCTTCTCTCTCCTCTGGTTCCTCTAGAAGCTCCAGTCCCAAAAGACCCCGGATGCCGAAGGAATTAGTGGGTATGTATGATCCGAGATTGGATGTGTTGGATTGGTTAAAACTGTTTGAATATAATCATGGGCTCCAGGACATCACAGGGAATGAGTTACTTCCCTGGTTGTTCTCTAGGCGTCCACCTGTTGCGACTGATGTGGTAATGGAGTTGGGGGGGTGGATAAGAAGGATTACGAAAGTGTGAAACTAGCTTTGATAGCTAGATTCGGGAAGACCCCTTCCCAGTATCTTAAGAGGTTTAGAACCCTCAAAAAGCATGATGGTACCCCTTGGGCTACCTGGGTGAGTGAAGGGTTGAAAAACTTAGAGGGATGGATTAAGGGTTACAAAGTGAACACTTATGAGGGTATGAAGAATCTTTTTATGTTGGAGTCTATTTATGATGCCTGTTCTCCGGAGATCAGACAGCACTTGGCTGATTCGAAGGAGTTGGATTCCAGAAAGCTAGCTAAGGCTGCTGACTTGTGGGTTGCTAACAGGGCTACTCATAAGGATTCTGGGGAACTCAGAAAAAGGATGAGGGAAAACAGCCTAAAAAAGACTCAAAAGAGAATTCGAATAACTCAAATTCCAAAGAGGGCCCCAAACAAAACCAGAAGGGTAAGCCACAAGGAAAACCACAGCAGAATAGTGTGTCTTCTGGTGCCAAACCGGAAGGAGGTCAGAACAAGCCACCATTCCAGAGAGCATTTGGAACATGCTATCTCTGTGGGGCAACTGACCATATCAAAGGAGATCCAAAATGTAAGGGTAAACCTACTGGGATCAGCACGGTCTCCTTAGCCTTCACTCCTGAGGAGGAAGTCCAAATGACTAGTGCTCACTTTGAAGTCTTTGCTGAAGAACCTTGGGTTATTCATGCAAGTTTATCAGTAGAGTCAATGGACCTGGTTAGTAATCAGAATAGGAGTGTGTATGACTCTATCCCAGAAAACTCTAAATGTTATTGGGCCTCATTACAACTCAGGCGGTAAGGGTTTTACGGCGGCGTAAACAGCGCCGATCCTTACCGCCTGAGTACGAGGTCCCTTAGCGCCATGGCGGACTTAACACCTCCTTTTAGCAGGTGTTAAAATCCATGGCGCTAAGGGACCATGGAGTTAATTACGCCACCGTAATTTGCGGTGGCGTAATTAACGCCTTCCCCACTCCCATTATGCCCTATGGGGCAAAATGGGAATGGGGAAGGGAAAATGGGAAAATGGGGATTTACCGCCCCGCCAAGGTTGGAATGGGGCGGTATGTCCGCCTACCACCATGGCGTAAACATAGTTTACGCCATGGTGGTAAAGTCACGGCCCAGGCGGTAACTTACCGCCTGGGTCGTAATGAGGCCCATTATGTGGACAGTGTTCTTGTCAATGGCCAGAATACTCCTGCCAGGCGAGACTCTGGGGCCAGCAGAACAGTAGTGGACGAAAGCTTTTTCAGGCCTGAGGATGTTGCTAAGGCACCCAAAGGTCCCACTAAGATGTCTGGAGGCCCTGTCCAAATGGTTCCAATTCTACCAGCCCTCATTCAGTGTAATGACATGACAGTGTTGATTCCTGTCAGTGTTCAGACTGAGGTGCCTGGGAGAGTCCTGTTGGGGAATGATCTAAATACTCTAGGAGTAGTATCCAGTACCCCCAGGCCTCCCAGTATGGATACCCAGAACCGAACCAAATTGGCTAGAGAGGCCACCTTAAGGAACCCCTCTAAGCCTGTGGGAACCTCTACTGAGAACCCCACTACAAGCCCTGGTGTTGGTAAGTTGACCTCTGACCCAGGCACATTTCAGGCTAACATGTTAGGGAAATGGGAGCCCCAACCAAGCTCCATCATTGTTCCCCCATTTATAGAGTCTGTGACTCCCCCTGCTTCTGAGGAGGAGGTGGATAGACCTGCTGGTACCCTAACTAGGCCTAAGAGAACTGGTAATTCTCAGTGCTGGTGGAAAACCAGAAAAGAAAAGTCTAAGGCCAAAAACCTTCAGACTGTTGGACCTTCCACCGAAAGACTCCAACCCAATTCCTAGACTTAAGGGGGAAACTCCGAAAGTAGGTAGAGGCAGATCTAAGAGGGAGGAGAAGCATGCACCATGCTTATCTCCATCCCCTCCAACCAAGAGGCCTAAAACGCCACCTTCTCTCAACCGAGAGGTAGGGAAGACCTCTGGAGGCCCCTCTAGATCTAAGGAGTTTCTTTATAAGGACTCCTTGAAAAAGCCTATCATAGGTTCAGTAGTTGTATCAACCTCTGAGGGACTGGTCAACCGGATCCCCTATAAAATTAAAAAGACTGATGTTCCTAGGAAGGTTTGTAGGTCATATAGCTTACAAAGGAAAACCTTTGAAACCCTGGAGCACAAGTCAGGGTGTCACCACCAAAATGCTGATGGTCTCTCTAGGATGTATGTCATCGACTAGGGGTATGAGATTCATCCAGGAGTGGATTAAATCCTCCTGTCCCTTAGTCTGGGGGGGGTGAGTGTTAGGGGGAATTCTCTGTTTAGGCTGAGTTTCCTAACCTAGTGAGTCCCCCAGCAGCTTTGCTGGATTTCTGGAGTTTGTTTTTTCCATCCTGCCAAGAGTGAGACTCTTTTTCTCCCACTCTTGGATATGAATGTGGTTAATTCCTTTGAATGTCAATGTGTTCTATGGGGTCTTTTACTCCATAGGGTCTCATATGTTTTTCTGTGTGTGTTACACCGCAACCTCTGTGCCGTAACACTGGGGCGTCCTAGAGGATCCCCACCATAGACTCCATACCCTGGAACTGACTACTGTCTCCCAGGGCATGTAAAGTCACCATTGGCTTTACTAGACCTAAATTTACTAACAGAACTAGTACAAACCATCCTATTGTGGACGTACTCGATTACCCCTGGGTCTGTTATTCGGAGGGGCACTGTCCCATCCCCCCTCGTCGAGTTTTGGCTGGTGGAAGTGGAAACTACTTGTTATATTCGACCCCAAATATAACTCTATCGGATTCTTCCCATTGTTGGAGGTTAATACTTTTTCTCGTTAATCTCTAACATACCACCGTTTTATTTATCTTAAATAAATCTATCGGTTGGTATTTTCTGCCAGAACTCGGTTTTTAAAATGGCGTCTGTGTTCGTCTCTGTGACTCCTAAACCAAAGGTTGAGCCCTTTGTCCCACTTTTGGCGGGCTTCTGCACAGAGGCCCTCCAAAGTGGTGCCATTCTGTCTGGGTACCACAGGGGATGTGGGAGGGGGTTTAGGCACCCTGGACTGAGTTGCCTTGCCAACTCAAGTCGCACTCTGGTGTGATTGGCCCAAGTGGTGAGCCACCCTGCTCACCACTTAGCGTGTTTTGATTGACAGCTAGGCTGAATGAATGGGGGTTTTCTGCATAAAAGCGGGGCTTTTGGGACTGGATCTTCAGAAGTCGCCACAGGACCTAAGAATCCGACGAGGGTAAAGCTGAGCCGACCTGCAACGACGACACCTCCGGTGGAGCCCTGCTGAACCTTCTCACCACTTCCCGATGACAGAGGAGATCTCCCCGCCGGAGAGTCTTCTTCCTCTGACTGGTGGGCACAACCAGTCCCCTTTTCTTTTTCTTCGCTTCCAGGGCGTAGTGGTCGAATTGCCCGTGCTGAGCACCCCGGCAACCGGATAGCCACTAACCCCTACCGTGACCAAAAGGTGGTGCCTTGTGATGGAGCACTCCGCGGCTGATCTCTTCCCTGGTGGTGCAACGATCTTCAGCTTTCCTTCGACGACAAGAGCATCTCTTCTCTTGGCAAAGCCCCGACTTGCATCCACCACCAGGAACAACTGCCCCCGCCGGAGCTGTCTCTCCACATACAAGGTACCGTGTCCGCCTGGCTTCCCTTTTTGACGGTTAGCATGAGGTGTCTTAATCCTCGCCTCTCTATTGAGTCGCCTCCAAGCTTTCTTAACTTTCTGTTCTAAACTGGTCCAATCTTTCGATAACAATTTGCGACAAAGACTTGAAGTGCATTTCCACTGTGATACTTTTTGGGACATATCGCCTTGCCTCTCTCCGAGAGGGCCTGGCCTCTGACCTTTGCGATCTACAGTAGACCCTGCCTTACTTGCCTTGCATTTGTTTGTAAAAGTGTTGGTACCGAGTTGATTTCATACCCTGCCTTTTCTCTCCCGTCCTAACGAATACTAGAGTGACATCTAGGTTAAAGCATTCACCTCTGTCTGCAAATAAGTGGCGCCGTTGAACCTAGACTTGTCGAACTATTGTTAGAGGGATTGATTTACTTATAGTAATTGTGATTGAAGTTGTTTACCGAATTAGTGCCAGAGTGTTTTCATAGATGTGTTGTTATAAATAAATACCTATATATCTTTACACCCAAGCTCTGTTCCGTGTTTGTTTGTTCTACTGTGTAAATTGCCCTATTTTGTATACTCCACATACTGCCTAACTCTTCTTGAGGGAAGTCTGACTGCTCAGCCACAGCTACCAAGTGAATCTGTGTGGTACAGACTGCTACCAAGTGGGTTTACTGCCAAACACCTGTAGTCCTAAATCTTTTGCAGTGGTCCCAGAGGGAACTGCACAGGTTTCCGCCTAACAGACCCTTCCCTAATAGTGTATAGGGATACAAAGACAGGGATTCCCCCCCAGGAGAACGAGTAAGCGCATCCGCCTTGCCGTGGATAGTCCCCGGCCTATGTTTCACTACAAAATCATATGCAGCGAAGAAGAGATGCCAGCATACCTGTCTGCTATTTACACATTTGAGGGAGGCCAGGTCTTGGAGGTTCTTGTGATCAGTGTAAACCACGGTCTGATGTTTTGCCCCTATAAGGTGATGTCGCCATGTTTGCAAAGCATCTTTAATGGCCAGCAATTCTTTTCCGGTAACCGTGTAGTGATATTCGGAAGACGTGAACTTCCTTGAGTGGTAGGCTATGGGATGCAGTTGCCCCGTGGCTGAACAAGGTTGAGAGAGCACTGCACCTAATTCAAAGGAGGAAGCGTCGGCCTCCAGGACAAATGGAAGATCCGGGTCAGGGTGTTGAAGCACCGGGGTGGAAGTGAACCTGGACTTCAGGGCCTCAAAGGCCTTTTGATGCTCCGGTGTCCAACAGAACGGGGCAAGAGGACTGATCAAGGCGGTTAGTGGTGATACAATGGAGGAAAACCCAGCGATAAAGCGCTGATAAAAATTGGCAAACCCAAGAAAAGATTGTAACTGTTTAAGGTTGGTCGGGGCAGGCCACTCTATGATAGCGCAGACTTTCGAGTGGTTCATGGATAGGCCACCAGGTGTTATGTGAAAACCCAAAAAATCCACCTCTTTAGTGTGGAACTAGCATTATTCGGGTTTAGCGAATAAGGCATGATTCTTGAGGCGTGTTAATACTTCTTTAACATGGACGATATGTTCCTCCAAGGAGGAGGAAAACACCAGAATGTCGTCCAAGTAAGCCACTACGTATATGTCAAGAATATCACTGAACACCTTGTTGACAAATCGTTGGAACGTAGCTGGGGCGTTACATAAGCCGAAAGGCATCATAGTATATTCAAACAGGCCATGTTTGGAGCAGAACGCTGTTTTCCACTCGTCTCCCTGACGCATACGGACCAGGTTGTAAGCACCTCGGAGATCCAGTTTAGTAAAAATGGTTGCACGTGTCAGCTTGTCTAGTAGTGGGGAGATCAATGGAATGGGATGCCTGTTCTTTATAGTAATGGCATTCAGCTTTCTGTAATCCACACAAGGACGTAAGTCCCCTTCTTTTTTCGGTACGAAAAAGATGGGACTAGCAGCCGGAGAGCAGGAGGGTCGTAAGTGGCCTAATCGTAAGGCTTGTTGGATGTAATCCTTTAGGGCCTGTTCCTCTGATTGGGATAAGGAATATTTCCTGCCCCTTGGAATCACTGCATCAGGGACTAGATCAATGGGGCAATCATAGGGTCTGTGTGGTGGTAAACCTTCTGCCGTGGCCTTGTCAAACACAGTCAGGAATTCATGATAAACGGTGGGGATACCAGCCATTACAGCCCCTACAGTATGTGTTGAGGGTACACTTGGTATTGTCTCCTCTAGGTGGGAAGAGGCCATTGCCCCAAGAATACTGGCAGGAGAGGAGAGTGTCTCAGATTCTATCAGGCAGAAGTGTTGGCATATATCAGATTCAAAAGTGACTTGACCCGTACCCCAATTGATCAGCGGGTTGTGTTGTCTCAACCAGGGAATGCCCAGAATGACACCGAATTGTGGGGTGGTGATAAGATCGAATGACATAGTTTCCTTATGGGTGTCCTGGATTACCACCTCCATAGGAGCAGTTTGATGCATGATGGGACCGGAAGCAAGGGAGGTACCATCAACTGCTTACACTGGATCTGGGTGTTCCTTCTTAATCAAGGGTAAATTGAGATTGTGGGCCAATGCTATATCGATGAAGCAGCCAGTGGCCCCAGAATCGATCACTATGTGTACCTGGTGGGTAAGCTCCCTAGTAGGTTTCAATGAGGCTTGAACCACGATAGGTCTAATGGGACCGAAAACGGGTTCAGTGGGGGGCATGGAGGTGCTCGCCCGTACCCCCGCTCTTGGGGGCGAGCCTTCTGAAAACCCTGATTCTTATTTCTTGGGCGACGGGGCATTCTTTGACATAATGTCCGTTGATGCCACAGTAAAAACAAGAATTATCCGTTCTTCTACGTTCCCGTTCGGCCTGAGTGATGGGACTCCGAATCCCACCGATTTGCATGGGTTCAGGGGCCGCCAAAGCTGAAGATGTTTGTTTGGAAAAACCGACCTCTGCCTTACGCTCAGATCGGCGTGCATCTACTTGCAGGGTTAGGTCTACCAGTTCGGAAAAAACAGAGGGAAGGCCGGGACCACTGAGAGGGCATCTTTCATAGTATTACATAGCCCTTTGTAGTACACAATGGCTTTCTTCTCCTCCGGCCATGAGGTCTCTGCAGCAAGTTGGTTAAAACAAGTTATATATTCAATAAGTGTTTGTCTTCCTTGTGTGAGCTCTAGTAGTTCCAAATCTCGAGATTGTGCTTTATACCTGGTATCGAATACCTTAGCCATTTCCGTTACTAGAAGATCGAAATCATATAATGCTGCATGGTCGTTTTCCAGTAACGGGTTTGCCCAGGTAGCTGCCACGCCAGATAAATGGGAAAGAAGGAAGGCTGCCTTGGTGACGGAATCAGGGAAAGCCTGGGGTCGACATAGAAAATGTAGTTTACACTGATTCAAGAATGTGCAGTATTTTCTTGGATCACCTTGGAATCGCTCTGGGGCAGAAAGGGGAAATGAAGTAGGAAGTAGTACAGGAGTGGGAGTTGTGGACGGAGCAGGAGGAGACTGGGCTTGAGGAGCGTCTCCAATCTTGGCGTCAGCCGGGAAAGGGTGACGTGTGCTTTGCAAGCATCAAGACGGTGGTGGATTGCCGTTGTTGCAGCGACCATGTTGGTCCTAAGGGCCGCAACTGCCTGCATTAAGGCGGTCACGGGGTCACCGGCAGAGGGATCCATAATCAGGACGACCAGAAAGGGTTCTCAGGCTGTTCTGGTCTTGATGGTCGTGCCGATTATTGAATCCCTCCGTCCCCAAGTACCACACAGGCAGAATGACCAAATACTGTCTGTGCAATCTTTGCAGCCACAGGTGTAGTGAGCAGTCAACTGGAACCAGGAAACGCCGGAAGAACCCCTTTGACCACTGTAAGACAATAGACGGTTATCAAACTAATGCAATATGGACACAGCAATAAGGAACTGATTGTAACAAGGCTTACCTAGACGAGCTGTGAGCCAGGTCGTAATGCATTAGGGGCAACCAGCAGAGACAGTGGGCCGGGTTCCAGAGGGGCTTGGGTAGTAGTTCCACACCTGGGCAAGATGGCACAAGAGGAGTCCACAAAACACGTAATGGGGTCAGAAACCAGTTCAAAGCACAAGGTCCAAGCAAATGGGCAGTCCGTTTGATCAATCTGTGAAGTAGGTGCAGGGTCGAATATCTTTAGAGGCAAGCAAGAAGTGTTCCAGGGCAATGGTAACAGATGAAGCCAGGAAGAAGTAGAATATCCAAAAACAGTCCGTGGTCATAGAGCCGATGAATCCTTGATTAAAACAATAACGCCAAACAGTCCTTATGAGAAGCAGCTGAGAAGCGCTGCCACCGTGGCTTCCGGCGCTTTTGACTGTTAGTTGTAGTCACATGATGCAAAAACACGGAAGCGTGGGAAAGTCACGTGATGGCAGAGGATGAACGTGATTGGCAGCAGTTCACCTCACGTGACGCGTGAATAGCCGTGTTCCTCGGCGGTGCTGCAAGGCATACGGGAGTTTCCACGGGAGTTGCCAAGACAATGAAGGTCAGAAAACACCTGGAAAACCAGTCATCCTTCTCCAGTGTCGAGTGGAAGGCCGTGTTCTTGTTCCCCGATGTGCAGCGAGTGATGTGCCAGGTAAGTGCGGGCTGATGTTGGGTTGCCTAGTAGTGAGCACACTGGGAGACGTGACAGATGGCCTCCCAACTGTTCTCACTCTCCCCCACTAATCACCTCCGATATCCCCTTAGTAACCCCACCTTATGTTCGTAAAAGATGAGCTCTCCATCCTTCGTGTCTTGTAAGGGCGCGTAGATACCAGTTACTTCACTGGTTTGAAGGCGTTGGGAGAGTTCCGGTAAGTATTGACTCTGAAGTCCCTGGCAGGATTGGTAAGTATCAAGTTCAAAGAGTTCAATGTACCCGATGTTCACTCTTGTCCCCTTCCTTCCTTAAGTTGCAACTGAGTTTGTGAGAAGGTCTCGTAGCTGCTGCTGGCGTTCAGGTAAGAGTCTGTGTTATCCAACGCTGTCCGGTAACTATTCCATGCGTTAACGTGTTGTTTTTCTCCCTCTTTACAGATGCGGCATATGAAAATGTGGAGAGTTATGGAATAATACCGCCGGTGGTAAATCAGGTAAGTCTATGGTGGTAAGAGGTTGTATTTGTTGATTCCCTTGGCTCACCTTGTTTTTTCTTGTGTTCCTAGGTGCCGGATTACGGCAAAGAAATGATGGAGACAGTGCCGGATCGAAAGATGCTGTGAGAACTGGTGAGTATGGCGCCGTGCTGGAGCTGGCGAAGCAGCGCGTGCAGGACTGATGTACTTTCCAGGTCCAGAGATGAAATGGTTCCGGAATTAGGTGAGGAATTTGAAATAAGTTTGTTTTCTAACCTTGTCCTTTTCTTCTTCTTTATTCTAGGAGCTCCGGTTTCAAGGCGGGCGTGGCAGAAGACTGGATGCTGGTTGTAGGCACGGTGAGCGTCACGCTGCTGGATGCAGAATAACGTGAAGCATGTGCTGCTGTTCGGGTGTGGTTTAAATAGCCTCCAAAGTAGTTCCAGGTAAGAAGTTCCCTAGAGCTACGCCCGAGTAAAAAATGGTCCCTGTAACAAAATAGTCCCATCCAGGCCTCATGTAGGCTTGGACTCTTTTGCAGCATGGTCTGCATCAGGTAAGTAAAGTCTATGAGCCTGGCGCCTAAGGCGCCAGGACTGAACCCAGACAGCCCCTAGCCGGGGCTGCTGAGGTTTAAACAAATGTCTGGATGCCGGAGCTGAGGACCTTGGTCCTGATGCCCGGGGGTAGGCATCATGACACCAATTTATTAGACCACGTGTCCAAATAGAACGTGCCCTAGTATCACCAAACTTAGTAAGAGCGGTCATCATTAGTCAACGACCAGTCCCCCACACCACACCACATTAAACGTCGACAAACTACACTTACATACACTAGGCGACCTATTCTTCAAAGGGATATTCATAACACTGCAACAAGCCAAGGAGAGAGGCAGCACCACCTCCCTACACATATTTATATACTTCAGACTGCGCTATACTATCCAGGCTTTTTTTCCTTCATTCCCACAACAGCCACCAACGTGGCAATTACTTCACAGCGCGATACAAGCACATGGGAGGGAAGACTGGTCTCATCTATATACAAATCTCTCCTAACCGACACAGCACCGGAAAACACACGCACAAAAGAGAGGTGGGAAAAAGCTCTGCAGGCCCCTATCCCGGGAGGAAGAATGGGTGTACCTCCTATGACAGACTCAAAGAATTGCCTTGAATACACGCTTTAAAACTAATTCACTTTAACTATTTACACCAAACATAGTACACCCCAGCCAAAAGAAACAAACACCGACCAGAGGTGGAGGCTGTGAAGATACTGGTGGGGGGTGTCTGTACTTCTGCTCTCTATATGGTAGAGGAGAGGCACAGTGGACGCAAGCCAAGATTCTCAAGCGGTAGCAATGGACGAGCAATCAAGGCCTAGCTTCTCAGGAGGTGATGCGGGCTGGTTCTTAAGTACAGTGTAGTCCCCGAACCCCCACAAAGGAATGTCCACACACTGTATTACTGAAAAAACAGGGGTCGAATTCATGGAATTAATGTGCGCCGAATATTCCCGCGCAGAGGTGCCAAAACGTGCGATTCGCAGTAAAAGTGCGAAAATCACAGGGAAAGCAGCGCACATCGATTCATGGAAGTCCGTGCGTGAGAAAAACATTGGATGTGCGCACATCACAAAAGTAGGCTGAACACGGGGCGTAACACTAGGAATGGCGAACAACGCATGAAAATATGGGCGTCACGGGGGAAGTATAGGAGGCAAGTGCGCGGAACGCCCACACGCTCGCCTACAATCCGTATTCATGGAATCGAATAGGGCAAACCAGCGCACGGTCAAAGACGCGCACAGGGCCAAACAAGTATGCCACAAGAAAGCAGGCGGTAGCGTCCCTGCGCCTGAAGAAAATGTGCGCCAAAATGTGCGATAACAAAAAGCACCCATATACAGCCATGATGAATGGTCCATACAGTGGCCCTCTAGGACAAATGAGGTGCAAAGGGGTACCGACAAACACGGACACCCGCTGTGTGAAAAATAGCGTGTGCGTGTGTTCCTGGGTGCGTGGGAAGTTCCACACGCGATTGGCCTGGGTACGTGTACTTCGGGATGCGCGGGAAGTTCCACACGCGATTGGCCTGGGTACGTGTACTTCGGGGTGCGCGGGAAGTCCCACACGCGATTGGCCTGGGTACGTGTACTTCGGGGTGCGCGGGAAGTCCCACACGCGATTAGCCTGGGTACGTGTACTACGGGGTGCGTGGGAAGTTCCACACGTGATTAGCCTGGGTACGTGTGTTTCGGGGTGCACGGGAAGTTCCAAACGCGATTGGCCTGGGTACATGAACTTCGGGGTGCGCGGGAAGTTCCACACGCGATTGGCCTGGGTACGTGTACTTCGGGATGTGCGGGAAGTTCAACACGCGATTGGCCTGGGTACGTGTACTTCGGGGTGCGCGGGAAGTCCCACACGCGATTAGCCTGGGTACGTGTACTACGTGGTGCGCGGGAAGTTCCACACACGATTGGCCTGGGTACGTGTACTTCGGGATGCGCGGGAAGTTCCACACGCGATTGGCCTGGGTACGTGTACTTCGGGGTGCGCGGGAAGTCCCACACGCGATTAGCCTTGGTACGTGTACTACGGGGTGCGTGGGAAGTTCCACATGCGATTGGCCTGGGTACGTGTATTCCGAGGTACGCGGGAAGATTCACACGCGATTTCAGCAGTGTACGTGTATTTCGGTGGTGCCGGGGAATGCTACACGTGATTTGGCCGTGTAGGTCCTCCCAGGTGTTCCCTCTACACCCTCCTTGGCCCCTGCAGGTAGCCCACACCACAGGGGACTACCCTGCACCCCTGCTCATGTCCCACAGGCAACCCATCCACCATGGCCATGCCCCCCAGCCAACCCACATTTCACCTTGCACTACTGATCACAAACACATGTCTCCCACCACCCCCACCCCCACCCCCCAGCCACCAGGGGCAGCCTCCACCAGGCCCCCACTCATGTGTCCCACCCCCCCACCCCCCTGCCACCAGCAGGGGTGGTCACAGCAACAGCACCCCTGGCTGATGTGCAGGCAGCAAATGGCAGGGCACGTGGGCAGCAGGCAGTCAGGCAGCAGCAGATGTCAGTTGGGAGCGTGCTCGGTGCTCTGGGGGGCATTAATTCGGCCTTCTGGGCAGGAGCGTGGTCTTCCGTGTGCTTACGCGTGGCCAGCTTGATACGGAGTGATTTTGCACGTGGAAATCCTGCACGTCTGCATGTAAATCGAGGAAAGGCCCGAAGCGCGTATGCACGTCAGCACGCATATGTGATTTCATTGGACCAAAGGCCCTTAGCGCGTAAGCGCGTCTGTGACATGACGCGCGCACGGGTGTTTCTCTCATAGCACAGGTCGCCACGGAAGTGCCTGTGTGCAATCCTGTCCCTGATCCTGTCACTGCATCATCTTTCACCAGCAGGGATGCCTACGTCCAGACCCGTTTTCAGGCAGGGGATGAGCTCACAACAACTGGCCTTCCTCTGCCTGCGGACGTGGCTATCCGGGTCCGGGTTGAGTCTGTCCTGACTGGTGTGGCGTTGCGTCAACGGGCCATGCAAGGTGACCTGCAGTCTTTTCATGAGGAGACTGCACGTCATCTCGAATGGCTCGTTGACCGCGTCGGCCTACTGGGACAGGTCACCCAGGCCGGATTCCTCCGTTTGATGGGGCTTGCTACGACCCACTCCTCAACTGAACCCCCTTTGCGCCAGTCATGCTCCGTGCCATCTTCCCACCCATCAGTCACCTGGGTGCCCTGTGGTCCCTCGGAGCACGGGAAGAGGGCGCCTTACCAGGTCCTCTCTTGGATCAGTCTTCGACGGATTCGGCAGCTTTCATATCAGGTCAAAGCAAATGCAACAGCAAGTCTTCTTCTTCCAGCTGGGCGTTGAGGATCAGCAGTTCCAGTTACTCTTCAAGTGTAGACACAGCTTCTGAACAATTTCCAGTGGTGAGAGGTCCCCAGATATACTATCTTGTCTCTCATACACACTGCTGGGTCACTCTCAGCAGCCAATCATACAGAAGGGAATTCATGCAGTCAGTCAGCCAATCAGGCACACAGTGCATTCAGGCCATCCTCCTCCCTCTCAGACACTCACAACAAGGAATGTGGATTGGGACAAGTACCCAGCCATTCAACACTACACACTGCATTCAGGCCAGTTTTGGGCAGGGCTGTCTCAAGTCTTTGTCTCTCATACCAGAAGCTAGACAGCCACAACAAGAAGTACAAATTGGTCACACACTCCATTCACCCAGGTCCCACCCACAGGGTGTACCCACAACATACAGTCACTGGGAAGGCTCCAGCCAGTCTGGACTGGACTTCACAACAACACCATATATGGAACATCCACCCAACAGCCAGTCAGGGGGAAGGTACAGAGTCAGGGCTTCCCAGGACTTTGGGAAAACAAGGTAACCGGCAATAGAAAGCAACTGGCCACAGGGGCCATCTTGTTTTCTATGAGGAATCAAATGGTTCCAGTGGCAGGGCTTGGGTATCCCAAAATGGAGGATACTCAGAGCACCTGTCAAATTCAGCTGCTACCAGCCCATACCCTGCTCTGTGGGCCACCCACAGGTGCCCAAATACATACACTAGGGGCACAGGGTTGTACCCCCTCCCATGGGTGCCGTAAGGGTATCCCATGGGTCAGTTCACCAAACCAAAAGAGAGAGAGCTGCACTGCCAGGAGTCCCACATAAACTCCTGCGCGGAAAACACGACAGAACACACGATAAAAAGGCAGTAAAGGACAAGGATATGGCGGCCCTGTCCCTCCGATGCATTTCCAGCATCACAGAGGCAAAGTGTGATAGATGCGGAACACTAGCAGCCGACTTTCTCCATCTGGCCTGGAACTGCCCAGCAATAGCCCCGTTCTGGGCACAGTGGCATTACTTGGAATGACGAAACACCTAACACCCACGGCAAGGAAACTAGCAAATGTGCTGCTCATTCTAGCCCGTAGGAGAATTGCCATGTCATGGGGTCAGGGCCCAGTCCCGATATTAGCAAAATGGCAGAAAGACATAGGGCCTCATTACGACCCTGGCGGTAAGGGGTTAACGCCAGCGTTAGCTGCGCCGACCCCTTACCGCCAATTACGAGGTCCCTTAGCGCCATGGCGCTTTTAACACCTGCTTTTAGCAGGTGTTAAAATCCATGGCGCTAAGGGACCATGGAGTTAATTACGCCACCGTAATTTACGGTGGCGTAATTAACGCCTTCCCCACTCCCATTATGCCCTATGGGGCAAAAATGGGAATGGGGAAGGGTAAATGGGGATTGGGGACTTACCGCCCCGCCGACCTCGGAATGGGGCGGTAAGTCCGCCAACCACCATGGCGTAAACGTAGTTTACGCCATGGTGGTAAAGTCACGGCCCAGGCGGTAACTTACCGCCTGGGTCGTAATGAGGCCCATACTCTATTACCAAGACGTGGAGTATGAATTTATTAAGACATTGGGCCGTGACTTTACCACCATGGCGTAAACTACGTTTACGCCATGGTGGTTGGCGGACTTACCGCCCCATTCCAACCTTGGCGGGGCGGTAAGTCCCCAATCCCCATTTACCCTTCCCCATTCCCATTTTTGCCCCATAGGGCATAATGGGAGTGGGGAAGGCGTTAATTACGCCACCGTAAATTACGGTGGCGTAATTAACTCCATGGTCCCTTAGCGCCATGGATTTTAACACCTGCTAAAAGCAGGTGTTAAAAGCTACATGGCGCTAAGGGACCTCGTACTCAGGCGGTAAGGGTCGGCGCTGTTTACTGCGCCGTAAACCCCTTACCGCCTGAGTCGTAATGAGGCCCATTGCCTCTACATGCGCGCCCCCCAGACACTATGGGCCTGATCACGACTTTGATGGGGAGTTCGGCGGTAGGGCTAATACCGCCGGCGGTAAAACCGCCGGCGGTATTAGCCCTACCGCCGAACTCCCCGGCGCTATTAGCGCCAGATCACGAGTTCGGCGGTAACGTAATTCCCCATTACCCATTGAGACCATTCGGGAATGCCCCATTCCCCATTGGGCTCAATGGGGAAAATTCGCACTCTTACCGCCGGCGGATTTCCCGCCGGCGGTAATAGCGCGAATTTTCAGCGGATTTCCCCCCAGCTAAGAGCTGGGGTGAAATCCGCCAAAGTCCTGATTTGGCGGACCCTTAAATCCGGCGGTATTAGCGCTACCGCCGGATTTAAGGGTTACTGCCGAAGTCGTGATGAGGCCCTATGAGCTGGTGTGAAATCCACCGAGAATTCGCGCTCATACCGCCGGCGGGAAATCCGCCGGCGGTATGAGCGTGAAATTTCCCCATTGAGCCCAATGGGGAATGGGGCATTCCTGAATGGGCTCAATGGGGAATGGGGACTTCCAAGTCCGCCCAACTCGTGATCCCGCGCTATTAGCGCCGGGGGCTATGGTGGTCGCGCTAATAGCCCCCGCGCTAATACCGCCGGCGTTACCGCCGAGGTCATGATGAGGCCCTATGTCTGGGGCCCATACATAGCATACCTGATCTCCAGCAAGGGTGACTCCTCATCCTCCACAACCCCAAGGCAAGCAGACGACTAAGAAACAATACAAACCTGTACAAAACCAGGATACAGAGGCCAGCATACAGTAGCAGGGAGAAAAAGACTCCACACAGAATGAGGGCGGGAGGGATGGGTGGGATCCTGTGGGTTTACACCTGCGCAAGCTGACTGCCCCGCGGGTGGGCAGTCCAGTTCTTTCTTTGTAATGTTTTAACTAAAATGCATAAATAAAGTGTTAAAATAAAACCTTTCTTTGCTACACACAACATTGAGACACTTTTGCTTCCTACTCCACCTCTGAGCACAAGGAACATGAGCAAAGAAAGGGAAGAGGGGAGGTGGGTGTGAACCATGAGCAGAGAGGCAGACACACCTCACAGCAGGTACTTACCCTGGGGGGCGGGGACACCCTGTGCAGAGGAGGGGTGAGAGTATGAGGGGAGGTGTGGGCGGGGGCTGGGGGGCAGACACACCTCACAGCAGGTACTTACCCTGGGGGCGGGGGCTGGGGGCGCAGACACACCTCACAGCAGGTACTTACCCTGGGGACTGGAGGGGGAGGCAGCCACACCTCACAGCAGGTACTTACCCTGGCGGCTGGGGGGTGAGGCAACCACACCTCATAGCAGGTACTTACCCTGGGGGTAGGGGGGCACACCTCACAGCAGGTACTCACCCTCTGCAGCCCCTGAGCCTCACTTTTGCTGAACACGAGGACACAGCAATAAAGTATTCGGGACAGGGAGAGCAAACATTATCACGTGATTAATTAATGTACAATAAGAAAGGTCTGATTCTTGTACCCCGCCCCAAAATCCCCTCCCAGCAGAAGAGAAGAGTGTGCCACCCCTCACCTGCAGGGAATTATTCCATAATCACAGCCTCGGCCTCTGTGAAGCGCCTCCCATTGCAATATTCAGCATTTGGGGTACAAATGAGGTGGGGGGAGCGTCCCCCATCAGCAGAGCCTGGTGGAGCGACTGAAGGGGGCTGAGCTGCCGCCCAGGGTGCAGGGCCGAAGAACAGACATGCGCAGTACCGAGACACCGATCCCCAGAGCGTGCGCAGTACCGAGACATTGATCCAGAGAGCATGCGCATTGCGGAGATACTGATCTACAGACACGCGCAGTGACGAGTGACGGATCTAGAGAGCATGCGCTTAGTGGAGATATTTTATCCGAAGCATGCGCATTGCTGAGAGGCGGGGAGGCAGAGGCGGGAGCCCGTCCCCATCTGCTGCAAACTGAGGAACTGACATGCGCAGTGCGGAGAGACTGCGCCTGAGAGCGCGCGCGCACGAAGGCCTAACAGAAGGAGGCAGCGCACTGCCAGGATACTGAGCGGCCGCGCATGCGCAGAAAAGAGCGCAGAGGGAGCGGGAGAGCAGTGCCCCCTAGCCATATCCATAGGGAGATTCCCCCTAGGAATACATTGGGGCTTGAACGTCAAAAACAGATACATTTTTACTTAAAAGGTGGGAGTCGGGAGGGAGGGTTGGCATGTATGTCTTTGCACCACGTTTTCAGGACAACCATCTACATCTTTTCAGCAGGATATATGTTTTATTGACTGAAAAATGATTGTGATGGAAAACCTGCAACATTTCAATTCATGATATCAACCATCGCTTGTTTACAGCAGACATACAAAGGATTGTAACTCCATCTCCCCTGAAGAACCATTCGCACATTAGAATGGTGAAACACATGTCCAGAGAATAAATGAGAGTACTAATAGGTGTGATGTAACATCATTTATTTATTTATTTAGATTTATAATGCGCACTACAACCCGCAGGCAGGCATCGAGGCGCTATATCAGAGCTTAAGAAGGCTTGATGAAAGGTTACAAGGAAGCCGGCCATGAGTACTTGCTTACAGTTCAGTGTAAATGTTTATATAGTATCACAGAGTACATATTGATGCACGTTGTCTGAAAAAATACATGTAGATACGGCCAGACAAAGAGGTTAGTTTTGATGGCTTTGCGAAAGACTGAGTGGGATTCAACGAGAGACTTTAAATTACAATTTGAAACCACCTCAATTTAAGAAGTATCATTATGAAACTCCTTTCACTACATGATTCGAAATTGGAAAATTCAGAAATACAATAAGTGTAAAGTAACACTGCCTATAATATTGAACCACTAAAAATAAAATGAACACCAGTTTATCTTTTGGGTCTCATTTTTTTGCTTTCTAAGACTTGACTCACTAAGCTACCAGAATCTGTCTTCACTAACTGAATGATTTCTTAAGCTGGCACATTGAGAACTAATACCATTACCTTCTTTTTTCTAATTATAAATTGTGTGAAAGCCACACTCCATTGGGAAATTTCTCTGCTGACAACCACCCCTAGAGTGAATTTAAGTAAGAGTCGCCAAAGGCAAGCTCTGTTTGGCTGCTTACCTGATTATTACATATAAGGATGTGGTTGACAAGTCGACCAGAGGGGGGACTGAAGAGGGATGGGCAAAATCACCCCCTCCCCTGCTTATGAGGTATATGATGCGGAAGAAGAACAAGAGGTATCATGAACGCCCATATTATTTCAGACCAATTCCTAGTGCTCCAATAATCGATAAGTATGTCGAGAGGCACCCACTCAGCCAGCCCTACAGACCAGGTGTGGTACAAACCTTTCCCAAGGTGAACAAAGACCCTCAGGCTACTACTAAGGAGACCTGAATTGACAGCATTGACTAAAGCACTGAGAAGCCAAAAGCCACAGATGTCATTAGAGACACCACAACATAGCAGCGTTAGACAGGAAGCACACATGCCATCCGCACAAAGGGACATAAACGAGCACTCAAATACATGAAGAACACATGCATACAGTTCTATAAGTTAGAGGACAGATACCTATACATACTGTCATTACTTTTATTATTTTGTCATTAGCTTAACGCAGCAACACAGAAACAGCAAGAAGCAAGAGATCTTGAATAACGCTTGCAGATGCTTATGTGCAATTAACCTTATGAAGCTGCAGGAGCACTTATGGGACTGCACATAGCCTAGTGTGACTAACATGTGGAGAATATAGAATAGCACGGACATATAGGAGCCATGTTATGGCTTAAGAAAATTACAGCAGGCCACAGATTCTCAGCAAGAGCTGAGCTGAACCTAATTCAGGCTGGACACGAGAGCTGACGTGTGAGACAGGACCTGCTGCCAAGGCCACTCGATATGAACGACATTCCATTCCCTGAACGACAGTAACACCAGCTGCAATAAATACAAATAATGCCTCATAATTCAGTATAATTCAGAGCTGCAGAATCTCCAAATCGCTATCTCTGAACACGTGACCTGTCCGACGCAGAGGATGAATCGAAACCATAAACTGGGAAAGAGAGTCGATCTTACGCTGCCAGTCAGAAGCTTGCAAAAAAAGATGTTACAATGTGAGACAAGTGTTGGACGATGTGAACGAGCACTCTCATAGTCTAAGGTGGTGAACACAAGTTACAATGCAGACACTTTGTCATTCTTATTACCTTCAGAAGGTACAATAAGAGATGAGAACCATTTCGAATCCCAGGCCTGGGGAGATTAGTTCTAGCCAATCACAGTTCAGACTCCCAGGTGTGGGTAGCAATGGCCAAGAACAAATGGTATGACCCTCACACAACAACAGTGTAGAAGTAGCAACTTTTGGGAATGGATCAGGACAGCCATATGACATGTATAGGGTCCAATATAGGTGGACTATTACTCAGAACCCAATCCAGGAGTACGATAGGTTTTCTGGAGAAGGGCCCAGATTGTAGAATCATTCTGACGTTATCTGGGTTCAGTGTTTAATGTACTCAATTATTAGTTTCAATTCAGTTCAGTATTCAATATGGTTCACAGTCACTTGGACCATCTCTTGCCTGTGCTCCAAGGAACGCACTGGTCTCTCTGTGTCCTCTGGCACTCACCAGTCCTTCGCATGTATGTGGTGGTGCTACTGTTGCTCTCACTCACCTTCTCCGTGGTGGGGAAGCAGACCACCACGTTAGTCAGGCACGTCACAACCGCACTTCTCAACCTCAGACTTTGCAATAGTTGCGGCCTGGTCTCACCTGCTTCCGGTTGCTTTTGAAGCTCCAGCTGCCTCCACAGACAGTCTCTCTCTCTCTCTCTCTCTCTCTCTGTCTTCAGTTAGGCAGCCCCAGCTGCCCATCTTCCAGATCGAGAATTACCGTTCCTGCACCCACCAGCTGCTGGTCCTCCGGGATAGATGCCAGTGTCCACACTTACAAGTCTCTTCCCAACACAGCATCGCGGCTCCTTCTCCTTCTGCTTCGGGCCTTCCCCTTTTATACACCTGGTCCCTATTAAAGGTCCTCAGGTGTGAGCTATTAGCTTATCTTGCCTGACCATACCAAATCCAACCAATGGCACATGCCTGACCTTCAGTATTGGATGTCTTCATATCCCTCTTCTTCATCCCAGTGCTAGAGTGGTGTTTATAATAGGAAGTGTGTATTACTCCTAGTTTCTTCTTCCTCTTATCAGCACTTGGTGGGTATTTACAGGGTAAGATAGGGCATGAATGAAAATAGCCCATGAAGGTTGAGTGAAGGGAAGGTTACAAAATGGGGAGGCCATGTCTCAGCGTTCGGCCCCCCTCTCTCCAATCTCTAAGGAACCTCCACTCAGGTGATCCTCCCTCGCTTGTCCACCCCCAAGTTCAGGATCCAAGAGCGATGGCCTTTCCCTGGCCACCTGAACAGAAGATCCCTGGGGAATGGTTGTGAGAGTATCTTCAGGTTTCTAACAGTTCTCGGCAGCTATACCATTCTGATTTCTCCTCACGCACCAGTTCTCACCTGGTCTTGCAAGGACAGCCAGCCAGCCAATCAGCAGTAGGTGCATTCAGGTAACCAGGGAGACTAAGGACAGGGAGTTTCTGGCACCTCCCTCACTTCCTGCCCTGCCCCACACACTGGAGCCAGAGGCAGGTTTCAGTACTGAAGCCCGTCAAAGGCAAAATGAAGAAAAGGGTTAAACCTGGTATGGCGTACAGAGTAAAACCCAAGAAAGACCTCAACAACAAGAAATGGTGAAAAAAAAGACCGGGGCCATTTTGACAAAATGGTCACCCACGGGAGCTATACTGCAGCTGAGGATTCAGCCTGTGGTAAAAATGCACAATAGCTGGAGAATTAAACCACTGCCACCAGCCATTACATGTAGTGAGGGTAACAAACAAAATGTTACATGAGTAAGTAGGAAAATGCGATACTAAGTAACCCCCCAGCACTCCACATAAGATGGGGTGTGCTGGACCTACATAGGAAAAAGGTAAGTCAATTTCACTTTACTACTCTTTGGGACAGTAGTTCACCCAAGAGACGGTATTTAAATTCATGAGAAATCCAAAGGGCTTCTCTCTGACACTGCACTGAGTGTGCTGTGTGCCACAATACAAAAGGTGATGCATATGGAGTTTGTCAAGCTCCAAAATCACAGAAAACACAGAGTCCAAATCATATCAAAACACATGAGAGAGTGAGAAAAGGCTCTGACTCCAGGATAAGAAAAATGTAAGGTCCGAAATTCCAGCAAAAGAGCTTGGGGTCTCTAAGGGTGAAGGGAATTAGCACAGCAATGAGAATCTTCCGTAACACTTGTCCCCCCAGACTAATGGACAGGAGGATTTAATCCACTCCTGGATGAATCTCCTAATCCAGTTGGTCATACTTTCTGGAGAGACCATCAGCATTTTGGTGATTACACCCTGACCAGTGTTCTATGGTAAAATCAAACCCCTGTAGGCTGATTGACCACCGTAACAATTTAGGATTCTCCCCCTTCATCTGCATTAGCCATCTCAAGGTTTGGTGGTCTGTCCGAATTACACAAGCTACACTTCTTCAGAGACCACACAATAGCAACACACTCAAGTTCAACAGTTGCCCACCTTGTCTCACAGTCCTTCAGTTTACTACTGATGAAGCAAATGGGGTGCTCCCTATCTTTCTCATCCGGTTGACTCACAACTTCACCTATCCCTATCTTAGAAGCATCTGTCTGTACAATGAAGGACTGGTTGTAGTCAGGCGCTCTCAAGACTGGAGCTTGACAAAGGGCTTTCTTCAGTCCTTCAAAATCCTTAGTGCACTTCTCATTCCACCTGACCTTCTTGGGGAATTTGGATGAGGAGATCGCCTTCAAGGGAGAAACTATGGACCCATAGTTCTCTATGAAGTTCCTGTAGTACCTAGTGAGACCTAGAAAGGCTCTCACTTGGGTGTGAGTAGTAGGAGTAGCCCAGTGTTGTACAGCGTGTACTTTGCTAGGAAATTGTCTTATTTCACCTCCTCCTACCTCATGTCCAAGGTAGACCACTTTGCTCTGACCAATTTGACATTTATTTGCCTTTATGGTCAGATGGACCTGTTCAAGAGCCTGCATAATATATCCAAGGTGGTAAAGATGCTTTTCCCATGTGGGGCTGAACACTGCAATGTCATCCAAGTATGCCATGCAGAAGTCCTCCATCCCATTCAGAACTTGATTGACCATCCTCTGAAATGTAACAGCTGCATTTTGTATTCCAGAAGGCCTAACCTTAAACTGGTAGCGGCCTCCTGGGGTGGAAATGCAGGTTTCTCCTTGGCATGGTTTGTCAGAGCTATTTGCCAATAGCCTGAGATCAGGTCAAATGTACTGAGGAACTTTACTGAACCAAGTTTGTCCGCCAGCTCATCTGTCCTGGATAAAGGATGGGCATCAGTCGTGGTGACTGAATTAAGAGCTCTATTGTCCACACATAATCTCAATTCTTTGGTTCCTGCTTTTAGTGCTACTACAACAGGACTAGCCCATGGACTTGTAGATGGTTCTATTACCCCAAGATCAAGCATCTTCTTGACCTCTTCCTTTATGTGGGATCTTACGTGGTCTGACATCCAATAATCCCTGCTTTTGACAGGGAGACTATCACCAGTGAGAATGTCATGCCTGGTGTTAGTGATAACAGGGAGTCAAACTGATTTAACAGAGCCTTGCACTCCTCCTGTTGTTGTAGAGTCAGATATGAAGAGAGTTTTACTCCTTCAATTTTCTCATCTGAAGGTTGTCCCCTAAGGAGATCAGGGAGAGGCTCACTCTCCTCTTGATCAGAGGCTAGAAGCAAAGGTCCTAGTTCTGATCTAGAAACATAATCCTTCAGATGGTTAGTGTGATAGACCATAGGGGCTTCTTTGGGATTGTATAGGTCCACTAAATAATTAACCTCCTCAAGTGTACCCACAATCCTGAAGGGTCCAATCCATTTGTCGTGTACGGCCTTCCGCCTTGTAGGTACTATAACTAGAACAAGATGGTCTGGAGTGAACTCCACCATGTTGGCCTTCTGGTCATTCCAATGTTTAACCAGAGCCTGGCCCGCTTTCAAATTATCACAGGCTACCATCATCATTAGTGCCTTCCTCTTCCTGAGGAGGCCTAACACATAATGAATGACTTTCTTTGGCTTGAGGGAGGGAGCAGTCTCCAACCCTTCCTTGATCAGAGCCTGAGAGCCAGTAACCTGATGACCATATAGCAGTTCAAAGGGGTTGAAACCAACCCCTGCTTGAGGGACCTCTCTATAAGCAAAGAGAAGGCATGGCAGTAGAAGGTCCCACTTTCTTCTAAGGAGTTCTTCTAAAGCACCTATCATACTCTTCATTGTTCTGTTCAACCTCTCCATCAACCCATTGGTTTGGGGATGGTAGGCTGTTGAGAACTTGTAGGTCACTCCACAGTTTTCCACATGGTATACATGTAGTTGGACATACATTTTGACCCCTGTCATAGATGACCTCCTTAGGAAAACCTACCCTGGTAATGAAGGCCTTAGCCACTGCCTGAGCAGTAACAGTTCTCATAGGTATTGCTTCAGGATACCTGGTAGCATGGTCAACCATAACCAATATACATTGGTTGCCTGAAGAGGTTGGAGGGTCTAGGGGACCAACAATGTCAATCCCTACCCTCTCAAAAGGAACTCCCACCACTGGAAGAGGCATTAAATATGCTGCATTATTGGTTCCACTCTTGCCAGAAGTCTGACAAGTGTGACAGCTCTTACAGAACGTTTCTACATCAGCCCCCATCTTGGGCCAGAAGAAATACAGAGATAGCCTCTCTTTGGTCCTCTTGAAACTCAAGTGGCCAGCCAGAGGAATCTCATGGGCTAAATGTAATAAATGTAGTCTCACTTCCCCGGGCACTACAAGTCGCCTGTAGTCTCCTGGGGTAGATTCAGTAGGCTCACTGTAGAGGAGGCTATCCTCCCAGTACAGCCTATGCTTCCCTGGCTCTTGTCTTTCCAGCTGGGAAGCTGTCTGTTGGCGAAGACCTTCTCGACAGGGACACTCTCTTTGACATCTGCTGAAGTCTGCCCCAGATGGGTCACAATTCAAAATAGATTGTAACAAAAATAGAGTTCTCTTTCCTTCAAAGGTGTTCACTCTGTAACCCTTAACCCAACCATCTAAGTTCTTGAAACACTTACGTACCCCGGGCACCCAGGGGCTACCATCAGTCTTTTTGAGAGTCCTAAACCTCTTAAGGTACTGGGAAGGAGCTTTCCCAAATCTGGCAATTAATGCCAGTTTCACTGATTCAAAATCCTTTCTCTCAATGGCACCAAACACCAGTACAGCATCACAGCCATTAAGGGAGAGCCTAGACATGAGCCAAGGAATTACATCATTCCCACGGATTCCTTGAAGACCATAGGTGTATTCAAATGTACTCAGCCAATCCAATACATCACGTTTTGCATCATGCATACTGACTGCTTCTTTGGGCAGGCAAGGCCTCTTTGGACTTGAAGACCTAGAGGACCCTGAGAGGTAAGCAGATTCAAGAGACAGTCTTTTCATATCAATTTCATGTTTAATTTCCACCTCCCTGAATCTGATGTCCTGATGTTTGTCTTCAGTTTGAGCATTTAACTTTTTGAACTCCAACTCTAATCATTTGTTTCCAAGAGAAACATATTCTGGGCTTAAGATTGGACCTCGTGGGGTCCCAATGGAAATGGGTTGAGGCAAAAGGGCAGGATGTGGCAAAGAGGGGATATCTTTCTGAGACTCCTCAACCTGCACTGACTCCTCTTGCAGATTGGTGTTATACTCTTAAAATGTTAAACTCATCATTTTCCACATTGCTTGGGATGGTAGGTGTTACAGGCGTACTACTCAAACTTTGGTGATTCAACAAACTTGCAATGAATTCACATTTGTTTCCTTTTACAGGAAGACCCCTGACTTTGCACATATATTTCAGTTGATCTACTGTCAGAACAATCAGGGCTTCCCCATTGAAGTTGTCCATATTTGGCATGTTACCATTGTTTTACGTTTTGATGGAGCTTAGACTTGAGGCTGGTTTAGTTGGGCACAAATACAGCAAATACTCAATGTAACAATTCTACACAAATCCTCAACGCCTGCCATCAGTGTTAGTCTAGATTAGAAGTAGTAACCCTGTGGGCGACTACAACATCCTTGTCCTCTTGGTATTAGGTAACCCACCTATTTTTATAGGTCTGCACTACACAAGTTGGTAGTGTGACTGAGCAGCCAGATTTATTATATTTTTTTAAAATTTGTTTATAATCATTAGATTTTTACAAAAAGCAGACAAAATGTCTGCCCGATGGTCGTGTCATACATTTTTAGTTCCAGAAGGTTGTAATTTCTAATCACCAGGTGATTACCCTTACACTGAGGTGTTTTAGCCAATCTAGGTTGCCCTAGGCACTACCCGATCCTCTGCCCCACGCCCTTCCTACCCTCCCAGCCGCCTTTTCCAGCTAACCACCACTCTCACCTTACTTCCTCCATAGACAACAGCTCCCCTGCCAATGCGACCTCCAACAAAACTACCAATTATAGCACACTTAGTGCTCCATGTCTCACGGGGCCCCCCACACTGAAATCTCCAGAACCCCTACGTTCTAACAACCCAGACATCACCACCCGCAACAACAGACTAGGCACTAGGCTGCCCCTCACAAATAGCATCCACCTGACCAAACTCAACACCAAAACTAAGAAGAAATTAAAGACCCCTAATGCGCCCGACCCACTCCCTCTAAAAGGAGCCTTGCTCAATGCCAGATCCCTGGCCGCACACCCCACAGAAATTGCTGACACCATTCTAACCTATGATCTTGACTTCCTTGCCCTAACGGAAACATGGCTACATGAGGCCTCAGGACCACATTTATTGCTAGCCATGCCTGCCAACTACTCCATCCTTAGAGCCGACAGACCTAATGGTAAGGGAGGAGGCGTAGCAATCATTTCGAAATCACCACTAGGCTGCAGACTAGTCTCCACCCTATCACCTAAATCCTGTGAGTTACTCACAATCAAGTTACAAACTTCCCCCACAAGTACGATTACACTATATCTTTTATGTAGACCCCCAGGCCATCCGGGAACCTTCGAGGAAGACATTACAGTGCTCATCTCTGAAAATTCCAAGCCACTACCACAAACTATTATCCTCGGCGACTTCAATCTGGGTTACAACGACCACCTGCCGCATCCTTAGCAAACGCCCTAACCGAGCATGGATTCGCTCAACTCAGTACCTCACCAACTCACCAGAAAGGCAGAATTCTCGACTGGGTAGCAACTCTTAACTGCAACATCACCTGTAGGACCCCCAATCTCTTACATGGACAGATCACTACCTTATCCCACTCGAAATTCACACCAACCAGGCCACGCCTAAGAAGCGCACCCTGGAACCAGCCTGCCCAACCAGAAACAAGCGCAACATCACTGCTGAAGCCCTATTACCCCTGGTCCTACCCACCCTTAACGCTCTACCAGACAATGCTGACCCTAACCTACTAGTTGACAGACCCCCATCGCCGTGGAGCGGGCAGGAGCCCCCCACCACCGTCCAGGACTTCGACCAGGACGACTCGACCGGACCGAAAACCTTCAGATCATACGCCGGTGTTGATCCCCTTATAGGATCAAAAGCAGATCCCATCTGCCCCTGCATCTGCCCAATCTGCCCACGCCTGGGCACCCTACCTCAACAAAGGAGCCCCTGCAGCCTCTACAGCCCCCAGGTCCGCTCGCGCTGACTTTTCCAAAAACAAAATGTCGGGCGCGATGCGGCCTGAAAGCGAGGCTGGGCATCCCACGTTGCTAAGCAATGTTGTCTAGGCTGCATTTAAGCCTAAACATCCGCCGGCAGGCGGAAGCCGGCGGCCACCTAAGGCCAACTTAAGGCTGCTTGTCCTGTTTGCCCCCACAGACTGCCATCGCCGTGGAGCGGACAGGAGCCCCCCACCACCGTCCAGGGCTTCGACCAGGACGACTCGACCGGACCGAAAACCTTCGGATCATATGGCGGCGTTGATCCCCTTATAGGATCAAAAGCAGATCCCATCTGCCCCTGGGCACCCTACCTCAACAAAGGAGCCGCTGCAGCCTCTACAGCCTCCAGGTCCGCTCGCGCCGACTTTTCCAAAAACAAAATGTCGGGCGCGATGTGGCCTTAAAGCGAGGCTAGGCGTCCCACGTTGCTAAGCAACGTTGTCTAGGCTGCACCTAAGGCCAACATAAGGCTGCTTGCCCTGTTTGCCCCTGTTCGCACCGGGTGCACGCTGATCAGCCCCTGAATCTCATCATAAAGGCTACGTTGGACACTCTCCTTACTAGAGGAACATCTCTATGCTCTGGACGTGGATGATCGCCATTATACCGGACCGCAAACTACGTGAGTACAGTCACTGGCTGCTCATTTGCGATGCAATGCTACGCACTCTGCATTAGTTCCTTTCCTGCTCCCATTACAGATTTCGAATCTAGGTGACATCATGTCATGTACTTACATAGTCGCCCTTATCTGAACTACTGCCCTGAGTCATTACTCGTATGCTGCATATGTACTTTCCTAGTCGGCCATATTTGAATAATTGCCTTTGAGTCATTGATTGCCTGCACATGTACTTACCTAGTCGGCAATATGTGACTAATTGCCTTTGAGTCATTGATTGCCTGCACATGTACTTACCTAGTCAGCCATATGTGAGTAATTGCCTTTGAGTCATTGATTGCCTGCACATGTACTTACCTAGTCAGCCATATGTGAGTAATTGCTTTGAGTCATTTATTGCCTGTACATGTACTTACCTAGTCGGCCATACTTGAGTAGCTGCCTCTAAGTCATTGATTGCCTGCACACGTACCGGCTACTAATGTGGTATTCCAGATAGGCCACCACTATACAACTATGTATCTACCAGCCATTTACACAACCCTACTGAGGACCATCCTACACTGCTAATGTACCTAACTACTTGCCACCTCTGACGTCTGCAGTACACTTGAAAGATAACTCTCCTGACCAATATTTACATCCTAGCTATGAGCCCCTTGAGACAGCCACCGCGATATCTCACCCATGTGGTACACCTAGCAGAAACCTTAGACTCCGTGCAAGACTATCTAAACTGCATGAACCCCTCCGCAGATCTCTGCCCTCTACCAACATTAAAACAAACCTCAAGCAGGTCTGTAAACCTCGCCATACTAGACGACCTTCACAACCTAATTCCTATATTTGCCTAACTCAGAACAATAAGTCAAAAACACCCAATATGTCCACTATTCTACCCCCTCAAGCTACAGAGGTCACTAAGACCCCAACTATTGTTGGAGCACTCCTTAACGTGAGATCGCTTGTCGCCCATGCCCTGGACATTGCCGACATAATTACAGAAGGCAACCTTGACTTTCTCGCTATCACAGAGACCTGGCTACACAATGCAGCTGGAGCCTCGCTCATGCTAGCTATCCCTGATGGCTACACGATAGTTAGACATGACCGAGAAGGTGCTAGAGGTGGCGGCATCGCTATAATCTCTAAAACGAGCCTTCCACTCAGATTAGTACCCACCCAATCGATTCAATCTTGTGAGACCCTATCTGCCAAACTTCAACTAAATAATAATCAAACACTTATCATTCACCTTTTATATAGACCCCCTGGCCCTCTAGGCACATTTGAAGAGGATCTCCATAACTTACTCACAAATAACCTCAAACCTTGTTCTCAATCAATCCTTCTTGGGGACTTTAATTTAGGTCTCCATGACACCACAGATACCAACGCTACATTGGTAGCCAACCTATTCACGCACTTGGCCTAACTCAAAGAGTTGACAAGCCTACGCACCTGAAGGGAAGAACACTTGATTGGATAGCTGACTGCAACTGCACAGCCACTATCTCATCTACAATGCCCTTACCTTGGACAGACCATTCCCTGGTGTCCTTTAACCTAGCTACTGCCAGACCTAACCCTACGGCCCTCCCACTAATGCCACCTTGCTTAACCAGAAATAAAAAATGTATCACTGTAGAGAAAGTGATCCCAGCTATATTACCGACCCTTAACGCTCTATCAGCTAATCTAAACCCTAGCATCCTAGTGCAAGAATTTAATACTATCACGCTCACTACCCTAGATAAAGTGGCTCCTCTCAAACTTAGGCCAAGCAAACCGAAAGCTCATCTAAACAAATGGTTTACTCCACAGCTAAGAGATTTACGCATTCTGAAAAGAAAGAGTGAAACCACCTGGAGGCTCTGCCCCTCAGTCGATAACAAAGCTAAACTATCCACTCTCTCCTTACTTTACAAAAAAGAAGTGTGCCCGGCAAAACGTAACTCATATGATGACCGTATAGCTAAATCTAACTCCAGCATGAAAGAGCTTTTTTCCATTCTAAAGGAACTCGAGCCTCCCTTCGCCATTCAGGACACCTGTACCAAGGACAAACCTTGGTGCACGGATATCCAGCAAGCCTTAGCAAATAAAATGACCACACTCCAAAATAAAATCCAGCAAAAAAAAGAAGTACTCAAAATTCAGGATTTGCCTAAAATGCCTCACACCAATAACCCACTGGCACACAGCAATACCTTCCACTTCTCCAAAATGACCACCTTGGAAGTAGAAAAAGTTATCCTGTCGCTTAAACCATCAAATTGTAAAGGTGACATTTGCCCGGCACAGCTAATAAAAGACGCTGCCAGAGAATTATCTCCTTTTATCACTAAATTGATTAACGCCTCCTTCGCCTCAGGCACCATCCCTGCCAACCTTAAACAGTCCTGGGTACTCCCCCTCCTTAAAAAACAGACATTAGATCCCCTCATCCCTACTAATTACCGCCCTATTACTACAGTACCGTTTCTTCTTAAGATTCTGGACAAAGCCGCATACAACCAAATTCAAAAGCACCTAGAATTACATAACCTATTAGGAGAAAGACAATCGGGCTTCCGTCCCCTACATGGAACAGAAACTGCCCTCATTGACTTGAAATCTCAAATTGATGAGCTCAGAGACAAAGGGAGAACAGTCCTCCTACTACTCCTGGACCTCTCAGCTGCCTTTGATCTGGTGGATCACAAAGTCCTCTGCAGTCACCTGGATTCCGCCGCCCATTTCTCCTCGGAAGCCATTGGATGGATCAAGTCATTCTTGAGAGAGAGAACGATGAGAGTCTTCTCCCCCTCAGCAGCGGCAGATCACACCCCTATCTCATGTGGTGTTCCCCAGGGCTCTTGTGTATCCCCAACTCTATACAATATCTTCACCAAGCCCCTGTTTGATGATCTGGACCATCTTGGTATCACCTACACAAATTATGCAGATGATACACAGATCCTCCTCCCGCTTTCTGGGGATCATGCTAAAGACACGGAATTGGTGAACAAGGTATACCTTATCATCCAGGCATGGATGGCCACTCACAGCCTTTGTCTAAACGATGATAAAACAGAGTTGATTATCCTGGGTACCCAAGCCAATATCAAAAAACTAGGACAGGAATTCTCCTCATTCAACATAGATGGGAACATCATCCAAGTATCCAAGGATGTAGAAACCCTGGGATTCTATCTTGATTCTACCCTATCACTTGATAAACAGCTAAAATCCCTTGCCTCCTCCACGGCCTACACGTGCAAACTGATAAGAGCCGGTAAACCGTTCCTTTCCAATAAGAGTTGCCTAATCCTGGCCAGAGCCTTAATTCTCTCCAGAATTGATTATTGTAATGCTCTATACTCTAGAGCTAATAGAAAAATAACCCAAAGACTACAACGATTACAAAATAATGCCCTGAGAGCAGCACTAGGCATTAATAAAAGATCCCATATCTCTTCCGCCAGACACCATCACAACTGGCTGACCACGGAGAACAAAATAAAACTCAAGATGCTATCCCTGACCCACAAAGCCCTTAATAACTCTGCCCCTAGTTACCTGACTGACAAATTGCACAGGAGAACATCTCTTAGACCAACCAGAGTTGTCAATTCTAATTGCTTGACAATACCGAACTTTAGACTCACTACTATTGGAGGAAACAGCTTCCCGGTAAAGGCTGCTAAAACTTGGAACTCACTCCCACAAGACCTTAGAGCGGACCTGCCCTACCTTTGTTTCAGGAAAAAAGTCATCCAATTCCTTACCTCGACTGACCTAGGTTGACCGGTGTTACCTACCCCCTACTGGTATTAATCACTAGACCTTCACTCTATACAGCTGTAATTCTGATTCACCTACTTGAACTTGTATATTTTGTAATTATTTGTGTGACCTTATTGTATTTTATGGTATTAATCAGCAGACCGTCACTCTATACAGATGTAATTCTGATTGACCTACTCGAACCTGTATTTTTTGTAATTATCTGTGTGACCTTATTGTATTTTCTAATGTACATTTTGCTATGATGTAACCTTGTAAGTTTCGCATTTTCTTGCCACTGCGCCCTGCTACCCCTGGGTCTGGCGCACACAAAAAGTGAATAAAACAAACAAACAAACAAACAAGACACCTTCAACAACTCCATGGCTACCACCATTGATACCATTGCCCCTTTGAAACTACGTAAAAGTAAACCAATAAACCACCTGAACTTGTGGTATACTCTTGGCAAGCCAAACCTAGGAAAATATTCCTTAAGCATGGCCTTGGCCATTGACATAGATGTATTGTCTTTGAGTGGAAAAGCCTCAACCCATTTGCTAAACGCACAAATTACAACTAAGACATATTTGTAGTTTTGGCAATGTTCCATTTCGATGAAGTCAAAACGGATCACTTCAAATGGCATAGTCGGAGGACCAAAACTGCCCTTCGGTGTTGGTGTTCCCTTTCCAATGTTGTGCTGTAAACATATCATGCAACTTTGAACCAAACATTCAGCAACTTTCTTCATATTTGCATTATGCCAGGCAGGATCTAACTGTTGACAAATCTTTCTATCACATATGTGTTGGCCCTGAGCCATGGTAACTACAGCAGTGACAGAGGCGTTGGGCAGCATCCATCTCTATTTCTCATTGTCAACCCAACAAACCCTCTTCATCTAAACCCGCTGGACCCTCCGTCCACTGTTTGATTTCTTCTGGAGTAGCTTCAGCCTGAATCTCTTTCACACTGCTAATTCCTTCTTTCGTCATGCAAGTGTCAGTAAACCATCTCGCTGAATCGAGCACATACATCTTTGAATGCAGATCTGTCATGGTCTGTTTGGCAATTCTATCAGCAAAAGCGTTTCCTTTTGCTACGTCATCCGTCACTTTTTGATGTGCGGCACATTTCATTATTGCTAGTCGAGTAGGAAGCGCAAGTGCTGATAATAATTGTACTATCAGAGTACCATGTTCAATTTTCGTCCCATGTGATGTCAAAAATCCCCTCTCAGCCCATAGATGACCAAAGTTGTGAACCACCCTAAAGGCGTACTGGCTATCTGTGTGGATGTTTGCTCTCTGCAATGGTGTTCAACATGGTAATTGCAGAAGCAGCGGTTGATGTACCATCTGGTAGCTTAAAACAAGAGCCATCACAAAATAGCTCTCCCTTTGGATTACTCAAAGGCTTATCAGTTAAATCAATCCTGCCCTTAGTTTCTTTTTCTGTAACGTATAGGCAATCATGTGACATCTTGTCACTGCTGTCTGTCTCTTGTGGAGAAGGTAATAATTCAGCTGGATTCAAAGAACAACATCTCTTAATTTGGATATGCGGTGCAAACAGAATCAGCTCGTATCTCGTTAGCCGTGCTGATGTGAGATGTTGAGTCTGCGTTCTGTTCAATAGAACGTCTACGGAGTGGGGTACCATCACGGTTAAAGAGTGACCTAAAACCATACCATCACTTTGCTTTACTGAGGCAGCAGCGGCAGCTCTCAAACATCTTGGCAAAGCGCATGCAACAGGGTCTAACGTGGAGGAAAAATAGCTGCACAGCCTGTTCTTGCCCCCATGCTCCTGTGTCAAAACAGCCAAAGTGCATCCGTCTCTATCATGCACATACAAAACAAAGCCCTTCTTGTAATCTGGTGTGCCCAAAACTGGCACTGAACACAACACAGCTTTAAGCAAATCAAAAGTGTTCTGGCAGTCCATGTTCCATGGTAAAGGCAAAGAAATGTCCTTCTTTGTCAATGCCAGCATAGGTTTAATCAATAGTGAAAAATTCAGGATCGATTGTCTACAATATGAAGCCATGCCAATTAAATCCCTGACCTCTTTCTGTGTATTTGGAACAGACATATCAGAGATGCTTTATATCCCTTCAGGTGTCAGTCTTCTCCCCTCCTTCGACAGGAGATAGCCCAAATATGCGACCTCCTGTCGACAATACAGGCATTTTTTCAATGATGCCTAATGCCCATGTTCGGCTAGATGAAAAAGCAACAAAACAGTGCCCTCCTTGCAGGCAGCCTCAGAGTCAGCAGCTATAAGTAGTTTGTCTAGGTACTGCAACAGCGTGCACGTGGAAGGCAGTTCAAGCATATCAAGCTGTTCTTTCAAAGCTCTACTGGAAATACTTGGACTCTCAGTGTACCCTTGTGGAACACGAGTGAACGTGAACGAGCATCCCCATAACGAAAATGTGAACAAATATCTCCTGTCAAAATGCACAGGGATACTAAAGAAGGCATTCTTCAAATCCACTACACTAAAATGTGTAGCCGTAGCTGGAATCATAGTCAAAATAGTGGTGACATCAGGCACAATTGGAAACTGTGGAGCAACCACCTTGTTAATAGCGTGCAAATCAATAATGAAACGTAAAGGAATCACATTATCCCCTTTCTTGTAATCTTGGGGCCAGTCCTGGCGCCTTTGGCACCAGGAACAAAAGAGCAATCCAATGTGGATAGCCACGTCCCCTGCACACTTTCTAGACGGCCAACATAGGCCTATTGATAATTTTTTGTGTACATTTTTCTTGAAATACAGTATCGGTAACTTTCAATCACTTCTGTAGGAAATGTCCATAAATAATTCAATTGAAGCTTTCTATTTTATAAAAAACAATTTTTGCTTTTTATTTGTCTTCTGGTGAGCCCAACGCATTTCGAGTATAAAACACTCTTCATCAGGGGCGGCATTTTTTTAACAAATTAAAGTCTACAAAAAAAGATACATATAAACATCAATTAATGTGAACTTGAAGCAGATATTTCACAATTTTGGAGAACATCATATCCATTTTTCAGATTAATTTTTTCCAAATTAATTTTTTACAGATCAATTTTTTACAAGGCAGACGACCTAATGTACAGATCAACATCCAATTTTTCAGTCCTCATTAGTTATTTATCACCCATAGAGCGGGAAAATATAGGAATTCGCCAAAAAATCAACAGTTAAGATTGACATGTAGATGTCCTAAATCGAATGTAGGCATGTAGTTTCCTTCTTAATTTCAAATGTGGGGTAATGACCCTTATGCATGCATAGTTGCGGTACACTGGGAGGGTGAGAGTGATTTCCTTATAAAATTCAAGTGTAGGGAATTATCTAGAAAGAATATCCCCTATCCATGCAAAGTGATGGGAAACAGAATAGGAAAGGTGGGTCAATTATTGCATAGTTTGTTAAAGAAAAAGTTGGGGGTGTAGAAAAATAGGCAACATTCTTACCCAAGAACATGTATTTTGCTCATGGAGTAATCGAAAATTAGCGGAGAAGATCCAGGTATACAGTGGACATGTGTAGTGTGGAAGTCTTGTTTCATGCCTTTATGAGTATAATCATCTACAGGGGATAATGGTATAACCTAACGGTTATTCTATTTGCAAAGCAAGATAAGAAGGGAAAAATGTAGGTCAAGCGCCTAACTAAGGAAGAAACGTACAGGTGCAGTATCCAACTGGGTCAAGAAGATGTCCGGATGCGTTCGGGAGCCGCAGCAGAGTGAAGACATCACTCGGCGGCCATGTTTAAATACTGTGAATGGCTGTGACGTCATCGCGCGCATGCGCAGGCCACGTCACGAAGGGTCGTGACGTCACACGCGCACGCGTGAGAGGACGTAAACAAACCAAAATTATGCGTGTTATGATAACGGATGATATTAAGCCTTAGAGGAGTGAGTTGAAGAATATTTGTGAAGTAAAAGATGTGGGAGTCCCCTAGCTATGACTTGATGATATTAATCATATACTGTGAGGTATGTTGTAAAAGAAAGAATTTGGCACATTACGAACAATTAGAACAACGTTGGTTTCAAACAAAGTCACTAACCCCATAGCACTTGTGGGTGTACAATCTAGTGTTGATCAGAATGTCAACATTTTGTCTTGCAAAAAAATAACGCAAGTAATAAGTAGGAGATAATGAAGACAGTTTCTTGTTAATCAAACAGGGAAATGTCATTACATTTCAACTTAAAAAAGTAAACAAACAGAATGTATGCACACATTGCGAGATACCAACAGACTAGACATCATGGGTATACAAACGGGTGCTTGCAGGCCCGATTCATGTTAAAAAGTAGTATTACCTCTTGTAATGGGAAAGTGGCACATATTTCACAATGTTGATCCTAAGTGGGGCTTCAATTGTTGTGTATTCACATGATGATTTGAAAACAATAACATAGATGAACAGTACAATTATATGTGGAACACAGGTATAGGTGATTCTTTGATGCAGATAATTTGCTGTTTAAAGAGTCGAGTGCTACAGATGTATATGGTTTTAGGGAGTGTCAGGCAAATCTTGATTTTGGTCACTGGACTCCTATCATGGTATGAGGTGATTGGGTACAAAGTTTTCCAGGACTCATTTATAGAAATGGCCCTAAATAGTAGTCTTCATTGATTCCAAGTGGGGTCATGGAATCAGGCTTGTTTATCCAAAAAAGTTCTCTTTGTGCCAGAAGTTTTGGAAGGTCCCCCCCTCTACTTAGGGGTCATAGGACTTCTAGAACCACGAATCTCATCTGTGACACATTGTGTTTTTTGTCCCGAAAGTGTCTATACACAGGGGATTTGCAATTTTTTGTCCTCACACAGATGTTGATTAACAAGAAACTGTCTTCATTATCTCCTACTTATTACTTGCATTATTTTTTTGCAAGACAAAGGGCCTCATTACAACCCAGGCGTTAAGGGTTTAACGGCGCCGTTGGCGCCGTTAACCCTTAACGCCTGATTACCATTTTAACGCCTGCTTTTAGCAGGCGTTAAAATGCAAGGCGCTAACCCGCCTTGGTGCTAATTACGGCACCGTAATTTACGGTGCCGTAATTAGCGCCTTCCCCACTCCCATTATGCCCTATGGGGCAAAAATGGGAATGGGGAAGGGTAAATGGGGAATGGGGATTTACCGCCCCACTCACCTTGGAATGGGGCGGTAAATCCGTCATCCACCATGGTGTAAACGGAGTTTACACCATGGTGGTAAAGTAGGGAACTTACCGCCTGGGTTGTAATGAGGCCCAACATGTTGACATTCTGATCAACACTAGATTGTACACCCACAAGTTCTATGGGGTTAGTGACTTTGTTTGAAACCAACGTTGTTCTAATTGTTCGTAATGTGCCAAATTCTTTCTTTTACAACATACTTCACAGTAGCCCTCATTACGACCCAGGCGGTAAGTTACTGCCTGGGTCGTACCCTTACCACCATGGTGTAAACTATGTTTACACCATGGTGGGTGGCGGATTTACCGCCCCATTCCAAGGTGAGTGGGGCGGTAAATCCCCATTTCCCATTTTACCCTTCCCCATTCCCATTTTTTCCCCATAGGGCATAATGGGAGTGGGGAAGGCGCTAATTACGCCACCGTAAATTACGGTGGCGTAATTAGCACCATGGTCCCTTAGCGCCATGGATTTTAACGCCTGTAAAAAGCAGGCGTTAAACTCACCATGGCGCAAAGGGACCTCGGAATCAGGCGTTAAGTGTCGGCGCCGTTTACGGCGCCGTTAACCCCTTAACGCCTGATTCGTAATGAGGCCCAGTATGTGATTAATATCATCAAGTCATAGCTATGGGACTCCCACATCTTTTACTTCACAAATATTCTTCAACTCACTCCTCTAAGGCTTAATATTATCCGTTCTCATAACACGCATAATTTTGGTTTGTTTACGTCCTCTCGCGCGTGCGCGGGTGACGTCACGACCCTTCGTGACGTGGCCCGCGCATGCGCGCGATGACGTCACAGCCATTCACACTATTTAAACATGGCCGCCGAGTGATGTCTTCACTCTGCTGCGGCTCCCGAACGCATCCGGACATCTTCTTGACCCAGTTGGATACTGCACCTGTAAGTTTCTTTTAGTTAGGCGCTTGACCTACATTTTTCACTTCTTATCTTGCTTTGAAAATAGAATAACCGCTAGGTTATACCATTATCCCCCGTAGATGATTATACTCATAAAGGCTTGAAACAAGACTTCCACACTACACGTGTCCACTGGATACCTGGATCTTCTCCGCTAATTTTCGATTACTCCATGAGCAAAATACATGGTCTTGGGTAAGAATGCTGCCTATTTTTCTACGCCCCCAACTTTTTCTTTAACAAACTATGCAATAATTGACCCACCTTTCCTATTCTGTTTCCCATCACTTTGCATGTATAGGGGATATTCTTTCTAGATAATTCCCTACACTTGAATTTTATAAGGAAATCACTCTCACCCTCCCAGTGTACCGCAACTATGCATGCATAAGGGACATTACCCCACATTTGAAATTAAGAAGGAAACTACATGCCTACATTTGACTTAGGACATCTACATGTCAATCTTAATTGTTGATTTTTTGACGAATTCCTATATTTTCCCGCTCTATGGGTGATGAATAACTAATGAGGACTGAAAAATTGGATGTTGATCTGTACATTAGGTCGTCTGCCTTGTAAAAAATTGATCTGTAAAAAATTAATTTGTAAAAAATTAATCTGAAAAATGGATATGATGTTCTCCAAATTGTGAAATATCTGCTTCAAGTTCACATTAATTGATGTTTATATGTATCTTTTTTTGTAGACTTTAATTTGTTGAAAAAATGCCGCCCCTGATGAAGAGTGTTTTATACTCGAAACGCGTTGGGCTCACCAGAAGACAAATAAAAAGCAAAAATTGTTTTTTATAAAATAGAAAGCTTCAATTGAATTATTTATGGACATTTCCTACAGAAGTGATTGAAAGTTACCGATACTGTATTTCAAGAAAAAGTTACACAAAAAATATCAATAGGCCTATCTTGGCCATCTAGAAAGTGTGCAGGGGACGTGACTATCCACATTGGATTGCTCTTTTGTTTCTTGTATATATCCAGCCTAGGTACCAAGGCTGTGGGCCTCATAACACGGTAGGCGGTAAGGGTTTACCGGTACCGGTATTTTACCGGTACCAGTAAACCCTTATCGCCTTACTACGAGATCCCTTTGCGGGTTGGAGAATTTAACGCCTGCTTTTTGCAGGCGTTAAAAACCAACCCGCAAAGGGACCAGGGACCTAATTACCGTAGCGCAATTTGCGGTGCCGTAATTAGCACCTTCCCCATTCCCATTATGCCCTATGGGGCAAAAATGGGAATGGGGAAGGGCAATGGGGGAAGGGGGAATTACCGCCCCACCAACGTTGGAATAGGGCAGTAATTCCCCTTTCCACCAAGGCGGTGCCGGTATTTTACCGGCATGGACCACGGTGCTAATAGCACCTTGGTCCACCGCCGTCCGTGTAATGAGGCCGTGTCTTTCTCCCCCACACATCGAACTATTTACCAAAGATTACCATTCTGTCTAGCTTTAACTAAACTACATTTACTTTGGTGTGCAAGTGTACTTACCTGCCTTTGGCACCAGGCTCATGTTTGAATATGGACTTGTGCTTGGGAACTACTTTTCATTAATGCCAGTCATGTGGAGGCATCCTCATAACCTGGCTCCTTGAAACCAGGCTTGCAGTGTAGTGTTTTTGGGTGTGGTACCATGGGGACTATTTTACCTGGACTTCTTTCTTGAAGCTATTTAAACCACTCCCGAATGACACGCTTTGCGTTAGTTTGCATTACTGCAGCATAATGCTCACCATGTTCAGCTTCAGCCACGAACCTCATAAGAACAGCACCTGCAAAGGAAAGGAGAAGATATTGTGAGAAAAAGGCAGCAGCTTACCTGAACTTCACCGCCAGCGGTCCGCAGCTCTTCCGACCATCATCCTGGAACCAGGGCTCCATCGGATCGACGGACCTGTAAAAGAGAAGAAACAAGGCATTAGACATTGTACAATTAACAAACTGTGCCGAAAGGCTTACCTCGCCAGCCGCTCCCCAATCAGCTTCACTACGGAAATTCCATACTCCGGCCGAGTACCGCGACCTGTGGAGAGGAATAGATAACAGGTTAGCAAAGGCAAGGCATCTTAAGCGCAACGCATAGCGCCTACTCACTGCATCATGGCGGTTCAAAAACGCCCAAACACAGATTCCGCCTTGCCACATATTGGACTTCCGCGTATCTAGGGAGAAAAAGACATTGGGCCAAATTACACAGATGGCAGTAAGGGTTTACCGGTACCGGTATTTTACCGGTACCAGTAAATCCTTACCGCCTTACTACGAGGTCCCTTTGCGGGTTGGGGAATTTAACGCCTGCTTTTTGCAGGCGTTAAAAACCAACCCATAAAGGGACCAGGGAGCTAATTTATGGAAGCAAATTGGGACTGTAGATGATCAGACAGGGATGGGCGATACATGGGATGCCTTGGTACGGGCAGATGGGGATAGAAAAGCGGTGAGAAACCGACACAGGTTATACTGATGTTACCCAGCAACATAGTGACTAAATTGAAGACTTTGGGTCCCGAGAAGAGAATTATATGGGACAAGCTTATAGCTTGTATGCAAGGTAAGTCAGAGGGTGCAACGGAATATTTTAACAGATTTGAGCAAGTGTTTTCAGATTTTAGTGGCCAAGATTTAAGCACGGAACCAGGAAAGAAGCTGTTTGTTGACAAGTTTGTGCGTGGATTGTTGCCTGAAATACAATCACAGATTATGGCCCTCATCAGAAGATCGGCGGAATGGGTTTACTGACACCGGTAAAGGTGCCGGTGCCGGTAAACCCATTCCACCCTACCACAAGGTCTCCTCGCGGGCTCCATACCGGGTCCCGCAAGGACACCAGGGAGCTAACAACGGGCCCATCATTAACGGCCCGTTGTTAGCTCCATCCCCATTCCCATTGAGCCCTATGGGGGCTCGAATGGGAATGGGGATGGACCGGGTACGGGTTCCTCGGACGGGGAATTACCGGGTCTGCCAAGGTTGCAATGGCCCGGTAAGTCCTCATTCGAGGAACCCGGGCCCGGATTGTGGTAAGGAGGCAACCATGCCGCTAAAAGCGGCATGGTTACCTCCAACCTCCTGATGAGGGCCTATGACTTCTGAAAGTGCATGGCAAGCAAAACCGCAGTCCGAAGTTTTACCCATGGCTCAGTATTATGAGAATAGAGTTAGTACTGAAAAAGAGAAAGTGGAAAAGAAGAAAGGCGATGAGAAGACTAGGGTGTTGTTACAACAGATAGCAAGAGGTCAGAGAGGTGGGAACACCCAGAGTAACGGTCAATTCACACCGCGGGGGACAACTCAGATGGGTCCCGTACACATAAATCAATGTGTTTGTTTGTTTGTTTGTTTATTTATTTATTGTGCGCGCCGGACCCAGAGGTAGCAAGGCGCATGTGACAAGTGGGCGTACAGCTTGGTTACAGAAGTTACAAATTTACAGCAGTTACAAGTTTACAGAACAAGGTAGAACAGTTTTCTTGGCTCCACAGGATGAGGGTTAGGCAATAGAGTACAAGTACAAACGGAATGATGACAACAAGTCAGCAGGCTGACGTGACAAAATAGCAAGTCTATGGCCCTCATTACAAGTCAGGCGGTGGACCATGGTGCTATTAGCACCATGGTCCATGCCGGATTCCGCCATGGTGGATGGCGGAATTACCGCCCCATTCCAAGGTGAGTGGGGCGGTAATTCCCCATTCACCATTTGCCCTTCCCCATTCCCATTTTTGCCCCATAGGGCATAATGGGGATGGGGAAGGCGCTAATTACGGCACCGTAAATTACGGTGCCGTAATTAGCACCAAGGTCGCTTAGCGCCTTGGACTTTAACGCCTGCAAAAAGCAGGCGTTAAAGTGTGAATCAGGCGTTAAGGGTTAACGGCGCCGACGGCGCCGTTAAACCCTTAACGCCTGACTTGTAATGAGGGCCTATGTCAGGTACAATACATGCAATAGGTGAATGGGAAGAATGAGGGTTACATAGCATTCTCAGTCAGCCATTTTATTGTGTTCTTTCTGAATTTGTTGAACGTTTGGTCCGATCTAAGTGTGTGAGGTAGGGAGTTCCACAATTGAGCTGCCCTAACTGGGAAGCTGGACCCTCCAATAGTAGACAGTTTAAATCTGGGCACCAGAAGGCAGTTAGGGCTGGTTATTCTTGTTGGTCTAGTAGATTTTTTTCTGGTAAATCGTTCTGTTAGGTAGATAGGGGCTTTGTTGTTTAAGCATTTGTGGATGAGGGAGGCATATTGAGGTTGATTTTTTCTTGGGTAGAGAGCCATTTGTGTTTCCGTCTTATTTCAGAAATATGTGCTCTTCTGGGAATACTTAGGGCTGATCTAAGTGCGTTATTTTGGAGCACTTGTATTCTGTTGATGGTTTGTTTGGATGCCCCTATGAAGAGGGAATTACAATAATCTAATTTTGAGAGGATGAGAGCTCTGGATAAAATTAGGCAACTGTCATCTGATAGGAATTGTTTCCCGGATCAAATTCATTTAGATGTATAGGCCGTGGATGAGGCCAATGAGTTTACCTGTTTTGTAAAGGATAAGGTCGAATCGAGGTAGAAACCTACAGGGTAATTCATAGAATTTCGCAGAAAAGTGTCGCAAGCGGCTGGCGCAGAGTGTCCGCGTGCGATTGTGTGCGCCAGGCACGTGCGCTAAAACCGATTTCCGCGCACAGCGTATTCATGGATTTCATGCTCCCAAACCAGCCGTGGTGCAGAGTATCGCTGCGAGCCTGCAGCAGCGCCAGTAACGCCCCCAAGAACGCCCTCGCGCAAGGAAAAGCCATCAAAATCGCTAAATCATCGCAAAGGGCTGCGCTAACCCTGGACCAGTGTAGTGGGCTGCCAAACAAGGAACGCAAAGCGGGCAACCTTCATATCAGGAGTACGTGGGAAGTTTTACACGCGATTAGCCAGGGTACGTGTATTACAGGGGTACGCGGGAAGTTCAACACGCGATTGTCCAGGGAACGTGTATTACAGGGGTACGCGTGAAGTCTTACATGCGATTAGCCAGGGCACGTGTAATACAGGTGTACGCGGGAATTATCACACGCGATTTGGCAGGGTACGTGAATTACAGGGGTGCGTGGGAATTATCACACGCCATTATGCTGGGTACGTGTATTACAGGGGTGCGTGGGAATTATCACACGCGATTAGGCTGGGTGGGTCCTCACAGGTGTTCCCTGTACACCCTCCACGGCCCCTGCAGGCAGCCCACAAAACAGGGGACTACCCTGCACACCTGCTCATGTCCCCCTGCACCCTCACCCCCCAGCCACCAGGGGCAGCCTCCACCAGGCCCCCACCCATGTCTCCCACCACCCCCACCCACCAGCAGTGCAGGGGCAGCCTCCACCAGGCCCCCACTCATGTCTCCCACCACCCCCACCCCCCAGCAGTGCAGGGGCAGCCTCCACCAGGCCCCCACCCATGTCTCCCACCACCCCCACCCACCAGCCACCAGGGGCAGCCTCCACCAGGCCCCCACTCATGTCTCCCACCACCCCCACCCCCCAGCCACCAGGGGCACCCTCCACCAGGCCCCCACTCATGTCTCCCACCACCCCCACCCCCCAGCCACCAGGGGCACCCTCCACCAGGCCCCCACTCATGTCTCCCACCACCCCCACCCACCAGCAGTGCAGGGGCAGCCTCCACCAGGCCCCCACCCATGTCTCCCACCACCCCCACCCACCAGCAGTGCAGGGGCAGCCTCCACCAGGCCCCCACTCATGTCTCCCACCACCCCCACCCCCCAGCAGTGCAGGGGCAGCCTCCACCAGGCCCCCACCCATTTCTCCCACCACCCCCACCCACCAGCCACCAGGGGCAGCCTCCACCAGGCACCCACTCATGTCTCCCACCACCCCCACTCCCCAGCCACCAGGGGCACCCTCCACCAGGCCCCCACTCATGCCCAACTCATGTCTCCCACCACCCCCACCCCCCAGCCACCAGGGGCAGCCTCCACCAGGCCCCCACCCATGTCTCCCACCACCCCCACCCACCAGCCACCAGGGGCAGCCTCCACCAGGCCCCCACTCATGTCTCCCACCACCCCCACCCCCCAGCCACCAGGGGCACCCTCCACCAGGCCCCCACTCATGTCTCCCACCACCCCCACCCCCCAGCCACCAGGGGCACCCTCCACCAGGCCCCCACTCATGCCCAACTCATGTCTCCCACCACCCCCACCCCCCAGCCACCAGGGGCACCCTCCACCAGGCCCCCACTCATGCCCAACTCATGTCTCCCACCACCCTCACCCCCCAGCCACCAGGGGCAGCCTCCACCAGGCCCCCACCCATGTCTCCCACCACCCCCACCCCCCAGCCACCAGGGGCACCCACCACCAGGCCCCCACCCATGTCTCCCACAACCCCCACCCACCAGCAGTGCAGGGGCAGCCTCCACCAGGCCCCCACTCATGTCTCCCACCACAGCCCCACCCCCCAGCCACCAGGGGCACCCTCCACCAGGCCCCCACTCATGTCTCCCACCACCCCCACCCCCTAGCCACCAGGGGCACCCTCCACCAGGCCCCCACTCATGCCCAACTCATGTCTCCCACCACCCCCACCCCCCAGCCACCAGGGGCACCCTCCACCAGGCCCCCACTCATGCCCAGCTCATGTCTCCCACCACCCCCACCCCCCAGCCACCAGGGGCACCCTCCACCAGGCCCCCACTCATGCCCAACTCATGTCTCCCACCACCCCCACCCCCCAGCCACCAGGGGCACCCTCCACCAGGCCCCCATTCATGCCCAACTCATGTCTCCCACCACCCCCACCCCCCAGCCACCAGGGGCAGCCTCCACCAGGCCCCCACCCATGTCTCCCACCACCCCCACCCCCCAGCCACCAGGGGCACCCACCACCAGGCCCCCACCCATGTCTCCCACCACCCCCACCCACCAGCAGTGCAGGGGCAGCCTCCACCAGGCCCCCACTCATGTCTCCCACCACCCCCACCCCCCAGCCACCAGGGGCACCCTCCACCAGGCCCCCACTCATGTCTCCCACCACCCCCACCCCCCAGCCACCAGGGGCACCCTCCACCAGGCCCCCACTCATGCCCAACTCATGTCTCCCACCACCCCCACCCACCAGCCACCAGGGGCAGCCTCCACCAGGCCCCCACCCATGTCTCCCACCACCCCCACCCCCCAGCCACCAGGGGCACCCACCACCAGGCCCCCACCCATGTCTCCCACCACCCCAACCCACCAGCAGTGCAGGGGCAGCCTCCACCAGGCCCCCACTCATGTCTCCCACCACCCCCACCCCCCAGCCACCAGGGGCAGCCTCCACCAGGCCCCCACCCATGTCTCCCACCACCCCCACCCCCCAGCCACCAGGGGCACCCTCCACCAGGCCCCCACTCATGTCTCCCACCACCCCCACCCCCCAGCCACCAGGGGCACCCTCCACCAGGCCCCCACTCATGCCCAACTCATGTCTCCCACCACCCCCACCCCCAGGGGCAGCCTCCACCAGGCCCCCACCCATGTCTCCCACCACCCCCACCCACCAGCCACCAGGGGCAGCCTCCACCAGGCCCCCACTCATGTCTCCCACCACCCCCACCCCCCAGCCACCAGGGGCACCCTCCACCAGGACCCCACTCATGTCTCCCACCACCCCCACCCCCCAGCCACCAGGGGCACCCTCCACCAGGCCCCCACTCATGTCTCCCACCACCCCCACCCCCCAGCCACCAGGGGCACCCTCCACCAGGCCCCCACTCATGCCCAACTCATGTCTCCCACCACCCCCACCCCCCAGCCACCAGGGGCAGCCTCCACCAGGCCCCCACCCATGTCTCCGACCACCCCCACCCACCAGCCACCAGGGGCAGCCTCCACCAGGCCCCCACTCATGTCTCCCACCACCCCCACCCCCCAGCCACCAGGGGCACCCTCCACCAGGCCCCCACTCATGTCTCCCACCACCCCCACCCCCCAGCCACCAGGGGCACCCTCCACCAGGCCCCCACTCATGCCCAACTCATGTCTCCCACCACCCCCACCCCCCAGCCACCAGGGGCAGCCTCCACCAGGCCCCCACCCATGTCTCCCACCACCCCCACCCACCAGCCACCAGGGGCAGCCTCCACCAGGCCCCCACTCATGTCTCCCACCACCCCCACCCCCCAGCCACCAGGGGCACCCTCCACCAGGCCCCCACTCATGTCTCTCACCACCCCCACCCCCCAGCCACCAGGGGCACCCTCCACCAGGCCCCCACTCATGCCCAACTCATGTCTCCCACCACCCCCACCCCCCAGCCACCAGGGGCACCCTCCACCAGGCCCCCACTCATGCCCAACTCATTTCTCCCACCACCCCCACCCCCCAGCCACCAGGGGCAGCCTCCACCAGGCCCCCACCCATGTCTCCCACCACCCCCACCCCCCAGCCACCAGGGGCACCCACCACCAGGCCCCCACCCATGTCTCCCACCACCCCCACCCACCAGCAGTGCAGGGGCAGCCTCCACCAGGCCCCCACTCATGTCTCCCACCACCCCCACCCCCCAGCCACCAGGGGCACCCTCCACCAGGCCCCCACTCATGTCTCCCACCACCCCCAGCCCCCAGCCACCAGGGGCACCCTCCACCAGGCCCCCACTCATGCCCAACTCATGTCTCCCACCACCCCCACCCCCAAGCCACCAGGGGCAGCCTCCACCAGGCCCCCACCCATGTCTCCCACCACCCCCACCCACCAGCCACCAGGGGCAGCCTCCACCAGGCCCCCACTCATGTCTCCCACCACCCCACCCCCCAGCCACCAGGGGCACCCTCCACCAGGCCCCCACTCATGTCTCCCACCACCCCCACCCCCCAGCCACCAGGGGCACCCTCCACCAGGCCCCCACTCATGTCTCCCACCACCCCCACCCCCCAGCCACCAGGGGCACCCTCCACCAGGCCCCCACTCATGCCCAACTCATGTCTCCCACCACCCCCACCCCCCAGCCACCAGGGGCAGCCTCCACCAGGCCCCCACCCATGTCTCCCACCACCCCCACCCACCAGCAGTGCAGGGGCAGCCTCCACCAGGCCCCCACCCATGTCTCCCACCACCCCCACCCCCCAGCAGTGCAGGGGCAGCCTCCACCAGGCCCCCACCCATGTCTCCCACCACCCCCACCCACCAGCCACCAGGGGCAGCCTCCACCAGGCCCCCACTCATGTCTCCCACCACCCCCACCCCCCAGCCACCAGGGGCACCCTCTACCAGGCCCCCACTCATGTCTCCCACCACCCCCACCCCCCAGCCACCAGGGGCAGCCTCCACCAGGCCCCCACCCATGTCTCCCACCACCCCCACCCCCCAGCCACCAGGGGCACCCTCCACCAGGCCCCCACCAACCTGGATGACTCCGTGCCATCTTCCCCCGTTGGGCCGTGTGGGGTCCCAGCTGCCCCTTCTGCTGCCGAGGAGTCCAACTCCGACCTCCGCCTCTTGGACCTCCCCTCGCCAGCTGCGGCCTGGGAGGTGGCACCAGACTCCTCACTCCCCGACGAGATCACAACTTGGGAGGGGATCCGGGCCTTGCGTCTCCGGCTGGTGGTGCGACCCCTGCCGCTGTGCTCCACAGCACCTTCTCCGCCCTCTTCATCAGTTGACGCTGCAGACAGGGAGAAAGAAAACACAGGCATCAGGCCACTGTAAAATGGACTCATACACACATGACAGTTATACATGAGTGGCATTGGTAAACCTCACACATGGCATCACAATCCTCAACACACATGTCATTTCAACTTGCACACATGAGCCATACCACAGCCATAATGCAACAGCCAGCACCATCCATTCACATACAACAGCATGGGCAGCCAAAGGTCATCCACACATCACATGCAACATAGGGAGTACACTACACATGCACACACAACACCAAACCTGCATGCATGTGTACACCTCCGCCAACTGTCGCAGTGTCTCGATTGACATCCATGTCACACCTGACAATCATACCTCCACATCCTGTGCCATGCACGGCCACACACACAAGCACCATCCATGTGTCACACATGAGACCCCTCGCATGTGTCACCCTCACAGCCCTGTACACACCCCCTACTTGGCCACATAAAAATACATGTTCAACCTGCACACTCCTGGCACACCACCACACGCACAGCTTACAATCAGAATGCATGTACACTTACCGCTCGACTCCAGACGAGTCTGCTTCTCAAGGACCTGGATGTGGAGCACTGGGGATATGTGTTCCAGGACACTCATCTGATCTTCCGACAAGTGGCCCCGGCCGCCCCTTAGCATCTGCTGCCATCATGAGGCGCCGGGCCTTGTTGAGGGTCCTGGACCTGAAGTCCTCCCAGCGCTTCCTGACACGTTCGTAGTCGCGGACTGCCACCTCCTCCGCGTTGATGGCAGTCACGATGTCCATCCAGATCCGAGTCCGTCCTTCCTTGTCGGCGCGCAACCTTCCGAAGAGGGCATCATACTGCCCCAGGACATGCTCCACCAGGACACCAACTTCCCTGGCACTGAAGCTGGTGCCCCTCTGCCTCCTTGGCCGGCGGTTGCCACTGGTGCCAGATGTTGTAGTGCCCGACATGGCAACCCCAGAGGCAGGAGTGGGTGGGCAACTGGGTCCTGGGGCTGGGCTGTGGGGCGACGGAAAAGCAGTCGGGAGCCTTTGGTTCCAGCAGGGGTGGTCACAGCAACAGCACCCCTGGCTGATGTGCAGGCAGCAAATGGCAGGGCACGTGGGCAGCAGGCAGTCAGGCAGCAGCAGATGGCAGGTGGGAGCGTGCTCAGGGCTCTGGGGGGCAGTAATTTGGCCTCCTGGGCAGGAGCGTGGTCTTTCGTGTGTGTACGCGTGGACAGCTTGATACGGAGTGATTTTGCACGTGAAAATCCCACACGTCTTCGTGTAAATCAATGAAAGGCCCTTAGCGCGTAAACGCGTCACCAGCGTATGCGCGTCTATGAAGTCACGTGCACGCGTAGGAATAAGTTGCGTGACACGTCCGAGTCTCAAAGCGTGTTATTGGTGGAAATAGCCCTACACGCAGAAGTGTCAAAGCGTGTAATTGGTGGGAATGGGCCTAGCACGTACAGGCCGCGTAAGTGACGCTGTACGTGTGGGCCTGCATATAAGGTACGTGTAGAACACCAATTCCTTGTACGTGCTTTTCGTGGAGAGCGAGTGGGTGAATTCTGTACTCGTTTCACACGCGATTTACTTCACGGCGTTTCCAGTTCGTACTCCCTGTTACCTCTGACAGCTTTTTCTCTTTTTTCTCTTGTACTGGTTTACCTGGGCCTGTTCCCTCAAACAGTGTTCCCTTCTACTGTTGTCCTGTCTCCTCAGACAGCGTACATATCTTCTTTTGGCGGGGGTGTTGCCAACCAAACGCGCTCATTTTTCACGCTCTTTTACCTGGCAGACGGTGAGTCACGCACGTATCTAACATCTGTGCTTGCCCCGTGTGTAGCCTACCCCTTCAGAGGCCATTCTAGGCTGCGTGTGACACGCATACGTTCATTCTTGTGTTACTGGGTGCCACAGCGTAGTGCAGGTTTTTCTTTCTGCACACGTGGTCTAGGAGGGGTTGCGTGCACGTCATCTCCCTTTTTTGGGCCTCCTGTGCGTTGCGTGACCCGTCATCTTTCCCCAGGGGTTACATTCAGCCTTGCTAGAGCACTAGGGTACAATTACCATCTGGTACCCAACCCCTTTGACCCCCAATTGCCCAGGACAATAGTCTACAGCCACTCCCATACGCACATTAATATCAGTGCCATGGCTGGGAGGCGAGGATTCCGTAAGGGTGGCAAAGGTGGAAGAGCCACAAGTGGTGGCCGTGGTGGATCCGGTAGGGGACGTGGTCGTAACTTGCAGGGTGAGCCTGTCCCCCCATGTGTGGAGGACCAGTCAAGGGCACCCATAATCCTCCCCCTCCCCCCCTCCCGTTGAGGCTGATGTGGCTGACACCATCCATGCTCAGCCGTTGTTGGACCAGCCCATTGTGGCACCAGACCTGGCTGACTCCATGGCTGACTTCCAGGTCAGCAGGGCTACGACACGTGCGCTGGTGCACGTTGATGCCATCATGCCACGTGGATCTGGGGCAGCAAGGTCATCTGCTGCCCCAAGTAGGCAGGGCGGAGAGGCTGCAGGGGCAGCTGCGGCTCCATCCACCCCAGCTCTCACACACCCAGCCAGGACAGTGTCGGTCCTAGTCCATCCTGCTGACATTCCCCCTGACACCATTACACTTGAGCCAATGCCTGCACCAACTCCCATGCTGAGTGTGCAATCCCACACACCTGATACAGAGCCCACCAGGGCTCCTGCCCCTAGTGTCCAGAGCGGCGCAGGACACTCAGGATCACCACCACCTTCCAAGCGGAAGAGGAAGAGTGCTCGTCCGGCACAGGCTGATGCCCCAGACACGGCTACACAGTCCGGCCCGTCCAGGAAGCCCAGCTTCACGGATGACGAACTGAATGCACTTGTCGAGTATGTGTCCAGGCATGATAACGAGATGGTCATTGTTGCAGGATCCAAGACCACACCTGCACAACGCCAGGCACACTGGCAGACCGTTGCGGACATCGTAAGTGCCCTTGGAATCGTGAGGCGCACAGCCAATGATTGCGATAAGAGCTGGAATGACCTAAAGCGCAGGGCAAAGAAGAAGCTGGCCTCAAGTCATGCCGCAACTCTAGTGACTGGAGGTGGGTCTCCAGTATTAGACATGGAACTCACTCCACATGAGTCAGTCGCTGGGACCTACGTCACGGAGGAACAGATCCAAGGCGTGGGAGATCTGCCTGATTACGAGGCATTGTCCGGTGAGTGCACATGCATGTGTGTGTCATCCATGTGCATGGTGTGTGTGTGAGGGCATCTGTTTGTGTGCCAGGTAAGAGTGTGTGCGCCTGAGTCGTATGGGTCAGCCATGTGCTTCATGCAATACATCCTGCGCAGCTGCATATGGCCATTGCAGTATCCCTTCTGCCAACAGTAGACATCTAGCCCAACAGCACCCCAGTTGCCCTTGAAGTGTCACCTTGCCACAAAATTGTTGCTTATTTTTCTATGTTCATTCAGACAGATTGTTTGCATTCCACCACTTATACTAGGCATTCCTCAGTCCTCTAGTCACATGTCTGGCATGGCTATGGTAAAGTGGAGTGACTTTGTTACCTGGATATCATATGTTCACACTTCTACCAGGGTCAGTACCCTCAATGGGGATGTCAGTGGTGGCAGCTAGGCCTTTGGTGGTTACGGATGCAGGGTCACACTCCGCGACATCTGATCCTGTTCCTGGGCCAGCAGATCAGAGGGGGAATGCAGTCCTGCAGCCTCAGGCAGTGCCGGCACAGCAAGGCGCAGTCCGCCTTGCCCCAGACAGGTGTGGTGCCCGCCGACGTGGTGGCCGCACGCCACCTGGCAATACCGCATGGGAGCAATCCATTTACGGTATGGCTACCCAACAGGCAGCATCATCCGAGATGATGTCTCAGGCCATGGATAGGGTGGCCACTTCCATTGTCCCCCCTGAAAGGCTGATGGAGCGACTAGAGCAGGCAACCGACTCCATCTGCCAGTCACACAGGGAGGACATGTTGGCGTCCAACAGGGACAGGCGGGCGGCACTGGCGACTCTGCAGGAGGCCATCTCCATAGAGTCCCAGGGCCACAGGGAAGCCCTGAGGCAGGAGCTACATCAACTCAGGACGACTCTTGTTGAGCTTGAGGCTTCAACACACCAAAGGACAGAACAGCAGCTGGAGCGTCTCACCCGTACGCTCTCAGCTGAGATGCAAGCAACGAGGGTGGAGGTCCGGGCATCCCGTGAGTTGTTGCATGGGGACCTCCGCACCCTCATCCTCCAGAACGAGACCCACCACACCCGCATGCTTGCAGCCATGGAGGAACAGAGTAGGGCCTTGCGTGGGCTGCCTCCCATAGTGCAACCACCTCCGGATGCAGCTGCACAGGGTGATAATAGCGACAGCAGTGATACTCCCACAATAGGGTAGCCGTGTGGGCCATGAGCCCATGGAGGTGTTTTTTTTTCCCAGGATCCACACAGGTGGGTTTTGGTGTGCACCTTGTCCTCGGACCTCCTGGGTGGCTACCCCAAACCCATTAATGGCCATTTTTGATATTTTTTTATTTTTATTTTTATTTCTATTTTTATTTTTTTTTCAATATTTTTCCCAATTTTTTTGGGACAATTTGTTGGCTTCCGTGGTTCCTGTGGGCATACGCTGCATTGTGGCTGGGCACATGCAGGCTTGTCATGTATTAGGTTCAGATGCCTGGGTTTGAGTCACACACACCCCTCCTGCTTCCCGTTTCCATGGGCTTGCAAAGGGTGTGCCCAAGTGACATTGAAGTACATGGTGACATTGGGCTCCCACTACATGTGTGGGTAGCCTAGTCAATACTGTGTATACATTCCTAGTGCATATTGCTGTTGTGTTGTACACTGCATGTTGCATTGATGTGTAACTCATCATCTGTGTCTGCCTCCCAATTTGCAGGTCCCTTCCTCATGTCTACACAAGGCCCTCTAGTCTGGAGATGGGGTCCTTGTTGGCAGCAGTGCACCTACAACTCTACATGGCGCCAACACTGTACAGTTGGAGGTGGTGGGAGTGCAGGCATTTCCAGGTGGTGAGACTACTGATTTATTACATTAGTGAAGTCATGTCAATGGTAGTACCTGCTCAAGTTTGTTGTTGGTCCTGCATTACAGTGAGCATTTCAGGTGTAGCAAGTTTCAATTGGGGACACTGTACATCGCGACACTTGTCATGTTTTGGGGATTACTTTGTTTACCTGCACATAGCATGACATGGCACAGTGTGTTGTGTGGCGGTGCTGGGGATGGGTTGGGTGACATGGCACTGTCCTCTTGTTGCATTTAGCAAGTGGGTATTCATTTTAGCTGCTTGAATGTGTTTCTTCACAAAACTGCATTGGTGGTGTGTGTGGGTAGGGATGCACACATTGTAACACTTCCAGGTGAACAATCTCAGGCTGATATGCTTTTCACGGTTGAATCTCCAGACATTCAGGATCAGTGTCAGGTTGAGTCATCATTGATTGTCAGATGGAATGTGCCAGGCCAGTGTGCAGTCCACAGGGGTGTGATTACTATGTGAAGTAATTAGCCACTAGCTGTGTACGGGCTGCCTCCCCCCGTGCCCTTTCCCCTCCCATGCGCAGCGGCTGTGCATGTGGTTGGGGATGTGGGGCCACCACCATGTCCACGGCCAGGCCCCGGCGTGTTGCAACGTTGTGCAGGACACATGCTGCCACTATGATCCTGCACACTACTGGGGGAGCGTATAACAGCTGCCCGCCAGAACGGTCAAGGGAGCGAAAGCGTGACTTTAGCACTCCGAATGTGCGCTCCACTATGCCCCGGGTTGTAATGTGGGCTGTGTTATATCTTACCTCGGGTGGCGTGGTGGGGTTCCGAATTGGCGTCATCATGTGGGGGCTGAGAGGGTAGGCACTGTCCCCTGTGGAGGTGGTGATTGGTATCATTGGTGGGGTTGTGACCTTGCTCAGTATCCAACATGCATGCATGTGCAGTGGCATACATACTCACCAAGCAGCCATGTATCGCCATGCCGCCCAGCTTCTAGGTCCCGGCATAGGGTGGACATTCGGTAAATGAAGCTGTCGTGGGTGGACCCGGGATAGTTGGCATATACTGAGGTGATGATTCCCTTGGCATTACATACTACCTGCACGTTGATGGAATGCCAGTGCTTGCGGTTCCTATAGATGTGCTCAGATGCCCTGGGGGGACGTAGAGCCACATGGGTGCAGTCGATGGCACCTAGCACTTTGGGGAATCGTGCCACACCGTAAAAATCCAGGGCGGCAGCATGCCTTTCTGCAGGTGTTCTGGGCAGGTATATGTGCCTGCGGACTGATGGGCGTGCAGTGATGATGTTCAAGACAAGGTGTAGGCAGCGTGACTGGGTGGCCTGTGACACCCCACCCACTATGGCACTTGTCCGCTGAAATGATCCAGTGGCTAAGAAGTGCAGTACAATGAGGACCTTCTCCAGGGGGCTGAGTGCTTGGGAGCACAGGGTGGGTGATGTGAGGTCATCCTCCCACTCACTCACCAGGTCCAGTATTATGTGTGGTGGAAACCTGTACCTTCCATACACCTGGTCATCAGGCATCCCGAAAAGGCTGGTTCTGGGTGTGAATATTCTGGCCCTGACTATCCTCCCCCTCCTCCTTTGGTAGCCCACTGCCACTGCTGCTAGGAACGGTATGTTCATCCTGGCGTCTGAGCTTGTTATTGTTTAAGTGCACAAATTCATGCTTTGCGCGTGTTCTAGGCGAGCGTGTGACCCGCGCACACCTTGTTCCCAGTCCAATAGCGTGTGAAATTCCCACGCACCATGGGATACAGGTGCGCTGACGTACTTGCGTGTGTAAGTGCCCGCGCACCCCTGAAATACACGTACATAGGCCAATCGCGTGTACGCGCACTTTTGTCCAATTACACGCGATGACACTCTGACGTGCAGTATTTACACGTGTGCTCCGTCATCACGTGCTGAGTGGGGAACACCCGTGCGGGTCACGTCACATACGCGCTGACGCGCTGAGGGACTCTGGACCAATAGAATCGCGTATGCGTGCTGACGCGCTTACGCGCTAAGGGCCTTTCCTCGGATTTCACGCTGACGTGCCGGATTTTCACGTGCCAAATCACTCCGTATCAAGCTGGCCACGCGAAAACACGGAAGACCACGCTCCTGCCCAGAAGGCCGAGTTACTGGGAGGATAGCTACGGGAGCTATGGGAGTTACGTCCCGGGAGGATAGCTCAGCGGCAGCGTGCATGTCTTGGAAGCAAGACGACATGAAGCAACAACAGGTTCGATCCCCGGGTCCGCGCTTAGAAACCTCTGGGTGTTTAAGCGCATTATAAATACGTAACTAAGACAAAAAAAAAAAGAACACAATTACGCAACTAAGAAAAACAAACAATTCCTGTAACAGCGCCTCGATGCCTGCGGGCTGTGTGAGTGCTTTATAAATGTAAAATAAATAAATAAATAAATAAAAATACTGCCCCCCAGTGCCCCGAGCAGCCTCCCACGTGCCATCTGCTGCTGCCTGCCTGCCTGCCTGCCTGCTGCCACCGTGCCCTGCCATTTGGTGCCTGCACATCAGCCATCTGCAGGGGTCCAGTTGCTGTGTCCACCCCTGCTGGAACTGAAGACTCCCGACTGGGATTACATCGCTCCACAGGCCAGCCCCAGGACCCAGTTGCCCACCCACACCTGCCTCTGGGGTTGCCATGTCGGGCACTTCCACATCTGGCACCAGTGGCAACCCCAGGCCAGAGGGGCAGAGGGGCACCAGCTTCACTGCCACCGAAGTTGGTGTCCTGGTGGAGCATGTCCTGGGGCAGTATGATGCCCTCTTTGGATCGTCCCGCGCCAGCAAGGAAGGACGGGAGAGGATCTGGGCCGACTGTGTGGTTGCCATCAACGCGGAGGGGGTGGCAACCCGCAACATCCTGAAGATCAAGAAGCGCTGGGAGGACTTGAGGTCCAGGACCCTTGTGAAGGCCCGGCGCCTCGTGGAGGGGGGCCGGGGCCGCATGAGTTCCATCCAGATGAGGGTCCTGGAACGCGTACGCCCAGCGCTCCACGCCCAGATCCTTGAGAGGGAGGCCCGTCTGGAGTTGAGCGGTAAGTGTCCAAGCATTACTGTGTGAGACAGGGCATGTTGCTGTGTGCTGGGTCTATGATACTTGCCTGTATGTGTGCCATAGGCCATGTATGCATGTATGTGTGCAGGGACATCATGGTAATGCATGTGCAACCAGTGATGTGTTCAAATGCCGCATGGGGAGCCCTATGCAGATTTTGAACATGAGAGCATGCCAGTCTCTGTGCCGGGACATGGGTGGGGGTGAGGGATGGGTGCTGATGCCAGGTACATATGTGGTAGCCATGTCTGTGTGCCTGACCTGCGTGTCTGTGACTTGTGCATGCCATGGATGCATGACACATGTGTGTGACAATGCACAGAGTCAGTGGAGCAGCCAAATTACCCTTGTATCCGCTGTGTTTGTTGTGTTTGGGGCCAGATGGATGTGACTGAGGTGAAGTGTGTGCATGTGATAGGCATGAGCCATGATGCATGTGAGTTACATATCATTGAATGTTTCAAGGGTCCATTGGACATGCATGGAAATGTCCATGGCATGCTCCATGCCTGTTACTGTGTGTGTTTTGCCTGGACTGACCCATGTGTTGTGGAGGGACATGATGTAAGTGTACTTTGACAGTGGTGCTCATCTGCTATTGCTTCCTGTCTAGGGGACCATTGTACAGTGCCCTGATGCTTGTGTTCTTTGTCTCCCTCTACGCAGCGGCTAGTGAAGAAGAGGGCGGAGACGGCGCTGTGGAGCAAGGCGGCGGGGATGCCCCCACGGCTGCAGCGGAAGGGGTGGGTGAGCCCCCACAGGGGCCTGCTACGGTGGGAGACGGTGAGGAGCCATCCAGGTTGGTGGTTTGCACAGAGGAGGAGGAGGCCGCCACTGGGGCACACATGGGGCCTGGTGGGGGAATCCCTGCTGGTGCAAGTGGTGCAGTCCAGGGCCAGGGGCAGGAGGCAGCACAGGTCACCGTGGAGGGGCCTGTGCAAGTCGCTGTCCCTGACCCTGTGAGTGCACCACCATGCACCAGCAGGGATGCCCCGTCCCAGGCCCGTCCGCAGGTAGAGGGGATGTCCATGTCACCTGACTCCCCTCCACCTGCGGACGTGGGAACCCCTGGCCGTGTGGAGAAGGTCCTGATTGGGGTCGCGATGCGCACGGCTGTGATTCGTGGTGTCCAGTCAACTGGTCGACAACAAACTGGTCGACTGCAATTTGGTCGACACCATTTGGTCGAATGCCAAATGGTCGAATTTTTTTTTTTTTATATATATATGTGTTTTGTGGGTTTTCGTGTGGGGAAAAAAAATAAAAAAGAAAAAAAAGGGGTTTGGGGGGGGACCCCCCCCAAAAAAACCAAAAAATGGGTAAAAAAAAAAAAAAAATTCGACCATTTGGCATTCGACCAAATGGTGTCGACCAAATTGTCTGTCGACCAAATGTTTTCAACCATTTGACTGGTAACCGTGATTCGTGATGCCGTGCGTGCTTCCTGGGAGGAGCACGCACGTCATCACGAAGTGCACCGTGCCGACGTGGCCCAATTGGGATCGGCCATGTTCGGGGGTTTCCTGCATGTGTTGGCCAATCTGGCGGCCCTCTCCTCCTCTGTGCAGGCTATACACCAGTCGTTCTCCTTGCCGTCTTCCGGCCCAGATGCCACCAGGGCCCCCTGTGGATCTGCCCCGACCAATGCAGCCAGCTCGGTGGGGATCCCATCCCTGCCACAGTTGGGAGTCGGAGGTCCAGCAGGGGTGGACAACACAGCAACTGGACCCCAGCAGATGGAAGATGTGACAGCATCATCGGGCAGGGCACGTGCACGACGGCGTCGGTGGTTTCCATCAGCCTGGATGCCGTCGTGCTGGCAGAGGCAGTGGCGTCGGAGGCAGCAGCGGGCTCGACGTGGGAGGCATCATGGCTCGGGGCCATCAAGATCAGAGGGGCAGGCATCGGCCGGAGGGCAGGGCAACCCTGGGATGGTGGTGTCTTCCGTGTGGGAGCAGTTGGTCCAGCGGATAGGTGCGGAGCGGCAGCAGGTGGAAGAGGAGCGGCTTGCCATGGTCAGGGCGGAGTTCTCCATGCGTCGGGCGTTGAGGCGGGCTGAGTGCCTCGAGGAAGCTCGCAGGGAGTTTGAGCTGAACATGGGGTTATCCCTGCGAGACCTCGGGGCCAGGACAGAGTCCCGCCTCCAGGACATCGACATGGAGTTCGATGATGCCCTGGCCAGCAACATCACCAAGTGAGCCGCAGGACTTGCCCGCTGCCTTTGTATATAGTTATTTAGTTAGTTAGTGTTAGGTTTCCTTTATTTATTTTTGGACCGCTTGGACAATGGCCAATTTTTTGTATATATTTTTTTCATTAGGTAGTAGTAGGTTTCATTTATGGTGTTGGGCTCATGGACCCTTGAACATTCCTGTATATAGTTTGCTTTTTGAAGATACATTTTTTTTTATTTGTTATTGTGTTCACCATGAGGAAATGGTTTTTCATTATTTTCCTTCTACATGATATTGCTTTGGACAACATTTGTTTTTGTATTCCTTTGTTTTTTTGATTTTTACTTTTGTTCTCGGACATGGACCATTTATTTTGTTATCCACATTGTTGTATGTTTGATTTGTTAACTTATTTTTCATCTTTAATACATTTTTTAATTTTACTTTCACTTGTGTTATTTTCTCATTGGTTTCATACATGTCATGATATGGGTTTTGACATTCACTTGCACCCATTGTGTATGTGTGTGTGACGGACATGTGTTCATTTACATACTTGCCATTGGGGTTGTATCATGTAATTGCATTCACTATGTGGGTGGATGCAATCCTTGCCTGGGTGTTTGTGCTGGGTATGCTGCCCATTACTGCCATGATTGAGTATCGTCAGGACCTGGGGGCAGGGGGACATGTGTGGGTGCCTGGTGGAGGCTGCCCCTGGTGGCTGGGGGGTGGGGGTGGTGGGAGACATGGGTGGGGGCCTGGTGGAGGCTGCCCCTGGTGGCTGGTGGGTGGGGTGGTGGGAGTCATGGGTGGGGGCCTGGTGGAGGGTGCCCCACAGTGCTGGGGGGTGGGGGTGGTGGGAGACATGGGTGGGGGCCTGGTGGAGGGTGCCCCTGCACTGCTGGGGGGTGGGGGTGGTGGGAGACATGTGTGGGGGCCTGGTGGAGGGTGCCCCTGGTGGCTGGTGGGTGGGGGTGGTGGGAGACATGGGTGGGGGCCTGGTGGAGGGTGCCCCACAGTGCTGGGGGGTGGGGGTGGTGGGAGACATGGGTGGGGGCCTGGTGGAGGGTGCCCCTGCACTGCTGGGGGGTGGGGGTGGTGGGAGACATGGGTGGGGGCCTGGTGGAGGGTGCCCCTGGTGGCTGGTGGGTGGGGGTGGTGGGAGTCATGGGTGGGGGCCTGGTGGAGGGTGCCCCACAGTGCTGGGGGGTGGGGGTGGTGGGTGACATGGGTGGGGGCCTGGTGGAGGCTGCCCATGGTGGCTGGGGGGTGGGGGTGGGGGTAGACATGAGTGGGTGCCTGGTGGAGGCTGCCCCGGGTGGCTGGGGGGTGGGGGTGGTGGGAGACATGGGTGGGGGCCTGGTGGAGGCTGCCCCTGCACTGCTGGGGGGTGGGGGTGGTGGGAGACATGTGTGGGGGCCTGGTGGAGGGTGCCCCTGGTGGCTGGTGGGTGGGGGTGGTGGGAGTCATGGGTGGGGGCCTGGTGGAGGGTGCCCCACAGTGCTGGGGGGTGGGAGACATGGGTGGGGGCCTGGTGGAGGGTGCCCCTGGTGGCTGGTGGGTGGGGGTGGTGGGAGTCATGGGTGGGGGCCTGGTGGAGGGTGCCCCACAGTGCTGGGGGGTGGGGGTGGTGGGAGACATGGGTGGGGGCCTGGTGGAGGGTGCCCCTGCACTGCTGGGGGGTGGGGGTGGTGGGAGACATGTGTGGGGGCCTGGTGGAGGGTGCCCCTGGTGGCTGGTGGGTGGGGGTGGTGGGAGTCATGGGTGGGGGCCTGGTGGAGGGTGCCCCACAGTGCTGGGGGGTGGGGGTGGTGGGAGACATGGGTGGGGGCCTGGTGGAGGGTGCCCCTGCACTGCTGGGGGGTGGGGGTGGTGGGAGACATGGGTGGGGGCCTGGTGGAGGGTGCCTCTGGTGGCTGGTGGGTGGGGGTGGTGGGAGTCATGGGTGGGGGCCTGGTGGAGGGTGCCCCACAGTGCTGGGGGGTGGGGGTGGTGGGTGACATGGGTGGGGGCCTGGTGGAGGCTGCCCATGGTGGCTGGGGGGTGGGGGTGGGGGTAGACATGAGTGGGTGCCTGGTGGAGGCTGCCCCTGGTGGCTGGGGGGTGGGGGTGGTGGGAGACATGGGTGGGGGCCTGGTGGAGGCTGCCCCTGCACTGCTGGGGGTGGGGGTTGTGGGAGACATGTGTGGGGGCCTGGTGGAGGGTGCCCCTGGTGGCTGGTGGGTGGGGGTGGTGGGAGTCATGGGTGGGGGCCTGGTGGAGGGTGCCCCACAGTGCTGGGGGTGGGGGTGGTGGGAGACATGGGTGGGGGCCTGGTGGAGGGTGCCCCTGGTGGCTGGTGGGTGGGGGTGGTGGGAGTCATGGGTGGGGGCCTGGTGGAGGGTGCCCCACAGTGCTGGGGGGTGGGGGTGGTGGGAGACATGGGTGGGGGCCTGGTGGAGGGTGCCCCTGCACTGCTGGGGGGTGGGGGTGGTGGGAGACATGTGTGGGGGCCTGGTGGAGGCTGCCCCTGGTGGCTGGAGGGTGGGGTGGTGGGAGACATGGGTGGGGGCCTGGTGGAGGGTGCCCCTGGTGGCTGGTGGGTGGGGGTGGTGGGAGTCATGGGTGGGGGCCTGGTGGAGGGTGCCCCTGCACTGCTGGGGGGTGGGGGTGGTGGGAGACATGTGTGGGGGCCTGGTGGAGGGTGCCCCTGGTGGCTGGTGGGTGGGGGTGGTGGGAGTCATGGGTGGGGGCCTGGTGGAGGGTGCCCCACAGTGCTGGGGGGTGGGGGTGGTGGGAGACATGGGTGGGGGCCTGGTGGAGGCTGCCCATGGTGGCTGGGGGGTGGGGGTAGACATGAGTGGGTGCCTGGTGGAGGCTGCCCCTGGTGGCTGGGGGGTGGGGGTGGTGGGAGACATGGGTGGGGGCCTGGTGGAGGGTGCCCCTGGTGGCTGGGGGGTGGGGGTGGTGGGAGACATGGGTGGGGGCCTGGTGGAGGGTGCCCCTGCACTGCTGGGGGGTGGGGGTGGTGGGAGACATGTGTGGGGGCCTGGTGGAGGGTGCCCCTGGTGGCTGGTGGGTGGGGATGGTGGGAGTCATGGGTGGGGGCCTGGTGGAGGGTGCCCCACAGTGCTGGGGGGTGGGGGTGGTGGGAGACATGGGTGGGGGCCTGGTGGAGGGTGCCCCTGCACTGCTGGGGGGTGAGGGTGGTGGGAGACATGAGCAGGTGTGCAGGGTAGTCCCCTGTGGTGTGTGCTGCCTGCAGGGGCCGTGGAGGGTGTACAGGTAATGCCTGGGAGCACACAGCCAAATCGCGTGTGGAACTTCCCGCGCACCCCTGCAATCCACGTACCCGGCCAAATCGCGTGTGGAACTTCCCGCGCACCCCTGCAATCCACGTACCCTGACTAATCGCGTGTGGAACTTCCCGCGCACCCCTGCAATCTACGTACCCTGACTAATCGCGTGTGGAACTTCCCGCGCACCCCTGAAATCAACGTACCCGGCCATATCGCGTGTGGAACTTCCCGCGCACCCCTGAAATCCACGCACCCTGCCTAATCGCGTGTGGAACTTCCCGCGCACCCCTGAAATCAACGTACCCGGCCATATCGCGTGTGGAACTTCCCGCGCACCCCTGAAATCCACGTACCCGGCCATATCGCGTGTGGAACTTCCCGCGCACCCCTGAAATCCACGTACCCGGCCATATCGCGTGTGGAACTTCCCGCGCACCCCTGAAATCCACGTACCCTGACAAATCGCGTGTGGAACTTCCCGCGCACCCCTGAAATCAACGTACCCGGCCATATCGCGTGTGGAACTTCCCGCGCACCCCTGAAATCCACGTACCCTGCCTAATCGCGTGTGGAACTTCCCGCGCACCCCTGAAATCAACGTACCCGGCCATATCGCGTGTGGAACTTCCCGCGCACCCCTGAAATCCACGTACCCTGCCTAATCGCGTGTGGAACTTCCCGCGCACCCCTGAAATCAACGTACCCGGCCATATCGCGTGTGGAACTTCCCGCGCACCCCTGAAATAAACGTACCCGGCCATATCGCGTGTGGAACTTCCCGCGCACCCCTGAAATCCACGTACCCTGCCTAATGGCGTGTGGAACTTCCCGCGCACCCCTGAAATCAACGTACCCGGCCATATCGCGTGTGGAACTTCCCGCGCACCCCTGAAATCTACATACCCTGACAAATCGCGTGTGGTACTTCCCGCGCACCCCTGTAATCCACCCGGCCAATTCGCGTGTGAGACTTCCCGCGCACCCCGGTATACACGCACACGTTTTTTTTCTGTCAGCGCGTGTCTGTGTTTGTGGGTACCCCTTTGCACGTCATTTGTCCTGGAGGGCCACAGTATTGGCCATTCATCATGGCTGTATATAGGTGCTATTTGTTGGCGCACCTTTTGGCGCACATTTCTTCCAGGCGCAGAGACGCTACCGCCTGCTTTCTTGTGGCGGTCGTGTTTGTGCCTGTGCGCTGGTTTGAGCGTGCGCTTTTTTGCCCTATTCTATTCCATGAATACGTGTTGTAGGCGAGCGCGTGGGCGTTCCGCGCACTTGTACCCTGTGCTTCCCCCGTGACGCCCACATTTTGGCAAGTTGTTCCCCATTCCGAGTGTTACGCCCTGTGTTACGCCTACTTTTGTTGCGTGCGCCGCGCTATGTGCGATTTTCGCTGTGGCCTGTGCGATTTTCGCTGTAACCTGGCGCACGCCGTTAGATGGCCTGTGCGCCAACGTGCGCCGCGCACTTTCTTATCGCACATCCAATGGTCTTCTCGCGCACGGCCTTCCATGAATCGATGTGTGCTGCTTTTCGTGCGATTTTCGCACTTGCACTGCGATTTTCGCTATTCCACTGCGATTCGCACGTTTTTGGCCACTTGCGCCGCGCTAATAATTCAATGAATCTGCCTCCTAGTGTTTTCACTTCTCTTGCGACCTTGATGGTGTTCCCATCAATAATGAAAGCTGAATACTTGGGGTTGAGTTTAGAAATGCGAGCTGTGGTACCCAGGATGATGAGCTCAGTTTTATCATCGTTCAGGCATAGGCCATGGTTGGCCATCCATGCCTGAACGATGCTATAGACTCTGTTCACCAAAGCCAGATCTTCCACATAATCCCCGGTAAGTGGTAGGAGAATCTGGGTATCGTCTGTGTAATTGGTATAGGTGATACCCAGATTGTCCAGATCGTCAAAGAGTGGCTTGGTGAAGATATTGTAGAGTGTTGGCGAGACACAAGATCCCTGGGGCACACCACAAGTGATAGGTATCGGGTCTGCTGCCGCTGAGGGGGAGAACACCCTCATAGTCCAGTCACTAAGGAATAACTGTATCCAGACTATACCCTCATCATAAAAGTGGGCCGCACAGTCCAAATGATAACAAAGGACTCTGTGGTCCACCAAATCAAAGGCAGCTGAGAGGTCTAGTAGGAGGAGTAGTGCTAATTTACCCTCGTCTCTGAGTAAGTCAATTTGGGCCTTTAAATCGATAAGGGCAGTCTCTGTGCCGTGTTGAGGTCGGAAACCAGATTGGCGGGTGTCAAGGAGATGGTTTACCTCAAAGAAGTTCTGAATTTGGGTGTATGCTACCTTATCTAGTAGTTTTAATAAGAAAGGCACCGTGGTGATGGGCCTGTAGTTTGTGGGAATGTTAGGGTCCAGTGTTTGTTTTTTCAGAAGGGGGAGTACCCAGGATTCCTTTAAGTTGCACGGGATTGTGCCAGTAGTGAATGAGGCATTGATGAGTTTGGTGGTGAAGGGAGCTAGATCTCTAGCTGCGTCCTTGATCAGTTGTGCTGGGCATTGGTCTCCTTTGCAGTTAGATGGTTTAAGTGCAAGAATAGTTTTCTCTACCTCGAGCACTGAGACCTTAGAGAAGTTAAATTGGCTGAGTTCTTTAGGTTGCGGTGCAGGTGTTTTTTTCGGGGGAAATTGAGTTTGGGCTGATAGCGTAGCTTTCTTTAGAGCAATTTTAGTTTGGAGGTTGGCCACTTTGTTGGTTAATGCCAGCTGAATGTCTGTGCACCAGGTTTTATCTTTAATAGAGTCATCCTGTACTGCAATAGGGGTTTCTTATTCTTTTAGAATAACCAAGAGCTCCTTCATACTGGAGTTAGCTTGGGTAATCCGGTTGTTATACGTTTCTTGTTTAGCCAAGATGATATCCTTTCTGTATTGCATTGAGATATTTATTAGATTAGTTTTGTTTTCTGCGGTGGTAGAGCGGTTCCATACCGTTTCAAATTTTCTTTTCTGTAGTCTTAAGTTTTTTAGGTGGGGAGTAAACCAGGAGTTAAGATGCTTTTTTGGTTTACTGTTCCTAAGTTTAAGCAGAGCAATGCTGTCAAGAGCATTGGTCATAGCATTATTGAATTCCTCCACTAGGAGGCCTGGGTCAGTATGATCTGGTAAGGAGTTAAGATTAGGTAGGATATAGGGCAAAATATTGTCTGCTGTGATATTTTTCTTGTTTCTGGTTAATGTAGGTGCGGCGAGGGGTGTTAGAGCCGTGGGTCTTTTGGTATTGAGAGTAAAGGAAATTAGGTGGTGGTCAGTCCATATTTGGGGGGCGATGGATGTAATGGAGAGGTTGCATTTGTGACTGGCAACCCAGTCGAGGGTTCTCCCTTTAGTATGGGTGGAAATATTCACTTTCTGCGTGAAACCTAGTTCTGTCAGGATGTTGGTTACGGAGGTGGCCTGGTGATCATTGATATCATTGTACCCTAGGTTAAAGTCTCCTAGCACTAGGGTTTGTGAGGAATTTTTTAGCTTCTCCGAGATAACAGTAGTGATATCTTCATTGAAGGTGCTTATTGGGCCTGGTGGTCTGTAGAGGAGATAGATATTTAATGTTTGCGAGTTGGCGGTGGGTAGTTTAATGGAAAGAGACTCGCAGGATTTAAGGTTGGATGTGGAGGTGATTCTCAAGGAGAGATTGGTTTTGGAGATGATCGCTATTCCACCACCTCGTGCATCTAGTCTGTCAGCTCTAAGGATAGTGTAGTTGTCTGGGACTGCTAACGTTAGTGTTGGGCCTGCTGCCTCATGGAGCCAGGATTCAGTAATGGCGATGAAGTCAAGGTCATTTTCCAGAATAATGTGTGCTATGTCTGTAGCATGAGCAACTAAGGATCTAGCATTAATTAATGCGCCTTTAAGGTCAGGTTCTGGTTGTATAGTGGAACGCATGTGCATATTGTAAACAGGAAGGCCATTGGTGAGCACAATGCCCGTACTTCCAACAGAGATCGAATGGTGCATATGGTACCATGAGCAGGCGATCAAGGGGTCATCCCGGTATAGGGGGTCCTGGTAGAAACCAATTTGCACAGAACCAACAGACACAGCCACAGGATAATCAAGGGGGACAGCAACAGAATGAAAATAGTTGGAATGTTTTCGATAATACCTCCAATGCTTATTTTACTGAAGATTTCACATCTGACGATGTACTGTTCCGTTAGGACAGCCCAAAGCAGGGTCTGGAGCCAATACATATTCCCGTCGATCAGAAGGGGCCCTACGTTGAGATGAAGGTGGGGAATAGGGAGCATGTATTTTTAGTAGATACAGGTTCACAAAAGTGTTCTAGTGACCATCTGTGGGTTCCAGACATACCACTGTCAGGGCAGAGCAATATGTCTGTAGCGTTTTCTGGTACACTAGTGGTTAGTCCGGTCTCTTGGCCGGTACCAATTGCACTGGGACCATTTACTGATTCTTGTCCATTTTTGTTGACAACGAATTGTGGCGAGCACTTGTTGGGATTGAATTTGCTGAAGAAATTGAATGCTGTGATTTACTGTTCTCCGGATGGAGTGTATTTGATGATTTCACCCAACAAACTCCGGTTTCTCAATGTTTGTCTATGCCATTGCAAACGGAATTGAGTGAGGTTCCTACATGTTTATGGGCAGTGAATGACAATGATGTTGGAATTCTGAAGGTTGAGCCAGTTAGAATAATCTTGAAGCCAGGTGTTACATTGCCACGTATCTGTTACGCTCACCTGGTTCCACGGGGCGCCACCCAGCAGTTGGGGTTCAGATGTCCATCCTTGCGATGCCCTGATGCGACCAGCGGAAGAGTTCTGCCTGGAATACAGGTAAGATATGTTCAGGACTGGGCAACCGGGGTAAACAGCCTCCCACCTCCCTGTAGGTCTGCGACCCTTCTGGACTTCTCCTCAACTTGTTTTAGATGTTGGCGGTTTCTCCGTCCTGCTGTCTTGGCAGGGGCGCGTTGAGCTTGGTAGTCAATGGTAATCGAGTTGCTTCACTTGCGGGAAGCTTTGCCGGGAGACTCCAGACTTCAAATCCATCAATCTCCAGAGACCAGAGATCCAGAGAGACCAGAGATCCAGAGAGACCAGATCGCTGTGCAGTGCTGAGAGCTGACCCAGATCGCTGTGCGCAGAACCAGTACCCAGTGGCGAGAGAACCGCAGCCAATCCTGACCCGATCCGTGACAAAGTCGCATTCCTGTCCAAAATATAGTATGAGTACACAGCCAGAACTGTGTGTCCCTCCTTTTGATTCAAAGCTGCAAAACTGTCATCTGTCATTCTGAGCTTTACTTTTAATTTGAGAATCTACCTTCACAAAATCGTCCGTATCTCTTGAACCGTGTGATAGAAGCGTGATTTAACTTTTATTTTAAAGCTGAGATTCTAAGCTTTCCAACAAGCTCTAAACCGACTTGCTACTCCTTATACTTCCTCCGTAATTGCGCTCGACGCACGCGACTAAATTGCTGCGATTTGACATTTTGCTTCATTCCAGCCACGTGTAAAAACATTTGTCTTTTGCTTCCATTACGGAATTCTGTTTTGAACCTGGTAACCATCCCTGAATCATTGATAGGGCTGGCCTGAACTGATATAAAGTATCTCTCACTCACCCTGAACCTCTAGAGGGAATTAAAATCATTTTTAGCATATTTTTCCCTTCTTTGCATACCACCTTTAAAGTACTTTGCCTGCGTTTAAAATCATCCCTGTTTCTCTAAGCTTGCTAGGGGGGAACTGAATTCGTATACGGATGATTTTGTGAAGGTAGATTCTCAAAATAAAAGTAAAGCTCAGAATGACAGATGACAGTTTTGCAGCTTTGAATCAAAAGGAGGGACACGATTTCTATGATGCAGTTCTCAATAGGTTAAAATAGTTTGAATTAGATTATTTTAAACTAAGAGATTGGTTTTGCACAGTTCTGGCTGAATACTCACACTATATTTTGGACAGGAATGCAACTTCGTCATGGATCGGGTCAGGATTGGCTGCGGTTCTCTCGCCACTGGGTAATGGTTTTGCGCACAGCGATCTGGGTCAGCTCTCAGCACTGCACAGCGATCTGGTCTCTCTGGATCTCTGGTCTCTCTGGATCTCTGGAGATTGATGGATTTGAAGTCTGGAGTCTCCCGGCAAAGCGCCCCGCAAGAAAGTGGAAAGTGAATGTCCCTGCCTGGCTTCCAGTGGCTCTTTTTATGTCTTTTGAAAATGGGTGTGGATGCTAACTTTCTGTGCCCAACCCACTCACGATTTGATAGGTCAAGGATTTCTCTTTGACCTGATTTGAGAACGGGACAGTGAGTCAGAGTGATGAGGTAGGTTTATGGTCAGAGGATCCTCCCCTTGTCAAATTGCACACAGATCTATTTCTGATCCAAATACCCATTTATCTATGTACCATTTTTCTAATATTATATGTCCAGTTAACATATTTTCTGTAGCACCAAACCATCTGATCCCTGTCTTTGTAAGATGTCGTGTCCACTTATGACAGAATTCTGCCCTTTTCATCAAGAACACAACCTCTAAACTTTTCCAGATTTTACACAAATGTGCACAAGGAATATGGGTATCAGATGATAAGGTGTCAGATTTTTAACATACATACATTTGGAGTAACAACCTATTTTCCGCTACTATCCGCAAGAACATACCACAGAGTCCTAACACCTCTTAAAATGTGCACAGAAAAATCACAAGACTAATTATATTAATTATATAATGTTGACAAGTCCGTACTATGAATTATCCATATTTTTAAAATTATGCTCTGGCCCAGAGGGGTGTGGTTTCCCAAAGCACATGGTGGAATTTCTGGTTTGTCCACTTTCTCCAACTCAAGTTGCTCACACTGGCACTGCCCCTCCCCGTTTCCCTGAAGAGGAAGCCATTTATGACCCCCCCTAATTTAACATTTGCCTGAGCCAAGGAAGGCTCATTGTTCTGTTTCCCTCCAGTCCTAGGTGCTCCTCCCCTGATTCAATCAGGGAGGTGTCATCTCCTTTTGGTGGGGGCAGCAGAATGCAGCCAGGCCTGGGAAGAGTGGCTGAGCAAGTTTCAACTCCTGTCGGGGGTAGTTGCCGGGCAGAATTCACTCTCTTCAAGCCAGGCTTAGTCCAAATGTCACTTTTGTTCCCAGTTTTTCTTCATTCAAAACAAACTTACAATTTTTACACATGCAGCTAGAATGCTGATTCTAAGTTCAAAACTATGACATTTAACAGTTGCAAACTATGTGACACTTAAAAGTAGGTCACTCATTTATTTTAAACATTTCAATTTTAGTGGCTTTAAACCCAAATTCACTTAAGCTGCTGACATCCCCAGCTATTTTCAATACATACATTAGACAATTACTTCCTTCAAGTCATTTCAGAATATAGTTTTACATTGTATCCACCTCTTAGTAAGTCTTTCTTTGGCCTGGTTTGGTTCATTTGTTCAGTTTTACACAAGTGTCTGATGGTTTTAAAACGCCGGCTTTCTGGTAGTGGTGAGCACCAGTATTGCAACCATTTTTGACATTAATAACAACAGATTTTGAACAGCACCATATTCCTTAGCACTGATGGGTGGCAGGTCAGGGGACCATTTTGCTGTGCGCAAAACTGCACGGTTCTCCAGGATTCTGGCGCAAATGTGGGCTTTTCCGCCCTCTTGGATTTCCTAAGCCCACAGCACCAATTGTTGCAGCATAATAGTCCAAACGTGGGTCAGGACACCCAACATTCCAACCTTGGTGGACCAGGTAAATCCCCATTCTGAAAACCATTCCGCATTCCCATTTAAGCCCCCATAGGGCTCAATGGGAATGGGGAAGGAGCTAATAACGGACACTCAAATAGTGGGCCCGTTATTAGCTCCCTGGTCCCCTAACGGGACCCGCTAAGGACGTCTGGCCTAACCAGCCGTTTTCAGCGGGTCCCGCTAGGGAACCTCGTACTAGGGTGGTAAGGGGTTACCGGCACCGGCATCCTTATCGGCGCCGGTAACCCCTTCCCTCCAACCTCGGAATGATACCCCATATCCTCTCCAGGCACAATGGCATCTTTAGAATAAGTATTAACCCATTCAGCCATATACCAGATCCAAGTTGAGCAATGATTTCATAGAGGGTTGGAATGGCTGATTGCAGCCCAAGAAAAACAAATGTTCTCCAAGGAGTGCTTCAGCCATATAAAGAGGGAGACGATCTGGGAAGTTTTTTTTCTTAAACTACGAGAGGTTAGTCAAGCAATTACGATGGCGGGAGGAACTTAAATAGTGTTATCTAGGGCCCCTACTCAAAGGAGAATTACAAGCCTCAAACCAATTATTAAATCTCCATGGGACAGTTTCTTTTAGTGACATCAAAGAAGAGCTATTACAATGGGTGGTTCAAACCAGCAACTTTTACTGCCAAAAATGAAGAAGTCTAAAATGTTACCCTGTGGAAACACCAGTAGAATTAGTGGATCGAGTTAGGATTGCAGTATACTTGTGGTTGGGAAAGAACACGTTGCCTGAATTGTTGGAGGCTCTAAGTATAGAACAATGTATTAATGATTTACCTCCCTCATTTCAACAAGCAGTTTTACAACTGAATAAACCCACCTTCACTTTAGCCATTGACACTGCTCAGAACTTCGCTGATGCCAACAAACACTTCCATATATTACATCGGAGGGACGAAAGGAAAGACATTCAAGGGCCTCTTCGTCCAAATTCTTTTTCAAAGGAAAAAAATGCATTTTCTAATCGGGCCAGAGACCTTAATAGTGGAGAGAAGAAATAAGGAGGGAAGATAGTAAACCAACAAATCCTATACCCCAATCTATTTTTCATGTAAAGAACCAGGACACCTAGCATGGAATTGTCCCCAGAATAAAAGAGAGGCGCCAATGGAAATGGTGTACATGGCCGGAGGGAAGTGGGAAGATCCAGACTGAACCAGCAGAGACTCAAATATTTTTTTGGGTGGAATGTCATCAAATCCCCTTACGTACCTATTATTGTAAATGAGATCCCAGTTCAGGCCCTAATAGATCTTATACCTTCTGAAAAACTCCCCAGAGCATCATTGGTGAAGATCACCTGTCTCCATGGTGACCAAGAAATATATCCTAAGGTAGCCATCCGCATCCATGCCCAAGGGACCGCCGCAAAATTCCCTTCTACCGTAATAACACGTCTTCCAGAGGAAACCATTATCAGCACAGACTTCCCCAACTTTCTAGAATTATTGCAAGAGTTCAAACCAGGCCAATCTTATTTTTCCGCAACAAAGACCTGGCAGACTAAGCAATTTGTACCCTCCACTTCGGTATGGGATTTGTCTTCAAAGCTTGAAACAGCGCAGAATGAACACACCCCTATCTGTATCCTGTGCGGGAGGACATTTTTATAGGGGAAGGGTATGTGAGAAACCTGAGGGCGTCGGCACTTCCTTCTCCTCAATATCCTCTGCTCTGCTGGCCATGGAGGGCCATCTCTCTTGGATCCCGACCCTGGGTGAGGATATGCGAGAGAGGATCACCTGGTAAGAGAGACTTGGAGAGTGGTAGGGGATGTCCTTGGGTGAGACACGGTATCCCCCTTTTCCATTCCTTGATGAACCCTCAGTGTCAGCAGCCTTTATGGGATATTGTGACCCTTTTTCCTTTTCTTCCTTCCAGAACAACCCTAGAAAAACCCATCAATATTGGAACACTAGGAAGAGGGTGAAGAAGAGGAGGCCTACAGTTGAGACATGGTATCCCCCTTTTCCTGGAAGTAATCAACCTTACCCTCGCCCTGCCTTTATAAGATGTTGTCACGCACTCCCCTTCACTTCCCCTCATTCATACCATTAGAAGTACTCGGACGAGGAAACGGCAACTAGGAGTGGTGAACACTGACCTGCCATTTAACCACTTTAGTACTAAGACAAAAAAAGAGGCCTGCAGGCTGTTATGATTGTCAGGCACGCCCAAAAAGATCCACTAATTATGGTCAGGCAATTGGGTTTGAGGATACACACCTGTAACCTGATGAATGGTTGTATAGAAGGTGGATGCCACAAGAGAGACGAGGAGAGAAACCCGCAGGGGAGAAGTCGGGACAAGAGTTACGGGCCTAAAGGGAGAGACACCCTTTGGAGACGGAGGCTGATGAGTAGGGTCCTGTCGGGAAACCAGGACGCTGGCAAGTTTCCTGGAGAGACTGGTGCTGAGGCTCAGGCGGGACATGAGAGGGGCACAGTGGTGGGGGCCTCCCTGGTTGGGTGCTTGCAGCAGAAGCTGCGAGGTACAGAGGAAATCTGGTTGCTGTAAGATACCAGCAACGTCTGCGGGAAGCAAGCAGAGCTGCTGACAACCCACAGAAAGTAGAAGAGAGTGTGAGCGGGGATTGCAATACCATGAAGACGTGTATGCAAAACAGAAGAGGAAAGCAGCCACCCGGAAGGAGCCACTGGGGACAGGTGAATGCAGGAACACTCATTTTGGGGCACTCCTGGGGGCTGTCAGATTGCAAAGGGAATTGCGGAATGAGTGAGATGTGATGTGCAAAACAAAGCAAATTCAAAGTAAAGGGTTGTGGTGAACTATACGGAACAAGATGAACTGTGAATGAAAAGAATGTGAGCTGAGAAATATTGAATACCGAACTAATGCAAAGCTTTTGATAAAGCCTATGGGCCTCATTACACGGACGGCGGTAAGGGTTAACGGTCACCGTTAATGGCAACGGTGACCGTTAACCCTTACCGCCGTACTACGAGGTCCCTTTGCGGGTTGGTGCTTTAACGCCTGCTTTTTGCAGGCGTTAAAAACCAACCCGCTAAGGGACCTCGGAGCTAATTACGGCACCGCAAAATTGCGGTGCCGTAATTAGCGCCTTCCCCATTCCCATAGAGCCCTATGGGGCAGAAATGGGAATGGGGAAGGGCAATGGCGGAAGGGGGATTTACCGCCCCACCAACCTTGGAATGGGGCGGTAAATCCCCTTTCCGCCAAGGCGGTGCCGGTATTTTACCGGCATAAGCCATGGCGCTAATAGCACCATGGCTCACCGCCTTCCGTGTAATGAGGCCCTATGAATGAAAGTCAAGCTTGTGTGAAGTACATGGAATATAATTGAAAAAGCAAATAATAAAATATATGAAATGCAATATAAAGCTAGTAATAAATATCACGTAAATGTGTGAAAGCATTGTGGTGAAGGAAAGAGAGCACCACTGAGTGAACTGTATGAAAGAACACATTGTGGCAAAGCCAAGAGCCTGGCAAAGAGGAAAACAGATTGTAGCAAAGCTAAAAGGCTGGCGAGGAGAAAGTCAAATGAATGCGAATCAGCACCCAGACCCAGCGGCAAGAGAGCCTGTGTGGACAAGAGAGCCTAGGGTTACCGGTTGCGTGACCTGTAAAGGGTGGACCGTCTGCTCCAACAACTGCGCCTAGACTGGGAATACCCAATCTGACAATCAAGGAAGTATGCCGAGAACAAACCCACATGCGGAAGAGAGATTGCTGAAGTGAAGAAAAAGAAAACTATTTATGTATACTGGCAAGGAACCAGAAGGAGTGTAAAGTTGCACTGGAATTGGTTTTTAATATAAAGAGACTGCAAGTTGACCAAGCTAACGTCTTGGGAAAAGAAACCCTTAGACCCGTGTCGAACAGTATTGCTTTCTTGGAGAGATCAACCCAGAGACTTTGTGTAACTGTCTTGAACTTGGGGAAGGGCAGCTGGAAAGCAATACCAGAGGCTGAAGAAGCTCAGAACTTTCATTTAGAACACTATTTCCTTTGTTGCTTCCATCCCTACACATTGTTTAGCTTTAGCTGTGAGGGCAAGTATAGGTTTTGGACACTGACAGACTTAAGTTGAATGTACTGACTCACACTATCGTAAACTCAAGTGATTAATATGTTCTAGTGACTTTTCAAGTCTCTCTTGATGTTCTACCTCTGATTTTACGAATAGCAAAATAGCATCGCTGATATTTAACACCGCTGGAGGGTCAGTGAACACTTCCCTTATGGTGTTTTGAACCACCACTGCTGCCTACGTGACCCCAAAACAGAGTCCATTGTAGCGGTAGAGCCCCCTGTAAATTGTGAATGTTGTGACGTACCTTGAGTCTGGGTGCAGAGTGAGTTGATGGTACCCTGCTCTTAAGTCCAGCTTCAAAAAGAATAGTGCACCTTGCAAGTCATCTATTGTCGGCAGAAGGTTTAGATGGCCTTATTAGGGAGACACATATCAACACATATGTAAACAGAGTCTGGCTGTTTCTGTTTGCGACCCACCACAATGGGGGAAACCCAAGGGGTGGGCCCATCCACAGGAGCTATGATGTCCAGTAGGACAAGGTGCTCCAGTTCTTTCTCCACTTGTTCCCTAAAATGGAACGGGATTTGTTGGTGTTTCAAAGCAACTGGTTGTATCGACTCATCAATGTGTAACCTACAGGCTCCCCTTTTACTTTTCTAATGCCGGTGAACACATCCAAAACCATCATCAGGGACTGGACATCCTCCACATACACCCATATGCGAACATTACGATCTCCAGTGCTTTGGCTTCCATACAACTCAATAATGTGTCCTCGCTGACATTGGTGACAAAGAAGCTTGCTTTTGTTGGCTTGCCCTCATGAGCGACCTTCGATAGAAACACACCTTCCAGCTGCAAAGGAGGGACCCTGCCAAATTTAAACACGTAGATCTTTACCTCACTCAGTGCCGGAGGGCCAGGTAGGGTGTCATAATTTTTCTGATCCATCACATTTACTGAAGCTCCTGTGTCGATTAAAACTGGGACCTCAGAACCATTGATGCAGAGGACACACTTGGGCTGGCGTCTTTTCTTTATTTTGTGCTCACTCATGTTTGATATAAAGAAAATATCTTCCCCATTCCTCATCTTCAACACTGTCTGTTCTTCGTTTGGATCCACCAGCGCCACCTTCCACGATTGTCTCTGGGCAAAAGGTCTCACTCTTGCAGGGCCTCTGGATGTTGTAGCTGGTACTGAGCTCGGCATATCATTGTGAAGTGGTTGGTGATGCCACACCTTCCAGACATGTGCCCTTTTGCAGGGCCCTCAGCGTAATGCGGGCGATCATGTCCACATTGCTTTCACGATGGTGCCACTTCGGCCCTTCTTCATTCCTCGGCCACATGCTCTGGCCTGAACAGTTGCTGTTTACCCACAGCACACACATTGCCAAGCTTCAAGGTTTTCATGGTGGCATCCACTATGGACACCCGTGTATCATCGAATTCATGAGAGCAGCCCACTTAAAAAATGCAGGCCATTTTGATACCCGGCTTTCTCAGAATCGGCCTTCTCATTTTACCAGACGAGCAGCCTTGTGCAAGTTGTTGATGTACAGGTTCTTTTTCATTGTTTCAGTCACATGATGTAGATAACTGCCTCAGCCTGTCATGAAATGCGTCCAGTGATTCATAATGATTTTGTTTCGCTAGAGCACATTACGAATCTTTTATAGTCCAAATTTAACATGGGCGTAAAGTATTTCCTTAGTGCAGCTTTGGCAGCTATGTAGGTGTTTTTACTGGGCGTGAGGTCTTGAAAATGTTATTATGTACCTGGACCCTCATTGCGCTTGCTTCTCCCTGGACCCTCATGGGCATGCGTCTCCCTGGGCCCTTATTGTGCGTGCTTCTCCCTGGACCCTCATTGCGCATGCTTCTCCCTGGACCCTCACTGCACATGCTTCTCCCTGGGCCCTCATTGTGCATGCTTCTCCCTGGCCCCTCATGGGCATGCTTCTCACTGGACCCTCATTGTGCATGCTTCCCCCTGGACCCTCATTGTGCATGATTCTTCCTGGACCCTCATTGCGCATGCTTCTTCTAGACCCTCATTGGACATGCTTCTCCCTGGACCCTCATTGGACATGCTTCTCCCTGGACCCTCATTGCGCAGGCTTCTGCCTGGACCCTCATTGCGCTCGCTTCTCCATGGACCCTCATTGCACATGCTTCTTCCTGGATCCTCATTGTGCGTGCTTCTCCCTGGACCCTCATTGCGCATGCTTCTCCCTGGACCCTCACTGCACATGCTTCTCCCTGGGCCCTCATTGCGCATGCTTCTCCCTGGACCCTCATTGCGTATGCTTCTTTCTGTACCCTCATTGCGCATGCTTCTCCTTGGACACTTGTGCTCATGCTTCTCACTGGACCCTCATTGTGCATGCTTCTCCCTGGACCCTCATTGAACATGCCTCTCCATTGACCCTCATTGCGCAATCTCCATCCCAAATCTCCTTTCGGTGCATGCTTTAATGATCAGTATTTCTTCAGTGCGCATGCTCCGCGCATCAATAACACGGCACCTAACGTGTACTTCACAGATTCCCCTTTATTACGCATGCACTGCGATGCGGTATCCGGGCAATGCGCATGCTCTTTGCATCCCTGTTTGAGGTTTACGCATGCTCAAAAGATCAGTATCTCAGCTCTGGACATCGAAAGCTCAGTAGTGCGCATGCTCCTCCGAGGCGCTCTCTGTAGTACGCATGCTCTCGGAATATCTCTCGCGCATGCATTCGGACTTCCTCACAACGCATGCTCAGGGATGTCTCCGTACTGCGCATGCTCATGGGAACTCTGTTTCGGTCCTGCGCATGCTCTTGATATCGCGTCTCCGCGTAGCGCTTGAATTATTCCGGCAGCTCAGCCCCCCCCCCCCCTCCGCGAGGCTCTGCTGATGGTGGACGCGCTCCTCCTGCAGCCCCCCCCTCATTTACACCCCAAATGCTGAATATTGCAGTGGGAGGCGCTTCACAGGGGAGGAGGCAGTGATTATGGGATGATAATTCCCTGCAGGTGAGGGAGGGGGCCGGCCCACTCTCTTCTCTTTTCCCTTCTCTGCTCCTTCACAACCCTCCTGATACCCCCCCCCATGTGATGGGGGTGGGAACCTCCTGCCAGGCCCCCCTTACATGTGATGGGTGTGGGAACCACCTACCAGCCCCCCCTTCATGTGATGGGGGTGTGAACCTCCTGCCAGGCCCCCCCTGCATGTGATGGGGGTGTGAACCTCCTGCCAGGCCCCCCCTGCATGTGATGGGGTGGGAACCTCTTGCCAGGCCCCCCCCCTTTCATGTGATGGGGGTGGGAACCTCCTGCCAGGCCCCCCCCCCTTCATGTGATGGGAACCTCCTGCCAGGCCCCCCCCTGCAATTGATGGGGGTGGAAACCTCCTACCAGGCCTCGCTCCTGTTTGGATGCCAACTGTCCCGTATTTTGTGGGATCGTCCCGTATTTGGGGACTCTGTCCCGCAGTTTGCAGAGTGGCTGTGTGGGATGCAGGTTAACCTGCGTCCAGCACAGCCCCTCTGCAGACTGAAGTGACCATCTACCACCATATAAGCCATTGCGTGAACCAATGGATGGGCTTCATTACACGGTAGGCGGTAACCATGGCGCTATTAGCGCCATGGTTTCTGCCGTTATTTTACCGTGTCCGCCTTGGTGGATGGCGGAATTACCGCCCTACTCCAAGGTGAGCGGGGGGCGGTAATTCCCCATTCACCAAGACTCTTCCCCATTCCCATTTTTGCCCCCATAGGCCATAATGGAAATGGGGAAGGTGCTCATTACGGTACCGAAAATTGCGGTACCGTAATTAGCTCCGAGGTCCCTTTGCGGCACCCTACTTTAACGGCTGGTAAAACCAGCCGTTAAAGTCGGATCCCGCAAAGGGAACTCGTAGTAAGGCGGTAGGGGTTTACCGGTACCGGTGCCCTTACCGATACCGGTAAACCCCTACCGCCTACCGTGTAATGAGGCCCGATGTCTCTTAAATGGATTCGGATTAACATGAAAGCTCGGCAGGGTGCATACGGATGATAATTACACAAGGCTGTCCTGTCCGCCTCCCAACTAAACACAGAAAATAGCGGAGGCAGAACCACGAGATGGCGCAGTTGCTCCTTACTTAACATGCATACTCAGCATGACCAAACGCTGGCCACCGGACTAATGATATATAAAATTAACCCTAACAGAGCTTCGGAAAATAGTGTTAGGAAATATGTGAACCTTCGCCCGTCCCAGCTCGGCTCCTTAGTGTAGCCATTCGAGTTGGCTAGTAATATTAGTAAAACCCATTATTCTTTTTGTATAAATTGTTTAACGTTTAATATGTTTAAACATAAATTGTTTAAATTGCAAATGGGTCTGGCCAAACGTGAATGACCCTGTGACGTCATCACTGCCTTGTGGGCAAGTGTCCTGCAAAAGAATCCTAGAACCCTAGCTCCCGATCCTAGACCCCTAGCTCACGTGCATGTCATGGATGGTGGGGAATTGGGGTGGGCCGGGGTCTCTCTCTTTAGTGATTTACATTATATATTTTCTCTGAATGTCATGTGAATGCTACAAGTATTTAATTCAGATCATTCTTATTGTAGATTAATCATATCATAACCTTTGCATTTCCACAGCCCTGGATACTTTATTGGTGTTTCCTGGTGCTCAGAAAAACATGAGGATCACAGACTGCAAAAGGTAAGTAATTGCTGTGATATATGTCTGCCTATGTTTTTGACTTCTGTCTACTGGCCTGTGTACCCCTGCCCCTCCCACCACCTGTCCCCTCTTCCCTTTCCCAGGATAAGAATATCAGATTGGGAGCTGTGGTTTAGAACATTTCTATTTAGTTAAGGTTCCATTGTTTCATGTAACATTAGTAGTAGGTTATATGCTTTTCTTTGAACTATTTGAAGGGAGTCATTGGGCCTCATTACAACCGAGGCGGAACGGGTTAACGGGCTCCGCTAAAGGAGGCGGACCCATTAAACCCATTCTGCCTCATTATGAGGTTCCCTTGCGGGACCCGGTAAGTAACGCCTGGTCAAACCAGGCGTCGTTACTGCGTCCCGCGTGGGGAAGAGGGAGCAAACAACGGGCCGCTCGTAATCGGCCCGTTGTTTGCTCCCTCTTCCATTCCTATTGAGCCCTATGGGGGCTCAGATGGGAATGGGGAAGGTCCGGGCCCGGTTCCCAGAGGGAGGAATTACCGGGCCCTCTGTACTCGGAATGGCCAGGTAATTCCCCATTCTGGTAACCCGGACCTAGACCTGGTTTTGGTGGCAGCCATGCCGCCAATAGCGGCATGGCTACCGCCAAGGCCGTAATGAGGCCCATTTACTGCCTTGGTCGCTCGACACTTTTCACACAGGGGATTATCACTAGTAGGCAACAGGACAAGGGTCTGCGGTGGAGACAGCACACCAGACAAAAATCCCTTCCATTCCAGAAATATGTGCCTCCAAGTCCCCTTCAGTCTAAAATTACAGACCACTGGAGGATTAGTTTAGTTTAGTGTATTTAATTCTTGTAAAGCGCAACACACCCTCAGGCTTCTGTGCGCATAGGATAGGATATGATATAATAATTTATTTATATAGCGCCTATACACAATCGGCCTCATTACGAGCATGGCGGTAGCCGTGCCTGAATGGCAGGCATGGCTGCCACCATGCTCGCTACCGGTACCGCCTTCCGCGATTGGGCAATAACTAGCCCATTATGAGATGAAGGGGCCGGTAATAGCCCAATCGCGGGAGCAGTAATGCCGGGCTCCTAATCCCCATTCTGCCCCATAGGGCACCATGGGGGTGGGGAGCATGGTTGCACCGACACCGTTGATAACGACCTGGCGGGTTGTCAGGAACCCGCGAGCAGAACTCGTAATACAGCGGCCCGGTATGAACGGTGCCGGGGCCACCACTAGTGTAATGAGGCCCAATGTGTTTCAAAGCGCTTCACGGCAAGGGAGGGAACAAGGGAAAATACAAAACCTTCTTACAGGGCATGAACAACAAGAATGTGAAATAACTATCGTACTCGGCCTAGTGACATTTCAGATACAGACAGGGGACTACCGTATTAGACCCTACGACATTTCTGGTAGACCCGTAGAATTACACGAGGTGAAGGGAGGAGAAGGAGGGAGAGGAACAAAACAAGCTACTATTGTGCTAGGCCTGATGACGTTTCAGATAGTACTGGGGGAGGAGGGGGGAATAATTAGTACGGGGGAGGGGAGGAGACAAACATTTGTTTACTATCAGACTAGGTCCAAGGACAAATCTGATAGAGTAAGTACGTAGAAAAAAGTAAGGGAGGAGAAGGAGATAGAGAGGGAAGGGAGAGGAGAAAAGAACAGAATAAGAACAGTGAAAAGAGCAGAGGGGTGGCGGGGAGAGGGAAAAACAGATGCAGAGCTCTGTAAAACATGTTGCTCGGGAACAGAAAATGTAGGGAAGGATTCACGGTGACAGAGGGTACAGCATGAATCGGGGCCAACCTGAGTGGGAGATCGAGGGGAGGTCGAGCGTGAGAGTTGAGGGGGTGAAGCACCCAGAGTCAATGGGCCTCATTATAAGTTTGGTGGTAGCCCTGCCGGTAAAACTGGCAGGCTACTGCCAAACTTGCGATATAATCTGACACCCGGCAATGAGGAATTACCGGGGTATTCCGACTTTGCCGGACCCAGTAATTCCTACATTGCCGGGTGCCGGTGCCTGTCAGTCCCCATTCCCATTTGAGCACTATAGGGAAGAAAGCTCTTCTGAGTCTGAATCTACCAAAGGAACAGACTTTGATAAGTTAATCTCCTGATGGCCCCACTACGGATGTGGATGATGTACCAAAACAAAAGCTTCAGAGGGAGGAGGGCTTAGGGTGCTAGGTCTAACACAAGAAAAAATAGGCAGTGACATATCTTGCAACTGCAGTGGAATTGTCTGCAAGGTATTGTTGTCGTCTTCACTGTTCTTCGACCTATCCCTCTGCGCCTGCAGTTGAAGAGAAGTAAAAGATGCACTAGCCATCAAAGAAGCCACATATTCGAGCAGTTCACCTCCAGAATTTCCAAGATACGTGGGTGCTTGAAACGCATGAATCTTGGACAAAATCCATACCTGTGTTTTACCATATATTGTGCCAAGGATTGCCAGAACTGGTACAAAAACAACTCAAGAAATTGTTAGGAGTCGAGGCTAAACCTTGGGCTGAAATCCAGTTGACTATCGCACATTATTGTAGACTGCTACAGGAAAAGAATCGCAAAAAGGAAGCAACTCGAAAGGGTGAGGAAGCGAAATTGGTACAGAAGAAACTTTCAAAGTATGCTCTTGAAGGATCCATGCTAACTAGCGCAGCTGAACGAAGCATACAGCAAGTAGCTGGTCCACAACAGAATAATCAGGGTAACGTAGGATTTTACCCACAGGGAAGAGGATGTAGGGGAAGAGGATGGCAGAGCAGTCAGAGCGGCTTCCAAAATAATCAAGGTGCTTTCAAAACGTGTAACATGGAAGCCCGGATATGTCAAATGGACAAATAATCCGACGACCGCCAATATGTTGGCTGTTTGGAGTGACAGGGCACTTGGCGTACACATGCAGAAATCAAGGCATGACGCAGAACGGCCAAGGGAGGGGAGCAGAATCGTTCATTTTTTGAGTCATTATAGCTCCCATATCGGAAGTATCTGGGTAAAGTACTCGTAGCGCTTTCCATACTGCTGCTCTGCAATTGTTAAATGCTGCTGCGTCATGTGCGATATTGATTGTGGTTACACCAGGGTACCCTGCCCGTGCCCACACATCGTCTGCTCTCTCACCAAGTATGGCGATTAGGGGATTTTTTCTAACTCATGTATCCATTTTCCGGCTCCCGATGTCAGCATTGGAAGCTTGTTTTTCAAGTTTTCCCGATCCATGTGTGGCCATGGAATATATTGTGGTCTTACTCCCCCTTTCTCTAGTAGCAGAAACTGGAATGCGTAGCCCTCCTTTTCTTCTCTCATTGTTCTCCTGTCTATTGCAGGGGTAATATTCCCGCATTGCTGTCTACCTGGCAATGTCCTTAGTCTGTCTACATAGGGCGGTGAAGACACCCCCCTTTGACCATGAGATACTTCTTCATGTCGGTCAGACTGCATGGTTGACTCTGATGCCCTCGGTGCAGAATTGCTAGTGTCTGACCATCGTATCCCTTTTTCTCTTGGGAGTCGTCTTTCGCTCTGCCTCGCTTCTTCATTTTCCTCATGCTCCTCTATTTCGGAGTCGGACATTGTACCCAATTCATGTAATTTAATGTATCCTCTTTATTCCTACTTATTTCTAGCCTATCCAGGGATAGGTCTCTATTCCCACTACTTCAGGTGACATCCTCAGTGTCATACAGTTGAGTGCTTTCCAAGCGCTCGTCTTCCCTCTCTCCTTGGGGTATTTGTTCTAGCCCCATTTCATCATATATTTTATCGATCATTTCTACGATGCTTCTGGTGTCGAAGTCATTGTCAATATTCGCCCTAGACGTGCCTGGTACTGAGTCGTATGCAGGAAAGTATTCTTCGATATCTTCCCAGTCTACAACTGGATTGGGTTTTTTAACTTCGCTCTCCAAATACTGAAATTCGTGTGCTCTCTGTCTTCGCTTAAGTTCGATATTGTCATCAAATTCTTTTTGCTTCCTCGCCTCTTCTCTGACCCTATCTTCTTCCTTTCTCTTTTCATTTCTACGTTCATCTGCCCTTCGTATTTCCTCATCTCTTTGTCTCCTCATTCTTTTCTCACGCATCCCTTGCTCTTCTTCTAACCTTTGCTGTTTCTGCCTGTCTTGATCATAGGCTGCTGTTGGGTTGAGATCAAGCTGTTTTTCTTGCTCCTCGCGATAATGCTGTTCTCGCCTTTGTCTGTCTTTCCTTCTTATCCTTTCGTTTCTTAACTCCTTTTCTTTCCCCTTTCTCGGTGTCTCATCTAACCTCTCCTTTTGTCTTACGTCATCAATGCCTTTACCAACGAATTTCAATAAAATGTGTCCTCCCATCCATTCATCTTTTGCAAATGCTATCTCATCAGTTTTGTCTCCGCTCCCTTTCCATCTCTTCCCTTCTCTCTCCTTGTTGAGAGATGCACTTGTCTGTGCCTGATCTTTCCTTCCATCATCGTGCCTCCCCTTGTCCCTTGGGACTGTGGAGGTAAGATTCTTGTGCTTATCCTTCCCTTGTGTTTCGTCACTACTATGTGTAGGTGACTCATATGCGAGGTTGATGTACCCCGTGGTTGCTTTAAGTTCCCTCAACGGGTATAATACCTCGTCCTTACTTCCTTCAATTGTTGTTTCGGGTGGGGCAGGTAGCGCAGTAGGCGTCTCACCCCCCTCTGTGCATACATTAAGTATCCAATCTGTTGCCGGCTCCACAATTCGAAAAAGGCAAGGCATTTTTCTAACTTCTTGCCTGTATATGTGGCATGCAAATATGTCGTCATATGTTGTAAGACGGATTTAGATAAAGACCCATTTTGTGGCCATGGCATAAACATCTTGTGGGCAGTAGCTTTAACCCACTTGGTGCTGTACTTCTTTAGTTTGGGTGCATGTTTTGGCAATTGTTTGCATAAGTGTGCTAATGGAGTTATGTCTTGCATGTTTAAATCTGATCCCTTTCCTCTTATATAACACTTGTCACTGCTTTCGTGTGGTTTAAACAACTTGTGACAATATGAGCGAGCACCAAACACTGCAAGCTCCAATCAAAATTTCCCACAAAAATGTTATATTACCAATTTGCTCAAAAAACATCAATTCATGTGTGATTGTCTCAGCTATTCAATCGCGCACATTTTTAATCGGTTCTCTTAAAAAAATGTTTCACATATGATGTCACAACAAAACATGTAAAACAGACACTTAACAGACTAGACGGACACCAGCTGGACACGGATACCTCTGCCTCTAATCATTACCCCTTCGTGGAGTGTAAACGTACCCCTGTCACGGCGTCTTTGTGGTAGCCTAATCGTTCCCTATTATCTGGGACTCTGGGTACACGTTTCTTCTAGCCGCTATATTAGCGTAGGAATAAGGCAAATACTCTCACTTCTCGGGTGTTTCTCTGTGATAATTTATGTATGGTATACATATGATATTGTTTGAAACCAAAGAATTATGAGTCTTCAGCCATCAAATAGTTTTTTTGGATTGAAAGAGAGCCCAAATCTTTATTAATCAAATGTTCTTTTCTTTTAGAAACACTAGAAAAAGGATACTTCTTTTCAGCTTGCTGTAGATCTTCAAGGAGAGAGAGTGTCAGCCGGCAAGGCCAAATGGGTAAGTTATACTGAAATGAGGGCCGTGTGTCTTGTTTTATCTTTGTCTTGTTTTCTGTCTCTGGTTCTCTTCTTTTCTCTGTGCGGTATTCTCTCCTTCTTTTGGAGATCTTCTTCTCTTTTAGATAATTATTTTCTGCTCTCCATAGTCTTTTCTTTTTCTCTATTTGTTTTAGAGGTGTCCTTAACAAGTCTTTAATCTTATTTTCAAAATCAACCGTTAGCACTCGACAGTTCAGATAGTCTCTAGCTTTGCGGAGACCCCGTTGCCTTTATAACCTCCCCAACCTTACTGTTGGCTTTATATTTTAGCTTGACGGTTTCTTATGCAATCCTGACTGCCCCTCTTTAAAATTCTCCTTCGCTTTCTCTTCACCTTTGCATATTTTGACTGGTAGTGGTTGAAAGATCGTTTTCCTGCTTTGCCTGGCTCCTAGCAGTTTCCGTCTCTCGACTCCTCCCTTTTATAACGTAGCGTTACCTGAGTAATGTCTTGTCCTCCGCTGTCGAGGGCGAGAGAAGGCTTGTCCTATTTCCGCCCCTTTACTGACCTCTCGGCTCGGCTCCGGAGTCAGCTGTGCTCTTCAGTTCGGCGCATACGGAACTCTCCTCTCTTTCTCTCTCTCCGCATACACAGAAAAGCTTCACTCGGAGGCTCTGTAAAACGTCATGAAACGTGGCGGGTTTCGTTAAACAACTTCTCCTCCCTCGCACTCCCTCTCCGCATACCAGGTAATACGTTCGCTCTGCGGCTCTTGAAAACATCATGAAACGCGACAGCGTTTCGTTAAACAGCTTCTCCTCTCTTACTCCGCTTTTACGTCGAAGAAACCTTTTGACTTTAATTGCTGAAAACACTCAACTTTGCGCAACGGCGCTACAGGACTTATCCTGATCAACTTCTGGCAGCATCCATTAATACGCCCAGCTGAGACCCTTGGGCTCGACCTCCTCCTCCTCAGACCCCGTTTCCTAGCAACGAAAACACAGTGTTAGAGGAAAGGTCCTACCTGTTTTACTTCCTGCTCCAGTATCTCCGTGTCAGCTAAGCCTTATAGTCGTGTTTATATATATATATAATAAAAGCAGACGCTACAATAAGACATGAACATTGTCACACCCCCTCTACTAAACCCTTACGATCGGGAAGGGTTTCAGCCCTGGATAGATAATCAGCTTGGGCTAACAGTTTTCCTGGTTTATGAACTGTTCTGAAAGAGAAGGGCTGGAGGGAAAGGAACCATCTAAGTATTCTCTGATTCGAATCCTTGTTCCGAGCAAGCCATACCAATGGGGCATGATCCGTTATTAAAGTAAATTCTCGGCCTAAGAGATAATGGGCCTCATTCCGAGTACGGCGCTAACCAATGGCGCTATTAACGCCTTGGTTGACGCCGTACCCGGACCGGCAGCGCCTTGGTGGTTGGCGGAATTACCGCCCCATTCCAAGGTTGGCGGGGCGGTAATTCCCCAATCCCCATTTACCCTTCCCCATTCCCATTCTTGCCCCATAGGGCATAATGGGAGTGGGGAAGGCGTCAATTACGCCACCGTAAATTACGGTGGCGTAATTAACATCAAGGTCCCTTAGCGCCATGGTATTTAACGCCTGCTAAAAGCAGGTGTTAAAAGCACCATGGCGCTAAGGGAACTCGGAGTATGGCGGTAAGGGATTACCGCCACCGCTCTCGTTAGCGGTGGCCGCTATCCCTTACCGCCATACTCGGAATGAGGCCCAATATCTTAGAGCGTCAATAGCCCACATTACAGCCAAACATTCCTTCTCAATAGTTGGGTAACTCAATTCATGTGGCAATAGCTTCCGACTAATGAAGAGTATGGGTCTTTCTTTCTCCCCTTGATCCTGAAACAGCACAGCTCCGAGTCCGGTACCTGAGGCATCGGTCTGTAGGTAAAACGGGGCATTAAAATCTGGGCAGTGCAATACAGCTCTATCAGTGAGGGCCTCCTTTAATGCCTTAAATGCTTATAAAGTCTCCAGAGTTTCCCAAGTTTTCTTAGTCATTGAGTTCTTCTTTAAGAGATCTGTGAGAGGGCTGGCGAGAGTAGAAAAGTGTGGAATAAATCGTCTGTAGTATCCCACAAATCCTAGAAATGCCCGTACTTGTCTCGGTGTAGCTGGAAATGTCAACTGCTTTATAGCCTTGATCTTTTCTTCTTGAGGTCTGATGATCCCCTGACCGACATAATATCCTAGATACTTTGTATGAAACATGGCAACATGAGTTTTTTTGGGATTTACGTGTAATCCTGTCGTTTCTAGAGTCTTAAGGATACTTGCAAGATGTTGTAGGTGTTCTGCCAATGTGTTGCTGTAGATTATGATATCATCAAGGTAAGCACCGACATATTGTTCATGTCCCTTGATGATATGGTTCATTAGTCGCTGAAAGGTGGCCGGAGCTCCATGCAACCCGAAGGGTAGCACAGTAAATTGATATAAACCCGTAGGTGTGGCAAACGCCGTCTTTTCCTTATCAGCCGGAAGTAGGGGAATTTGCCAGTAACCTTTGGTTAGATCAATGGTAGTCAAAAATGTTGCCTTCCCTAAATTGTTCAGGAGATCTTCTATTCGAGGCATTGGATACGCATCAAATTTAGAAATGTCGTTTACTTTTCGAAAATCCATGCAAAATCTTACACTCCCATCCGGCTTTGGTACAAGAACTACCGGAGAGCACCAATCACTGTAAGAAGGTTCAATGATCCCAAGATCTAGCATTTCTTGAACTTCTTGGTTGAAAGCGTTGATCTTTGATTCAGGAATTCGATAACGTCTTTGTCTCACTATAGTTCCCGGTTTAGTGACTATCTGATGATTTATTAAATTAGTCCTCCCAGGTAGGGAAGATAATACATGTGTAAACTTTTGTATGACCCTAGACAACTCTGTTTTTTGTACTGCTGACAACTCTGAGTTCACATTCAGATCCTCCGAACCAGTTTTTTCCTTTATTTGTAGAAATTGTTCTTCTGTAGTTTCATTCACGGATATCATGGCCATTGTTGGGATGGGAGATCTCCATTTTTTAAGTAAATTGACATGATAGGTTTGGTACGGAAACTTACAGTCTGTCTGTTTCACCTTGTATGTTAATGGTCCTAAGACTTCTTGATCCTCGTAAGGACCTTTCCAAGTAGCTAGCATTTTGTTCTCTGATGTAGGTACTAACACGAGTACTTGGTCTCCTTTTTTAAAAACTCGTAACTGTGTTTTTTGATTGTAGTATCTTTCTTGTCTTATCTGTGCTTGGAGAAGGTTATCTCTTGCAACACTTTGTAGCTTTTCTACTCTTTCTTGTAGTTGGGAAGCAACCCCGTTGAGGACTGCAGAGTATTCCTGAGTGTCATTAGAATCCATGGAAGTAATCTATCCCAGTCTTTGTTCTCTGGGGAAGTCGTTTTCTTCAGCATCTGTTTGATGGTGTTATTATAACGTTCTAGTAGCCCATCAGTCTGTGGGTGATACACAGCAGTTTTCAGGTGTTCTATTTTTAGGGTCTCACAAACTTGTTCTAATACTTTAGACATGAAATTCGACCCCCGATCGGTGACAATCTCTCTGGGTATCCCAACTCGTCCAATGAAAGGTATGATGGCGTCACAAATCTGTTGCGTATTTGTGGCTTTCAATGGGAATTACTTGGGATATCTAGTTGCATAATCGACCACTACAAGAATGTATTTGTGACCTCTTCGTGTCGGTTCCAAAGGTCCAACAAGGTCTATTCCGATCCTACTGAATGGTTCCATCACTAGTGGCATAGGTTGAAGTGGTGCTCTTTTTACATTGGCTCGGTTCTTCCGCTGGCACTCTTCGCATGATTGACAGAACCGAACTACCTGTTGATACAATCCCGGCCAATAAAACCTATCCAATATTATTTTGGTTGTTTTCTCCGTTCCTAAGTGGCCCTCACCAATTTGTAAGTGAGCCACCTCCATTATAGTCTGATAATATTTATGGGGAATCAGCAGTTGTTTTAAGTCCTCGCCATTCCTGGCCTTAGTTTAGCTATAATACAACCCATTTTCTTTGATGAATCGTGGTCCTTCTCCCGTTACTCTCTCCAGAGCCCTTTCTCGAGCATATTGCAGCAAAGGATCTAGCTCTTGTGCAGAGCGAAAACTGTCTCCGTCTTCCTCGATCCTCCAATCCACTGCTACCGGTAAAACATTTTTGACTCTCCATTCTTTCTTCAGATAGCGTCTGAGCTTTTTGCTTTTTTGCATTTTAGGAGTTGGACTAGGTATTTCATCACTATGGAAAGGGGCCGTTTCCAACCAGCTCTTCTCAATCTTATGAACTAACTCTAGGAATTTTGGTATATCGGAGCCAATTAGAAGTGGTTTTGGTAAATGAGGTAATACTGCTGCCTTTACCCCCATCGTTTCTCCGACTACTTTGATTCGTATTTCCTTAGATGGGTATACCCTTACATCCCCATGCACACATCTGATAGGAATTTTCTCTGAGGAATTAGAATCTTCACCTACCAGCTCTGATGTTACCGCTGTCTGTAGGCTCCCTGAGTCGATTAATGCTGTGGTGTGTTTTCCATCCACCTCTGCGTCGCAGGTATATAGATACTGCGACGGTCTCGCACTCATCATTTCTGTAGCTTCATTTCCCTTTTGGGATTCGAGCAATCCAACCTCCATTGGTTCTGCTTTAGGTTTTTTCGGGCAGAATCTTGCTAAATGTCCCCAGTCCCTGCAGTCGAAACATTGTGGGCCTCTAGATATAGGAGTAGCTTGACGATAATTCACCGGACCCTCACTGCTAGGTCTGGAGCGTACGCCGTCACCTTCTGATCTTTGTAGCATTGAGTGTGGCCATCTTGGTGCAGTAGCAGACTTGTTCAACAAAAGGGGTGGTTTATGGCTGGTCGGATAGGTCATCACCCTCCCTTGTCCAGCTTTTTGGTAAGCCGAGACTACTTCCACAGCCTCCGTCAACAACAGCCTGGGATGTTGTTTGACCCACCTCTGTACTGGACCCGGGAGGACCTCGATGAACTGTTCCAAAATGACTTTTTCTGTAATTTCTGCTGAAGTAGAAGTACCCGGTTGTAACCATTTCTCTGCTAACTCCTTTACTCGGTAAAACAATTGTCGTGGGGTTTCGTCCACTTTCAAATTGACTTCTCTAAACTTCACTCGATAAGTTTCCTCGTCATGTCCCATTCTTTCTAATACCACCTTTTTCATGTCGCCATAGCTCGTATCACCTGCAGGGTTTGCCGCTTGATATGCACACTGCATTTCACCGGTCATCAATGGTGCGATGTAATGACACCATCTCTCGGCGGGCCACTGGGCATTTCGGGCTACTCTTTCAAAATTCACGAAGAAATGTCCTGGGTCTTCTCCTGCCGAATATTTTTGCAAGACCGAGGTAGGGACCTGGGGGTTGTTTCGTGCGTTGGTGACTTCGAGTAGTTGAGCCTGCTGTATTTGTAAGGCTTGTTGGAAGGCTAACCTGTCAGCTTGAGCTTGTTGTGATTGCATCTGTAAGGCTTGCTGTAATAGTTGCTGACCCTCGCTTAGGGTTTTAATCAGGTCCTCCATGGCGTTCTCAGAATCCCACTTCTAACACCAACTGTGATAATTTTATGTATGGTATACATATGATAATGTTTGAAACCAAAGAATTATGAGTCTTCAGCCATCAAATAGTTTTTTTGGACTGAAAGAGAGCCCAAATCTTTATTAATCACATTTTCTTTTCTTTTAGAAACACCAGAAAAAGGATACTTCTTTTCAGCTTGCTGTAGATCTTCAAGGAGAGAGAGTGTCAGCCGGCAAGGCCAAATGGGTAAGTTATACTCAAATGAGGGCCATGTGTCTTGTTTTATCTTTGTCTTGTTTTCTGTCTCTGGTTCTCTTCTTTTCTCTGTGCGGTATTCTCTCCTTCTTTTGGAGATCTTCTTCTCTTTTAGATAATTATTTTCTGCTCTCCATAGTCTTTTCTTTTTCTCTATTTGTTTTAGAGGTGTCCTTAACAAGTCTTTAATTTTATTTTCAAAATCAACCGTTAGCACTCGACAGTTCAGATAGTCTCTAGCTTTGCGGAGACTCTGTTGCCTTTATAACCTCCCCAACCTTACTGTTGGCTTTATATTTTAGCTTGACGGTTTCTTATGCAATCCTGACTGCCCCTCTTTAAAATTCTCCTTCGCTTTCTCTTCACCTTTGCATATTTTGACTGGTAGGTATGGCTACTCTGTTATTTCGCTCTTCCCTTCGTAGATTGTATGTTTTACCCCTTCAGTACAATGCCCTATTAGTGGTTGAAAGATCGTTTACCTGCTTTGCCTGGCTCCTAGCAGTTTCCGTCTCTCGACTCCTCCCTTTTATAACGTAGCGTTACCTGAGTAATGTCTTTTCCTCCGCTGTCGAGGGCGAGAGAAGGCTTGTCCTATTTCCGCCCCTTTACTGACCTCTCGGCTCGGCTCCGGAGTCAGCTGTGCTCTTCAGTTCGGCGCATACGGAACTCTCCTCTCTTTCTCTCTCTCCGCATACACAGAAAAGCTTCACTCGGAGGCTCTGTAAAACGTCATGAAACGTGGCGGGTTTCGTTAAACAACTTCTCCTCCCTCGCTCTCCCTCTCCGCATACCAGGTAATACGTTCGCTCCGCGGCTCTTCAAAACATCATGAAACGCGATGGCGTTTTGTTAAACAGCTTCTCCTCTCTTACTCCGCTTCTACGCCGAAGCAACCTTTTAACTTTAAATGCTGAAAACACTCAACTTTGCGCAACGGCGCTACAGGACTTATCCTGATCAACTTCTGGCAGCATCCATTAATATGCCCAGCTGAGACCCTTGGGCTCGACCTCCTGCTCCTCAGACCCTGTTTCCTAGCAACGAAAACACAGTGTTAGAGGAAAGGTCCTACCTGTTTTACTTCTTGCTCCAGTATCTCCATGTCAGCCAAGCCTTATAGTCGTTTTTATATATATATATAATAAAAGCAGACGCTACAATAAGACATGCACATTTTCACACTCTCCCAGTAACCTCTCTCTTCTCAGGTGTCCTCCCAGTAACTTTTATTTATTTAATTATTCTCGAGTCGTTATCCCCTTTATATATACAGCCTTCTCTACTTCTAACTTTATTTTGTTTTCCCCCCTCCCTCCGTTACCTTTTTCCCTTTACTTGTTCTAAGACATGCACTGTTTGCCAAAGCACTACATTTTTGCTTCACTCACCGTTCGCATGGTTCGTCTCTGGATCCTCGGGATCACCGCCTTTGTTACCGCCTTCTTCAGATTTTTGCCCGATCAGCTGCCCGTAGGAATGGGAAGGAATGTGTTGGGAAAACGGGTCCCTTCAGGCGCTGACTGCAGTCTCTTGTTTACACTACCATTGTCTACGGGGAGCTTCATGGTCTACTCAGCCGAATTGCAAAGGACTTGTGATATTGCCGAAGACGTAGAGTTACTTTATGTCAACGGTCAATAGGTGTCTTACTTCAATTAATAATCGATAGTTGATAAACCATCAACCATCCGATCTTTGCTACCAAGTGTACCGAGTGACCCCCGGCCGGCCTTTAGAGTCAGGGTTTGCTCTTCAGTACTTTAAGACGAGATAGCTGCACCTTGAGATGGATGGGGGTGCAGGTTTTCTTACTCCAACCCCAATCAATAAGGACAACTCAATGGTTTGGCAAAGGAGAGTCCATTTAATGACAAGTACAAAACACAGGGAAACATGTAAATTGACAGTGGTGCGACAGCCCGTCTCGCTTCAACTCCCTCGAACTTCATACAAAACATAACTTTTACACCAAAAACATGTCATAATCTGACGTGTAACACTCAAAAGTTAACATGCAATTCATTTGGTTGGAAAAAGGTAACTTTAATATAGGTGCTATATCTGTATATGGTAACAAAGGGAGGGGATTGGGTAAATACTGTCAGGTGGGCATCTAAGCCCTTCCTTCAAAAATGACTACTGTAGACGTCACTAAAAGTATGTCGTCTCATTGGTTCTACTAACTATAGGACCCTAGATTATTTGGTCCATTGTAATTGGGTTGGCATCAACCCCATGCATAAATCTCCACTTTGCTTAGCAGCACGCAGAACAGTCAAGCAGGTTCAGGGTATCCCTCTATTCACCCAGCCTTTCTACAATCAATCGTTACTTTATGGGCTATGTGTCAATTAGTTCACTGTGGTTGGCCTCGAAATTGCATCTTCTTGTCTCGAAAAATTTCTGATATCTCTGTCTGGGTGGGTGGCAAGCATAGGTGTGCAATGGTGCCTCTTGCTTGGCTGGTCACATGCTAGCACACCATGAATTTACCTCGCTTCTTTCAATTTGTGCATTTGATTTTCATTTCACCCTGCCACCTGCCTACGCCTTCTTATCTCGTTCCTTCCTTTAATTAGACGTAGCTACTGTTCATAGCTTCTATTAATATGACCTTGGCTTTCCCGGCACAAGCTGCCTCTGTCGAGTTACGATTTTGCCTTTTTCCTCGTATTACTAAAATATGAAACCTCTTGCGTTTGGCCTATAATAACCTGGGTTGGTTCTGCTTCTCATGCAAAGTGAATTCGCACTTGTATAACATTTTGAGGCAGATTGTGTACAATGGCGCTTGCCGCTCTATTCTTCTACTTAGCATAGCAAACCGCACTGTTTTCTTGGCTTTCTTGCGGTTACAAGCATATGTACAGGCGTTAGCTGGTTGAATATCTTCATCCTTCTTTCAGTTAAGCTCCCTTGTATTTCTACAATGTTCTTTTCTTTTACTTTCACAATATCTTTATTCATGGTGTTTCATCTCTTTGTGTCTGTTAGGGAGAATTCTCACGTATGGCTAATTGCCCTTACCTATAGAGTCCCCCAGCAGCTTTGCTGGATTTGAAGGGTTTATTTCTTTTTACCTGCTAAGAGTGAGACTCCTTTTTTCCCCCCTCTTAGGCACCTTTGCTATGTGTGTTCTAGGCTATTTTTGTGTTTAATGCCTATGGGATCTTTTCTCTCACCCATAGGAACCATCTTTATACACATGTGTTACACAGCACCCTCCTTGCAGTGACACAGGGGTGTCGTAGCGACCCCCAAACATAGACTCCATACCCTGGGACTGACTACTGTCTCCCAGGGCATGTAAAGTCCCCATTGACTTTACTAGTCAATCTCTCTGAACTAAACCAGTACACCCCATTTTAATATGGAAGTACTGGAAGGGTTTAATAGTTTTCCCCCTATGTTCATTTTCAAGAGGGTACCTTAAAGTCCCCCTCTACAATGTTTCTGGCTGGTGGCAGTGGTTACTAACTTTTATTTTCGACCGCAAATATTTTCCCATGGGATTTTCCCATTGTTCGAGGCTAATACTTTTACTGACAGCCTCTAACATACCGCCGGTTTAGTTTATTATTAACTTTACTCCGGCAGGTTTTATTTGCCAGAACTTTTATATAACTTCTTTCTCGTGTTTTACTCTAAACTCCTAACCCAGGTCGGGGATTCTTTGTTCGCTATTTTGGCGGGCTTCTGCCAAGAAGCCCTCCTTTCGGCGCCTCTGAGTCTGGGGTGGGTCTGTTGTTTGGGAGGGGGAGTAGAACCCCTGGACAGAGTTGCCGCAGCAACTCAGGTCGCACTCTAACCTGATAGGCTGGAGGGTCTCCTGCCAAGAAGACCACTCCACTGTGTGAGTGACCGCTAGGCTGTATGAATGGGTCTCTTTCTGCATAAAAGCAGGGTCCTGAGGACTGGAAGAGAAAGACGTTGCCACTGGAATGACGGAACCGAAGGGGAGAGAAGCCACAGACATCTTCAGCATCTACACCACCGGTGAAGCCCTGCCGGATCGTCTCACCACTTTTCTTCCACATGACGAGAGGAGATCTTCAGCGAAAGAGCCTCCTTCCCGTGAGCTGGTGCGGTCAACCAGTTCACCTATCGCTTCCTCGGACCAGCCTTGGTCGAATCGACAGTGCCCAGCACTTGGAGACTGGATAGCAAGGCAGCTATCGACCCGGACCGCGATTAAAAGGAGCGTACCTTTTAAACTTCGTTTGGCAGCAGCGCGGCTGGTTTCATCCCTGGGTAGTGCAGCGACTCAAACCTTCCTCCACGACGAGAGCCTCTTTTTCTCTGTTGGATCCCCCAAACTGCAGGAACTACCAGGAACAACCGTCACCGCAGGAGCCACTTCTTCACGTTTAAGGTACATTGTTCCGCCAGACCGCCCTTTTTCCCTGGTAGCCCTAAAGGTGTTTTAAATCCTTTAACTACTTGTGGGGTCGACCGCCCTCTCTCTTAACATTGTCTTTCACCTCACATCTACCTCTTCAATATTTTTCTACTAAAGACTTGACTGCAGCTACAAGAATATTTTTGCTCCTAAACTCTTGGTCCTGTACCACTGACTATGGCTCAGGCCTAATGACTCTGGCTGATTTGTTAGATCTGCTCTCACTAGATTGGTTTTCAATGAGAAATGTGTTGATGCACCTAAATCTTCTAAACCCCTCTTCCTTCCTACTGTTTTAACTTGTGGAGTGCCATTTTGCTCAGTTTTCATTCACTTATCTTTTGGCGAAAGTGTTACTATGCATTACTTGTTCACAAAACTTCAGGTAAGTGTTGCTAGGGGGTGTCTGAAGATATTTCAGTTTAACTTGTGCTTTTCCTCCCTTTCGTTGAATTGCTAGAGTGCCATTTGTAGTTGGTTTTCACTGTGCTGTTTTGCTCAGTTTTCACTCTACCGCAAACTTGTCTACAATTGAATAGGGAGTTGTATTTACTTTTCCTTGACTGAATTTTAACTTACTTTACCAATTGTGATTATGTGTTGACTTTGAAGTGCATAAAATAAATATATAGGCCCTCATTACGACCCAGGCGGTAAGCGGAAAACGATGCCGGTAAATGAATACCGGCATCGTTTTCCGCTAGGTCCGATTATGACCCGCGAAAGTGCAATTAGCGACATCGTAGTTTACGGTGCTGCTAACAGCACCAAGGTCGCGCGCGCGACCCACCATGCCGTAAATACCGGCATGGCGCAAAGCTACGCAGATCACAAACCAAGCGGACATGCCCCTAACGCCATCGCCAAGGCCGTAAAGTACCTTACCGCCATGGCGCTAATTCCGCCATCGCGAACCAACCGTAAATGGCCATGTGCAGTGTTCCCAGCTGCCACAGGTGCACATAATCAGCACAGGTGGAGGCAATACAGACTCTCCCAGTGCAAAAAGAGCACACCCCACCCCTACCAGCCCCAGTCACACTCCACAATGATACCAATAGGACTAGCAATGTTGGGGCTGGAGGACCTGATAGCAATGCAAGTGCTACAACAACAACAACAACAATAGGCTGCACAGAGGAGATGCAGGAGGAGAAGGAGGGAAAGGCAGGGCCAGCAAGCCCCACCAGCACAGCCAGTGGCACCACGCAGGCAGCCCCCAATCCCACGCATCAGAGCCAGTCCATTCAACCTCACCGCAGAGCAGATCCACACCCTGTACCGACTGGACCGGGACACCATCACCAACATTGTGCACATGATACACAACGACATCGTCAGCATGATAGAAACACCCACCGCCATCCCGCCCCTACTGAAGGTCGTGTCCGTGCTCCACTTCCTGGCCACAGGCACCTACCAGCACACAGTGGGCCACTTGCATGGCATATCCCAACCATTATTCTCACGTACACTGATCCAAGTGCTCGATGCCCTCCTCAAGCACACAGACGACCACATCTCATTGCCACGGTCTGCCCAGGAGATTGCCAACACCAAAGTGGGTTTCCATGCACTAGCTGGCATACCTGGTTGCATTGGTGCCATCGACTGCACCCATGTTGAATTGGTGGTCCCACATGCCATGGAGGTACCATACCGCAACCGTAAACTATTTCACTCAATCAACGTGCAAATGGTCTGCGACTCCAACAGGATCTTCACACATTGTTGTGCCCGATTCCCCGGATCAACCCATGATTCAATGGTCCTTCGGAACTCCACAATACCACGCTACATGGAGCGACATGCAGGCCCAAGATCCTGCCTACTCGGTGAGTCTAATGTCATGAGCATGGAAATGCGAAGTGTGTAGGTGATCGACGTACCAATGCATATTTCACCTGGCAGAAAGGGGGGGGGGAATGATGCATACGTCACATGGCTGCGACTAGCAGTAGCCAGATCATACCCTGAGGCAGCACTCACGTCATCTGACAACTGTATACATGTTGCCTGATCTAATCAGCCCTAACATGTGAATGAAAGTGTACCCCAACCATGACACAACCATCTGCAAGTGCATTGTACGAAATGTGACCACATTGACTCCAAAGGAACGCACCTACATGCACGTCACCAAACACCATCAACTGAAAGGCCTGTCCCCCATAACTGCGCACAAAGGAGGCACATGTCGGACAGGAACATCAATGCACCACTACACAGACAGCAAGACCCACAAACTCCCCCCATTGACACCAGTATTGTTCCCTGGGGTCATAATGAGCCAGACAGCAATGTTGCAATCATGTGAGCTTTGACATCACAGGACACGTGCCAGGTCACATAAAGTAACGGCCTGAACGGACACAGTGGATGGGCACTCACAAGGCAATTGTCCCCCCTGCATTGTGTCTTGGCATGCAAAACAGTACATGAGAGCCATGAACATATACCGGTTGCATAGTGTGAATCCATTAGCACAACTAAATTTGGTGCAAAGTAAAGGTTGAATGCAAGGCATGGTGGCGCGTCATGTTCAGAAAGCGATCTCATTCCTGACACATACATTGTTGCCCATTTACAGGTGATGCAGGCTATCCCCTGAAGAGGTGGCTCCTTACACGAGTCCGGAACCCACAGAACCAGCATGAGGAGGACTTCAACCGTGCCCATGCACGTACCCGTGTGGGGATAGAGCAGGCCTTTGGCCTACTGAAGGCACGTTTCCGCTGCCTCAGCAGGTCTGGCGGGGCACTCCTGTACCGCCATGAGAAGGTTGCGAAGATCGTCATGGCATGTGTCATGCTACACAATATGTGCGTCAGACGTAACGTGCCTATGCCCCCTGACGCAGAACTGCAACCACCTGATGATGAGGATGATGAGGGTGGGGATGGGCAGCACCTCAAGGAGGCAGCGATGCACAGGAGGGGCGTGAAATGCGTCAGAATCTCATTGACCAATACTTCTAGCACACACAGCGTGTGCGTGTAACATGTGGACAGTACTTGGGGCACTGTGTGTGTCTGGTATATGCACACTGTAGACTGTACAACAATAAAGCACACATACACAATGAGCAATGTCCACACATTTGGTTTGTGATAAACGAAAAAGTGTATTGTGCTTCTGAAAAGTTATGACACACCCAATCCCCCCTCCCCCCTGAACACCCCAACACACCCATTCCCCCCTCCCCCCTGAACACCCCAACACACCCAATCCCCCCTCCCCCCTGAACACCCCAACACACCCAATCCCCCCTCCCCCCTGCACACCCCAACACACCCAATCCCCCCTCCCCCCAGAAATCCCTGCAAAGGAGTGCCAATGCCTGTGGTGAAGTGGGTAATGTTTTAGTGGTCCACTGGGCGGGCACTATTGGCAGCCCCCTGTCCTGGAACCTGGGCCCCCCCTGCCTGTACTCCTCCGGGTCCTGGATGACCTGCGGACGAGTCTGGATGGGGAGGAACTTGCAGCTGAGGAGGTACCGGGCTGCTCGGTACGCCGTGTGTCCATGATTGTCCATATCAGTTCACCAATCATATTCCGCACTGCGGCTAGTTCTGTGCATATGTTCGTGCTTGCTGATTGGATGGCTGCCTTGATGCTGTCAGCACACCTCTCCATGCCTGAACTGGCACCTCCACAATCAGCAACATGCTGCGTTAGGATTGACGCCAGTTCTTGCCTCGCTGATATTTGGTCCAGCACCTGGCTGAAATCAGGCACAATGGAGGTTGCAATTGCAGGCCCAATAGGACTACTCCCCTCTTCCCCTACTCCCACTGGGCTTGGAGTGGCTGGCCATGAACCTCCAGGGGATTGCCCCTGTGTGTCCTGTCCATGCAGGCTACATGGGGACAGGTGTGGGGAGGTAAGGTGGGTGTTGGGGGGACCTTCCATGTCATCATCCCCATTCGCCACATCGCTGTCAGAACAGGCTGCGATGGCTGCAGTCTCCCCGACTGTACTGCTCCCCGCAGACACGATCCCCTCAGTGGGCGGCAGTGGTTGTGGGTCTGCCGTGGGGGCCATCATGTCCCTTTCCTTGGGGGGAATTGCTGCCCTGGGCTGTTCGGCAACAGGAATTTTGGCCTGCTGTGGGTTGGCCATGGGTCCAGCAGAGGTGGATGGTTGGTGGCCTCTTCCCTCTGTCCTGGTCTTCTTGGCTGGGGTGGTGCCACTCTCGTCCCTGCCGGTGTCCGAGTGTGAGCCTGTGGTGGAGCAGAGGAGGGAAAGTGTTATTGATGGTTCAGCGGACATTGAGCAGGCATTGTGATGAGTGCCATGGTTTAGATGGATAGATGGTAGGCCGTGACATACAGGTTGTCTCACTTTTGGGTGGGTTGAGCATGCAGGAATGTGTGTGCCTGCTGTAGAGTGTACATGCTTCATGTGTGCAGGGTGTGGGTCTTCTGCTGATGTGTTGCGTTTGCCATATGGGGCGACATTGTGATTCCCATGTAAGTGTGATTCAGGGTGTTTTGCAAGGCTGCATTGGAGGCACCTACCTGTGTCTCCTGATGTCGGGGCTCCTCTCTCCATTCCGCCGACGCCCTCAATGCACTCTATGCCGATCAATGAGGCACATGTCTCCTCCCATGGCTGCATCTTCAGTGGGGAGTCTGCTCCACCGCCAGTTGCCAGTCCCAGGTTGCGGTTTGCTGACAGTATGCCCCTTACTCGGAGCCGGAGGTCATCTCACCTTTTGCGGCATTGTCTGGCGGTGCGTGGGGTGGTACCTACGGCACTGACGCGTTGTGCCACGAGTTCCCATGCTGCTTTTTTCCGGGCTGTGGCTGGTCTCGTCATCTCTGATGAGAAGACGACGTCTGCCTTCTCCTGCAGCGTTTCTGCAAGCATGGTTAACTCTTCGCGACTGAAGCGGTCCTGCCGCTGCCTGTCGCAGGCTTTTTTGACAACTTTTGGCATGGTTGGGTGAGGAAATGGGTGGGTAATGGGATTCACAGGATTTCAGGGTTGAATGTAGTGTGGTTGGGTAGGATGGCAATGGATTGTGTTTTTAAAGATGGCCGCTGTGCTCTTTCCCGTTCCGCCGTGATGACGCTACTTCCGGTTCCGCTAATTTGCGGTGACCGCTAATTATGGTGCCCGCTAATTACGGTGTCCGCTGATTACGGGGCCCACTGATTATGGTCGGCGCAATGATGGGTGGCGGTAGGTCACCCAGCGCGGCATTCGATGCCGATAAGGGCTGTTTACGCCATGGCGTAGTTTACATTACCGCCATGGCGTAATGCTCGTGCGCGATGGGTCGGAATATGGCGCTCTTTACGCCATCGGTCCATGGCGTAAACAATGATTACGCCATGGCGGTAATGTAGATTACTTACCGCCAGGATCGTAATGAGGGCCATATTCTCTTTTTAATACAAAGCTTTGGTCAGTGTTTCCTTGCCCCATAGTACTGTACTCCCTATTGTGTAAACCCTGAATACTGCTCATCTCCCACTTGAGATGAGTCTGACTGCTTAACCACAGCTACCAACTACATCTTTGTGGTACAGACTGATACCAAAGGGGATTTATTGCTCTCACCTGTAGTCCTAATCTGGTGTAGTGCTCCCTAAGGGAACTGCACTGGATTCTGCCTAACAGTGTCATCCTTGGGTCGTCATATCTTCTATGGGTGCGTTAGTTCAGACCCTCGTGACGTCACCATTCGTCTTCCATTAAGGACTTTTTGTGTTCTTCCTGCACAGTACTTAAACAATCTTCATTTCGTTTCATTTGCTGGTAGGGTTTTCTTAATGGATATCTTACTGCCCATGGGTGTCTGGTTATTGGTACTTCAATAGGTATTGTTCTTCTAATAGGTACTGGGCAGAGCCCCACTGCTGTTCTCTGCTGGTTTATCTGCTCATCATACGTCACATATTTCAGTGTGAATGTCCATGGTACTTCAAAATGGGCGACTGGAGTGCAGGCTATATTTGGGACCTCCTCTACAGGAGAGTGGGAGAAAGGAAAAGGGAGGGGGGCCAAGGGAAGGCAAGAGGGGGAGACATCCAGGGAGGCCAGAAGAGGAGACAAAGAGGGGGTGGTGGGCACACAGTGCCAACAAGGGGACCAGGGGAAACCAGAGGGGGGCACACAACGTCATCACATGGGACCACAGGGGGGGACACAGCAACATAAGGGGGATAAGAGGTGGGTGGGCGGCACAGAACGACATCAAGGGGGACCATAGGGAGGTGGGGGCACACAGTGATGAGGGTGACCAGAGGGGGGTAGAGGAAACACAGCGACATAAGAGGGACCAGAGGTGCTTGGTGGGGCACATAGTGATAACAAGGGGGACCAAAGGGGGTGGGGGGCACACAACACATCAAGGGGGACCAGAGGGGGGTGGGATGGTACACAACAACATCATGGGGGACCAGAGGTGGGGCACACAGTGATGAGGGGGACCAGAGGGGGTAGAGGAAACACACTGACATAAGAGGGACCAGAGGGGTGTGGGGGCACACAGTGATAACAATGAGAACCAGATGGGGGTGGAGGACACATAACGATATCAAGGGGGACAAGAGGGTGGTGGGGGAGCACACAACACCATCACGGGGGACCAGAGGGGGGCACACAACAACATCACGGGGGACCAGAAGGAGGTAGGGAGCACACAGCGACAGCAAGGGCGACTAGAAGGGGGTTGGGGGCACACAATGATAACAAGGCGGGGGGCACAAAATGCCATCACTGGGGACAAGAGGGGATGTGGGGGCACACAGCAACATCACAGGGGAGCAGGGGGGCGTGAAGGGCACACAGCAACTTCACAACAGAGAGAGGGGGGGTTGGAAAAGCATTCCTGAAGCGGACAGGGGCTTTCGTTGGGGGCCTTCGTTTGAATGGGCCGGCTCCTGCCTCCTGGTATCGGTCATGGGCTTAAACAAGCCATGAGCAACCAATGGGGAGGGGGAGCAGGCCAGGCCAGGAAGCATTGTCCCATGGTAAATCATGCGGCCATGATTGAGTGCCAGAGACAAAGGGCAAAGGTTGCAGGATACTGCCACAGCCATTTCAATGGTCAGTAGAGGACAGGCAATGCCCTAAAGAGGCATCTTAGCTGGGCACTTTTCATTCAGGTGATTTTAAGCAAAAAATGTGTTTTCTATTGGATTTTCCCCTGAAAAATACTGCAATTGACATGCGTTTGCACAGTTACCGCCAGGCTTACCCCAGTAGGGTTAAAGAGCTTCACGCTCCAGGACAGGCAGCAGGATCTTGCCTGCGGATCAGCACCGCCGCTGCAGATCCGCAGGCAAGAAGAAGAAAGATGGAATGGTGAAGTTAAGCCCTGTCTGCGCAATCGCTGCCTCTCAACTTTCAACCCCTTCTCCCCGATTCGGAATCCGAGAGGCAGGAGGAGCCAGCCCCACCCAGAGTGGGCATGATAACGAGGGTAGAAACCAGTCCGTAGCCACAGCCTGGTCGAGAGGAGGGTATTAAGACAGGCGTGGCCACACCGGCACCACCTCTGACCCAGGATGGATGATTATGAACAGCTTTGTACCAGCAGTTCATTATTTCCCCTCTTGGGATAATGTTAAGGCAAAATCTCAAAATAATGTTTCTAAATCACGCATTAGGGAATTTGATTACATAATCCGGTAACAATCTGCATTTTTTCTCAATGGATGCCTGGTCTCTATACATAATATATTGGCACACATGTAATTGTGTCGACCCGATCTACTTCCCCCAGTCTGGTTTTAATAAGGGTAGGTTAAGTTATGGAGATCTCGCTGGTAACGGCTAGATGACGTAGTATGTCTTTGTATACATCACTGACGCTGTTGAGTTCTTCCTGATTACCTTTCTGGATCATATTGTTTAGGTCTTCAAACATAGACAGTCCTGGTGACACCAATGTATGGTACAAGAGCAATAGGTTCCACTGGACACCAGCCTTTCGGGAGATCAATCCAAACACGTATATTATTGCACGAATGGATACGCGATTAGGCAGGGTCAGCCCTTTGCACCAAAGTAAACCTTCAAGCATACTCCATTTACAGGAATTCCTAAGGCTCGATATTTTCGGGGCTGTAACATATGGCGGGAACTACTTTGCCATAGTAGGGATCCTGTAGAACTGGCAGTATTTGGTGTTCATCCGTTTAATTTCAGCTGTGTAAAGTAGAGCGTATAGCCACGTTAAACTCAATCAGGAAAACATATGACAGATGTTCTACCACCTCTAACTTGTTATTCCTGATACTACACTTATAATTTGGCAAACCCTGAAGTTTAGAAAATCTGATGATTTATGTTTATATTACATTAAATAAAAATTTGTAGCCGAAAGTATAGGTAGAGAATCCGTTAAGCAAGCTCAGCTATCCACCATGAGTCTGGTATAAAAGCAGGATGTTGTTCGTGCTGCCAACTAATGTATATTGGGCTTTCCCAGCCTGGGTGGAAAACTGAATACTATCAATCACAGTTCCTAAATCAGAGATGTAGAGATAAATAAGGCAGGGGCCTAAAACGCACCCCTACCTTAGTCCTCTGTGTGTTTGCTCCGTGTTTGTTAAGGCACCCTTAGGATTAAGTATAACTTTTATGAGTGTGTCACTGTGGAGGCCAACGTCCTCCATAAGTTAGACTGTTTGATAAGATGGAAAGCTGAGGTTACGTCGATGCTAGCTATATGAATAGCCATGTGTTTCCCAGAAAGGGTTTTATTTTTTTTAGGCAAAAGAAATCTGTTCAAGGTACTATGAACTCTGCGTCTGAAATGTGTTAAAGGTAGGGTGTCTGTTATTTGCGCTCGCCCAGGCTTCAAGCTCTTTAAGGATAATGCAATTGAATATCTAGTTTCTGATGTCCAGAAGGGCGGAGGGTCTGTAATTGAGAGGATTTTCTTGATCACTCTTTTTATAACTGGGCACTATATAGTAAGTGTGCCATTAATGGGGTAATAGTTTCCTCTTGATTACTTCTTGAAACAGTGCAGTTAAGATTTGTGACCATATGAGAGGAAGCTCTTTCATGATGCCAGACGTTTACCCGTCCGGGACGGGTGCTCTAGAATTTCCTGCTTCCAAATTAATAACTGTATATGCTCTCACTAGATTTGGAGAACTCAGTTTGTTGCGGTAGAGCTGGAAGCCATTTTATACACACTTTCTGATTTCCAATATATCTTATAGTGTGAAAACCACTCGTCCTCTGTAATCACAGCAGATTGTAAATGTACCTGCCCCTCCACTCTGTTATTGGTCAGTGCCCATAAGCCAGCGTCCTGTTTTTCAGCTAGATTTGCAGCATCACTTGGCTTTCCTCTGTATCTTCTGATGTTTGTGATGCAAAAGCCACTTTTATACTTATGCCTGATACAGGACCCCTCACCATTATATAGCTCAGCATTATGTAGCTCAGCGGGTTGTCGGCTCTCTAAGTGAAGCACAGATAGCTTTTTTCATATCGTGGACCATAGGATCATAAGAGATTTTATTTTCTTTTTTTTACATTCTGTCTTATTGTTAACAACCCAAATGGACCTAGAATTACAATCTGAAATGAACTGGTTAAATGAATACGGCAAGAAGTAGTGAACCAACATATCGGTGTTGAGATCTTTCACGGTAGATTCCAAACAAAGGTTCATTTTATCAGTACTCTTGTTATGCCAATGAACCTGATTCCCTTGAGCTGAACAGGGAACAGAGGGCATAACATTGTTTGTCTCCAAAGCCAAATTAAAACCAGTCTGAAGCCATTTGTGGTGATTGACAGTCATTGGAATAACTTCAAAACAATAGTCGAACAGACACTGGGAGGCAAAAATATAATCTATGTAGGAGTGACTATGTCCCCGATGCCAGGTCGGAATTAACTCCCGATCATGCAGTAAATGGCTCGACAGATTAAGTAGCTTCCAAGAGTTTAAAGTCGTCATGGTGGGATCCTGTGGTTATTAAATATTTCAAACATTCTAAGTTGAGGATCAGAAGCTGGGCAATATGTTCTGAATGTCACTGTCTAGTAAGGTGAAATTCGTATTAGACTCCTAGTATCATTTAGTTAAAATATCAACCAAGTGATCCACAAACTCAGACCAGTTTTAATCCGATTCCAGTATATGTTGATTATTAATAATTTGTATCAAATTAAGGAGTGCTTTAGTAAACCGTTTACAGCTGGGATACCCGGGAAACGTTCAGACCAGTTAAAGGCCCTCAGACCCAGTTCCATTTTAATAGCAACAAGTTGACCTCCTCAGTGTCTACCACAAGACCTAGCCATTGCCTCTGTGGAATAGTTTTGCAGCCTGGTAAATAAAATAATTCCTCATCCATACTTCCTGTAGTATTATCATGTCATATCGAGAATAGTTTGGGCTATCAGGGATCACATGACACAAAGATGTGTGGCTGCACTAATTCCATGATAACACCTCCAGAAATCTTTTATTAAAGATGACTCCTCCCTGTTCAAATAATGGTGCTCCTTGAAGACAATAGGGAGGGTAGCCAAGCCCAATCTGTGACGTCTTCTGCCTTGTTTGAATCACCCAAGGCCAAGTGAACCACTTTCTTATTCTTGCCGAGTGGGAGGCATGAGATCTTTAGCCACCCTCTAGGGGTAGTACCCTCTGATGATGGTAGCAACGAGGCTGGAATTCTATTTTCTAAAAATGAGGAATCGTTAGTTCATGACCGGAAATGAAATATCTCATAACCAAGGATCAGAAAATGTGCAGATTCATCCACTAGCATTGATGCTACTGCTCTAAATTGTAAATAGATGTCTACAAGGTCCGATCTCTCAATGTCAACGAAGTCTACCTGTACAATATCCCCAGAAGTCAAACTTCTAATTCTAGGGATCTCAGAAAATGGTGATAAGATCTTTGATCTATTAAGAACAATGTCCGATCTATTTCCGAATAAGCATTCGAGTCCCAGTTTCAAGGGGGGACTTTTTATATTAGAAAGCTCAGTAAGAGAGGGTTAAATCAATGTGCTGCTACTCCCGAGCAGTGAGGACCCTGTTTTCCTTATTGGTTTGGTGATGGCTTTGGATGTAGCATCTCCCTGGGTCTCGTTTAATGTGAACGGGGCGTTGGACGCTGTTGGCTTGGCTTCAGGAAGTGGCTCCTAATGTTCCCTGAGGTCTGTGAACAGTATTCGTAATTTCTGGTAAGAAGTTGACATGGTTGGTTGTAGTCTATTGTAACCGGTGTAGCACCCTCTGTTCTATTTGCGATATAAATAGGTATTTTCCATTTTTGCCGCAGCATATTTCCTCTTTATAGCCTTCCTCTTGGAGGCACCATTCTTTTGATACTCTCCCTCCATATCGGAGTGCATGCATATGCAAGGGCCTTCAAGGTCCATAGGACCAGTTGATTTTAAGCAGGGCTTACCTTGCGCTGCCCTCATCTTGTTCTTTATTTATTTATTTAGGCATTTATAGAGCGCACCGAGCCCGGGTGAATCTGGGCGCTGGTTAGGGCAGAAGTTGCACTTGGTTACAGCAAAGATCCTCATACCAGTTAAGAATTTCCTAGAGGACTTATACACTTGGGGAAAGATTGATGTTGTTTTTTGATCTTTTCCTCACCAGCCTTGTTACCAGAGGATTTCCACCTTTGCTTTGCTGATTTGCTCGATGTCTCTGGAATTTGCTTTTCAACTCTTATAAGTGATGGATTAGGATGGAGGAAGACATGGAGTAAAGTATTGTATCCTCATCGTAGAGGTCCAGTTGGACCTTTGTATATGTCCAAGCAAGTAGAAACAGGTTTGGTTGAGAAGGTTCTTAAGACCAGGTGGAAGTCTTATTTTCTATTTCCTAAAGACTGATTGTATGGCCTGTCATTTCTATACTGATATTTTCCTGCAGTTTGAAAAGGGCAGTTAGAAGAATGTTCAAGGCTGAGATAGAGAGTTAGCACTTGAGTTCTGAAGTCTTGTCATGAGGTCACAGAGAGTTTTCTGCAGAGAGTATTCAGATAAATAAGGGATCCATTAATTCCAATCGATAAGCGGTCCAAAAACATGGGTGTTCACGAGAATGACCCTCTCTGGACAACCATTGGGGAGTTGAAGAACCTAGGTTGGAACATTGAATAGTTTTCTTAGCTTTGCTAAGAGCTGCCAACTGGCTGAGTATTGTTTCATTGCCACAGGAGGTCTGTGTGGCCCTATCGTGGCTGCCGGCAGGGTCATTTGAGTCAAGAGTTTGGGGAGGTATTGGATCAAGTAGGCTGCACTCTTTAGCCAAATGGTAATTAATTATCCTTGTCTGGATACATTCCCTTAGTCTGTTTGCGTCTGTGACTCGCGTGGTGCTCTCAATGTTGACTAAGGCAGTAGCAGTAGTTTCCGTAGATCTAGATTTGCTTGTAAGATCAACTAAAGACTCAGTGCGATGCACCATAGCCTTGCTGCGCAGATTATATCTGGTGCGAGTGGCACGTGTGCGGGGAGGAGGTAAAAGGTGTAGATTTCCAATGTAGGAAATGGCACTGTGCAGAGAAGGTCCCTACCTGCTCCTACTACGCGGAGGCTACACTTACAGAGAAGGGGGGCTTGAGGCGTGATCATCTATTTGGAGTTTTGAATTTTTAGGGGAGTAGCCAAACTTCATAAAGTTAACAATTTGCTTACTTGGCTAACCTCAAAGCCAAGATTACAATGTAGGCTGGTCTCCCTCTGTCTTTGACATGTTCTTGCACTCCAAAATGGTCACCGTCTCAACATGCTTTCATTTATCCCACAATACCTGAGCCTGGCTTGGTAGGCTCTCAGATCCCTACTGATTCCCTTACCCTGGAACACGAAATGGCTGAAATGTGTGCATGCCCCTCCTCTACTCCATGTTCATTGAGATGCGGCTGCAGGCTGGAGCCTCATGGGTCCTCGTATGGTTGATCCGGGAGGGTCTTCGGTGAAAGGCAACCTCTGTTATTATTTTTCTGTATGTATACATCCACTCTTTGCTTACACATATGATTCTATTGTACTTGTGTTCAGACTCAATCACAAAATTAGATTGGGGGGGTTGCTACAGAGCCATTATGGTCCCACTGAATGGCTCGATTGTTTGGAAACATACTTGTAAACCGGGAGTTCCCAGGGTCTTGGGGTGCAGCTCTAATAGTTTTGATCTTTAGGGGAGGGGACAAACTATCCCCACTGCAGTATAGGCCCATCTCGCTACTCGATGCTTCATATAAACATTTTGCTAAAATACTCTTAAAAGAACTCCAAATTTGGGCCACAAAGGCAAGCTGTTTAGACTTATGCCAGGCTGGATTTAAGAAGGGGGTGGGAACCGTGTTGACTAGTTTTGTACTGTCCCTGCTGGTTAAGCAAGTAAAATAACACGGGAGACTGGTTCATCTGGCCTTTCTTGATATGAGTAAAGCTTTTGACTATGTGGATCAGGCATTACTATGGAAACAATTTAACGATAACGGATGTCCACATCCACTAATTAGTATGTTGGAAGCTCTGCATAGGGGAACACAAATAAAGATCAAGTTGGACTCAAACGTGTCATGTACGAACTGGATAGAGACTAATCAGGGGTAACGATAAGGGTGTGCCCTTGTGCCATTCTTATTACATTTTTACGTAAAAGACATGGCTTGTTGGGAATCGGCGAGGACAAACCCCCACGGTATTGGGCCTCTCGAAGTTGCAATATCTGAATTGTTTAGATGATATAGGGCCTCATTATAAGTTTGCCGGTCTGGTAACAACGGTACCGGCAAACTACGAGTTCTGCTCGCGGGTGCCTTCCCGCCTGCCAGGTCTGACTTGGCAGGTGTACCGGCACCCGCGAGCAGAGCATGTCGGATGCACCGGCACCATTCATGAATGGTGCCGGTGCATCCGAGCTCCCCATTCCCATTGAACCCTATGGGGCTCAAGTGGGAATGGGGAGCATTTTATTCCGGAGTCCGCGAATGGGTAATTACCCGGTCTGGCAAGGCCGTAATGACCCGGTAATTGCCCATTCGCGGGCACCAGAAAAAAAATGCTACCAGCGGCTTTACCGGCACGGATACCGCCGATCTCATTTTGAGGCCCATAGTCATCTGCGATATGACTCACATAGGCCTCCAGAGAGCTTTGAACTGTGTCAGTGCTTTTCTAGGTAAGCTGGATCTCTCTTTTAATACCAGTGAGTCGAACATTCTGGTAATGAACATTGAAGATCCAAATGGAAGCAATTCAGATGGGCAAGACCTGGAGGTCGTCAAACACTCATATATATATATATATATATATATATATATATATATATATATATATATATATATATTACACAGCCACAGTAGTGGCTGTGTAGTTATGGTTAAGTTGCTGTTTCCATAGGAAGAGCACTTTTTGGGCGGCCTATAACTTCGCTCCCCCTGGATGAATCCTACCAAACCTTGCAAAAGAAGTATATGACCCATTCTGAATTTTTTTGTAAAGTTTGGTGAGGTTTGGTCCAGGGGGGGGAGTCCATAAACGTCTTTTTTTTACCATAGACTGAATGGGGGAAAAACATTGCGCACGCCTACAGGCCAAACCGCTGGACGGATTTTCACCACATTTGCGGCAGGGGCCGGGGCTTGGTCCCGAAAGCTTTTGTACATTTTGTGACAATTCGTCAAGTAGTTTTCTTTAAAACGACTAAAAAGTAGGTCTCAAAAAAATAGTGATATCTATGTCCGCTCCGCGGTCACATTTCCCTATTCGCTCAGCGGACAAGATACCGATTGGCTGAGGGGCTGGCATCATGACCGTGGACACGCAACGTCTCTGCCGATTGGCTGCAGTGAGCCGCGATGGGCGTCAGATTGTTTGGATGTGGCCGACATCTTGGATCCGCCGACAGCGCGGTGGCGACCCGAGGCGAAATGATGTTTCGGAAACTGTTTTGGTGTGTCAGAGTGCTTGGGGAGGTTTGCAGAGTAAGAGATTAATAATAATAATGATAATAATATTTCATAATAATAGGAGAAGAGTAAGAGTCTTGGGTGCATGGCCGTAGGCCGTAGGCCATATTCTCAAGACGCTAGGCCCTGGCCACAACCACCGCAGTATATTAAAGCTATAGATACACCAGTAGTATTGCATATTGATGAGGTGGTTGTGGGGAGGGCGTAGAGTCTTGGTTGCATGGCCAAAGGCCATGCACCCAAGATCAAATGTATACGTAGAGAAATTATAAGCCACTATGGGTGCGATATGCTGTGGTAGTTGTGGCCAATATGTAGAGTTTTGGGTGAATGGCAGAAGGCCATGCACCCAAGACCAAAGTTGTAGGCACTGCAGTTATAAGGTACCATGGTTTTTATATAGTGTGGTGGTTGTGGGCAGGACGTAGAGTTTTGGGTGCATGGCTGCAGGCCGTAGGTTATACACCGTAGAGTGTAGACCCTGCCCACAACCACTGCAGGATATCACATTTATATATCACACCTATACAATCGATTATGTATCTGGTAGTGATGGGTGAAATACTGTATTTGTTTAGGCGGCAGGTGTTCATGATGTATTCCATATGCCCGCCTTGTGCGGGATATTTGTAAGTACTGAAAATGAGGGGTATCATAAGGATAGTACTTTAGTGTGTGGTGTCCGCAGGCAACTTGAAACTGTTTTAAGGACACTCATGGTGGTAGCGAATATTAAAATTGAGTACATGCCGTAGTTACATTTTTGTTTCTATGGGCGTTCCATTCATTTATATGGTGCCATGGATGTGATATGCTGCGGTGGTTGCGGCCAGGGCCTAGAGTCTTGGGTGCATGGCGCAGGCCGTAGGCCGTAGGCCATACTCCCAAGACGCTAGGCCCTGGCCACAACCACCACAGCATATGAAAGCTATAGGTACACCAGTAGTATCGCATATTGATCAGGTGGTTGTGGGGAGGGCCTAGAGTCTTGGTTCAATGGCCAACGGCCATGCACCCAAGATCAAATTTAAACGTAGAGAAATTATAAGCCACTATGGGTGTGATATGCTGTGGTACTTGTGACCAGTATGTACAGTCTTGGGTGCATGCCCAAAGGCCATGCACCCAAGACCTAAGTTGTAAGCCCTGCAGTTATAAGGCACCATGGGTTTTATATCGTGCAGTGGTTGTGGGCAGGACGTAGAGTTTTGGGTGCATGGCTGCAGGGCGCAAGCCATACACCCAAGAGTGTAGACCCTGCACTTGCCCACTGAAGCATATCACATTCATATATCACACGTATACAATCGATTATGTATGTGGTAGGTGCTGGTAGGTGCTAGAGTTCTGGGTGCAAATTGAGTACATGCTCCAGTTAAAATGTTTGATTCTATGGGTGTGCTAATGATTTATAAGCCAACATGGGTGTAATATGCTGCGGTGGTTGTGGCCAGGGCGTAGAGTCTTGGGTGCATGGCCGTAGGCCATACTTCCAAGACTCTAGGCCCTGTCCACAACCACCGCAGCATATTACAGCAATGGATACATACGTAGTATCGCTTATCGATCACATGGTTGTGGGGAGGGTGTACAGTCTTGAGTGCTTGCACCCAACACCAAATTTATACGTAGTGAAGTTTAAAGCCACAATGGGTGTGATATGCTGCAGTGGTTGTGGGCAGGAACTAGAGTCTTGGGTGCATGGCCGCAGGGTGTAGGTGGTAGGTTACACATCGAAGACTCTATGCCGTGCCTACAGCCACTGCACCATATTACTGCCATAGATCAGACGTATAGATTGGAATATGTGTGACATGTGTGAAATTATACTTACTGGGCCTCATTACATGGACGGCGGTAAGGGTTAATGGTCACCGTTAATGGCAACGGTGACCGTTAACCCTTACCGCCGTACTACGAGGTCCCTTTGCGGGTTGGAGGATTTAACGCCTGCTTCTTGCAGGCGTTAAAATCCAACCCGCTAAGGGACCTCGGAGCTAATTACGGCACCGCAAAATTGCGGTGCCGTAATTAGCGCCTTCCCCAGTCCCATAGAGCCCTATGGGGCAGAAATGGGAATGGGGAAGGGCAATGGCGGAAAGGGGATTTACCGCCCCGCCAACCTTGGATTGGGGCGGTAAATCCCCTTTCCGCCAAGGCGGTGCCGGTATTTTACCGGCATGAGCCATGGCGCTAATAGCGCCATGGCTCACCGCCTACCGTGTAATGAGGCCCACTGTGTACTTTGATGAGATTCCGTATATTTCTTACATGTCTTTAGTACTTGGCGGAAATAGCCTTTTTCAATTTCTGTGATAAAAGAAAAGAGCATGTTAGTGTTTGTATTTCACAAAGGTCCTCATTACAACACCGGCGCTAAACCATGGCGCTATTAGCACCATGGTTGGTGCCGGTGTTGTAACGGGTCTGCCATGGTTCAATGGGGAATTACCACACCATTCCAAGGTTGGCGGGGCAGTAATTCCCCATTGAACCATGGTCCTTCCCCATTCCCATTTTCGCCCCAAAGGGACCTCGTAATCAGGTGTTAAGGGTTTAAAGGTGCTGACACCTTGTACGGCACTGTTAAACCCTTAACGCCAGGTCGTAATGACCCCCAAAGACTTATTACATTGTACAATAGACATTTTAGCTTTTTTTACCCTCCTATGTAGTTTACAAACCAGTGTACTGTGCATTTTGCTCATTTTCTGTGTTTGTTTTTCAAATCCTTGGGTCTGGGGGAAAAAATGCTTGTCGGATTAAAAACCTTTCTTTGCTATGCTACAAACTATTTCTTTGTTTCCTTTAAGTGTTTACTTGTTGTTTCTGATTAATGTTATGTATGTTGGCTTGTTGCAGATTTTTCAAACAGTTAGACACCTGTTGGCGTATTCTAACTGTGTATTTTTTGTTACGGATTTGTGGTATTCAATTGTCTGTGTGGTTGTTATACACTCTTGGGCAGTTAGATACCTTTTGTTGTATTCTAACTGTTTATAGTCTTTGACTTGATCTTTTTGTTAATGTTGAAGTACACATTAGTTATTAAAATTTGGCTTTAAGAAGATTAAACATGCATTTGTAAGATTAGCTGGCAATCTCTGCTTTACAGTAATGGTACTATCATTACATTCGAACCATCCACATTTCTTTTTAATGTATGCAGTGTAGTGACCTGCATTGGTTGTGGCTCCTGCGTGGTAGATTATACCTCTTGTTGTAAAGGTTTTCTTACCAAGTGACACTTGACCGTGTGTGAATCCAGTCAGCTTGCAGTTGTTTTTTGTACCATATGCATTGTACCGTAGAAGCATAAGTATTATGTAGTTACTATGGGGCCGATTCATGGAACAAACGTGCGCCGAAAATCTAGGCGCAAGCATGCGCAAGCATGCGCAAGCGGAAAAAAACAGGCGCACACGCACGCGTGCGATTCATGGAAGTCCCTGCGCGTGTTCACGCGGGATGTGCGCCAAACCCGTGCATGGCGCACAAGTCACTGCAACATCGCGAAAGGCGTGCGCGACGCGCACAGTGAAAGCGCACAACCTCAGCGCACACACCAGAAAGTGGGCGGGACATGGGGCGTAACGCGCGGAATGGGGAACAACACGCGAAAATAAGGGCGTAACTGGGGATGTACTGCACGGAAGCAGAGGGAACGCCCACACGCACTCGAACCACACATATTCATGGAATGGAATAGGGCAAAGCCACGCACAGCCAAAGCCACGCACAAGCTGAAACACGGCCGCCACACGAAGGCAGGCGGTAGAGTCCCAGCGCATCAAAAAAGTGGCGCCGCGGGAAGTTAAATACGCGATTGAGCGGGGTACGTGTATTCCTGGGGTGCGCGGGAAGTTACACACGCGATTGAGCGGGGTACGTGTATTCCGGGGGTGCGCGGGAAGTTACACACGCGATTGAGCGAGGTACGTGTATTCCGGGGGTGCGCGGGAAGTTACACACGCGATTGAGCGGGGTACGTGTATTTCGGGGGTGCGCGGGAAGTCAAATATGCGATTGAGCGGGGTACGTGTATTTCGGGGGTGCGCGGGAAGTTACACACGCGATTTGGCCGGGTACGTGGATTTCAGGGGTGCGCGGGAAGTTCCACACGCGATTTGGCCGGGTACGTGGATTTCAGGGGTGCGCGGGAAGTTCCACACCCGATTGAGCGGGGTACGTGTATTCCGGGAGTGCGCGGGAAGTTACACACGCGATTGAGCGAGGTACGTGTATTCCGGGGGTGCGCGGGAAGTTACACACGCGATTGAGCGGGGTACGTGTATTTCGGGGGTGCGCGGGAAGTCAAATATGCGATTGAGCGAGGTACGTGTATTCCGGGGGTGCGCGGGAAGTTACACACGCGAATGAGCGGGGTACGTGTATTTCGGGGGTGCGCGGGAAGTTCCACACGCGATTTGGCCGGGTACGTGGATTTCAGGGGTGCGCGGGAAGTTCCACACGCGATTTGGCCGGGTACGTGGATTTCAGGGGTGCGTGGGAAGTTCCACACGCGATTGAGCGGGGTAAGTGTATTTCGGGGGTGCGCGGGAAGTCAAATATGCGATTGAGCGGGGTACGTGTATTTCGGGGGTGCGCGGGAAGTTACACACGCGATATTATCAGGGTATGTGTATTACAGGGGTGCGCGGGGAGCAGCACACGTGAATTGCACGTGTGGGTCCTCCCAGGTGTACCCTCTACACCCTCCACGGCCCCTGCAGGTGGCTCACACCACAGGGGCCTACCCAGCACATGTCCTGCAGGCACCCCATCCACCTTGGCCATGCCCACCAGCCAACCCACATATCAACTAGCACTACTGCCCACCAACGCATGTCCCCTTGCACCCCCAGCCACCAGGGGCAGCCTCCACCAGGCCCCCACCCATGTCTCCCACCACCCCCACCCCCCAGCACTGTGGGGCACCTGCCAGCAGGCCCCCACCCATGTCCAACCCATGTCTCCCAGCACCCCCACCCCCCAGCAGTGCAGGGGCAGCCTCCACCAGGCCCCCACCCATGTCTCCCACCACCCCCACCCCCCAGTCACCAGGGGCAGCCTCCACCAGGCCCCCACCCATGTCTCCCAGCACCCCCACCCCCCAGCAGTGCAGGGGCAGCCTCCACCAGGCCCCCACCCATGTCTCCCACCACCCCCACCCCCCAGTCACCAGGGGCAGCCTCCACCAGGCCCCCACCCATGTCTCCCACCACCCCCACCCCCCAGCAGTGCAGGGGCAGCCTCCACCAGGCCCCCACCCATGTCTCCCACCACCCCCACCCCCCAGCAGTGCAGGGGCAGCCTCCACCAGGCCCCCACCCATGTCCAACCCATGTCTCCCAGCACCCCCACCCCCCAGCAGTGCAGGGGCAGCCTCCACCAGGCCCCCACCCATGTCTCCCAGCACCCCCACCCCCCCAGTCACCAGGGGCAGCCTCCACCAGGCCCCCACCCATGTCTCCCACCACCCCCACCCCCCAGTCACCAGGGGCAGCCTCCACAAGGCCCCCACCCATGTCCAACTCATGTCTCCCACCACCCCCACCCCCCAGCACTGTGGGGCACCTGCCAGCAGGCCCCCACCCATGTCCAACCCATGTCTCCCAGCACCCCCACCCCCCAGCAGTGCAGGGGCAGCCTCCACCAGGCCCCCACCCATGTCTCCCACCACCCCCACCCCACAGCACTGTGGGGCAGCCTCCACCAGGCCCCCACCCATGTCTCCCACCACCCCCACCCCCCAGCAGTGCAGGGGCAGCCTCCACCAGGCCCCCACCCATGTCTCCCACCACCCCCACCACCCAGCAGTGCAGGGGCAGCCTCCACCAGGCCCCCACCCATGTCCAACCCATGTCTCCCAGCACCCCCACCCCCCAGCAGTGCAGGGGCAGCCTCCACCAGGCCCCCACCCATGTCTCCCAGCACCCCCACCCCCCCAGTCACCAGGGGCAGCCTCCACCAGGCCCCCACCCATGTCTCCCACCACCCCCACCCCCCAGTCACCAGGGGCAGCCTCCACAAGGCCCCCACCCATGTCCAACTCATGTCTCCCACCCCCCCACCCCCCAGCACTGTGGGGCACCTGCCAGCAGGCCCCCACCCATGTCCAACCCATGTCTCCCAGCACCCCCACCCCCCAGCAGTGCAGGGGCAGCCTCCACCAGGCCCCCACCCATGTCTCCCACCACCCCCACACCCCAGCACTGTGGGGCACCTGCCAGCAGGCCCCCACCCATGTCCAACCCATGTCTCCCAGCACCCCCACCCCCCAGCAGTGCAGGGGCAGCCTCCACCAGGCCCCCACCCATGTCTCCCACCACCCCCACCCCCCAGCAGTGCAGGGGCAGCCTCCACCAGGCCCCCACCCATGTCCAACTCATGTTCCCCACCCAACATGTCATCACAATCCAGAACCCTGGTCTCTATGGTCAGCCCCCAAATGCAAAACCCACCCGAGTATTGCATCCACCCACTCATATTTTGCAATTACATCACAGAACACCAATTGCAAGTTCCGAAACAAACACATGTCCCTCACATACACCCAATGGGTGTCAGTGAATCTCAAAACACAGAACATGAAATGCATGAAAACAATGAGATACCACACATTGAAGTTCAACAAAAAAATAATGTATTAAAGGAAACAGGAATAGAATCAAAAATGAAGAAACAGAAATGTGAATGTAAAAAAATGAAAAGAAGCATGTCCGTTCAAAACTTAAAAAAATAAAGAATATAGAAATCCAAAGTAATGTTGTACAAAGTCAATGTCCACAAAACAAAATCCAATGGGAAATAAAAATAAAAGCCATTGATCCATGGAGAATGTTACAAAAGAAAGTATGTACAAGTCTACAACTATGTACAATGCAAGAAGCCAGGGTCCATTATCCCAACAAAATAAAGGAAACCTATCTAACTACACTAACTAATAAAAAAAATATATACAAAAATGTGGCCAATGTCCAAAAGGTCCAAATGAAACAAAAACAAAAATGAAACCTAACACTACCTACATAACTATGTACAAGGGCAGCGGGCTAGTTCCACGGCTCACTTCTGGATGTGCCGGGCCAGGGCATCATCGAACTCCTCCTCAATGTCCCGGAGGCGGTCCTCCTCCATGGCCCCGAGGGTCCGCAGGGCCGTCGACGTGTCCACCTCCAAACCCCTGCGGATTGCCTCGAGGCACTCGGCCCGCCTCAGGGCCCTCTGCATGGAGTTCTCCGCCCTGACCATTGAGAGCCGTGCCTCTTCCGCCCGCTGCCGCTCCGCATCTATGGCGTGGCCCAACCGCTGCCACACGGAAGACACTTTTTGTCCTGGGTCCTCCTGCCCTCCGGCCGATGCCTGCCCCTCCGATGTCGAAGGCCCCGAGCCTTCATGGCTCCCACCATGGTGCTGCTGCTGCTGTGCCTCTGCCCCTGCACTGCCTCCTGCTGCCTGCACATCCTCCGCCGGCTGGGGTGCAGTCGTTGACGTGGCCACCCCTGCTGGACGTCCGACTCCCGACTGTGGCAGGGATGCCTCCTCCACCAGCCTGGCCGCACCGTCAGAGGCAGCTCCACAGGGCACCCAGGTGACTGATGGGTGGGAAGATGGCACAGAGTACGACTGGCGCGTAGGGGGTCCAGCTGAGGAGGGGGTCGTGGCAAGCCCCATCAGACGGAGGAATCCGGCCTGGGTGACCTGTCCCAGCAGGCTGACGTGGTCAACGAGCCATTCGAGATGACGTGCAGTCTCTTCATGAAAAGACTGCAGGTCACCTCGCATGGCCCGTTGACGCAACGCCACACCAGCCAGGACAGGCTCAACCCGGGCCTGGATAGCCACGTCCGCAGGCAGAGGAAGGCCAGTTGACGTCAGCTCATCCCCTGCCTGAAAACTGGTCTGGACATAGGCATCCCTGCTGGTGCAAGATGATGCAGGGACAGGATCAGGGACAGGATTGCACACAGGCACCTCCGCGGCGGCCTGTGCTGCCTCCTGTCCCTGGTCCTGCACTGCACCACTAGCACCAGTGGGATCCCCACCCCCAGACCCCGTCTCTGGTGCTTGCACGGCCTCCTCCTCCACCAAACCCCCCACCAACCTGGATGACTCTGTGCCATCTTCCCCCGTTGGGCCCTGTGGGGTCCCAGCTGCCCCTTCTGCTGCCGAGGAGTCCAACTGCAACCTCCGCCTCTTGGACCTCCCCCCGGCAGCTGCGGCCTGGGACGCGGCACCGGACTCCTCACTCCCCGACGAGATGACAACATGGGAGGGGAGCCGGGCCTTGCGTCTCCGGCTGGCGGTGGGATCCCCGCTGCTGTTCTCCGCCCTCTTCATCAGTTGACGCTGCAGACAGGGAGAAACAAAACACACGCATCAGGGCAATGTACAATGGACACATACACACATGACAGTTGTACATGAGTGGCATTGGCAAACCTCAGACATGTCATCACGATCCCCAACACACATGTCATTACAACTCGCACACACGAGCCATACCACAGCCATATCGCAACTGCCAACACCATCCATACACATACAACAGCATGATCAGCCAAAGGTGAGCCAGACATCACATGCAACACAGGAAGTGCACCACACATGTACACACACCACCACACTTGCATGCATGTGTACACCTCTGGCAAGTGTCGAAGTGTTCAGACGGGCATCCATGTCACATCTGCCCATCAGGCTTCCACATACCGCTGTCACATGCATCCATGTTGCATCACTGTTGCACCCTTGTCAAATACACACACATGCACCTGTACACAGCGCTGATACATGCAGCTGAAAACAACATACATGCGTGACATCACGGACATGTCTACTCACATACACATTCATACAAATTTGTGTGCCCACACAACTGCATTTGGCATGCAAGCCCACACACACAGGCACCATCCATGTCTCACACATTACAGCCCTCGCATGTGTCAGCCCCACGGCCCTGTACACCCGCACCCATACTCGACCCCATACAAACAGATGTGCAACCTGCACACTACTGAACAATCACCACACGCACTGCTCACAATCAGGATGCATGTACACTCACCGCTCGACTCCAGACGGGTCTGCCTCTCAAGGACCTGGACATGGAGCGCTGGGGATATGTGTTCCAGGACCCTCATCTGTTCCTCCGACAAGTGGCCCCGGCGCCCCTTGGCATCCGCTGCCTTCAAGAGGCGCCGGGCCTTGTTCAGGGTCCTGGACCTGAAGTCCTCCCAGCGCTTCTTGACATGTTGGAAGTCGCGGACTGCCACCCCCTCCGCGTTGATGGCAGTCACGATGTCAGTCCAGATCCGAGTCCGTCCTTCCTTGTCGGCGCGGGAACTTCCGAAGAGGGCATCATACTGCCCCAGGACTTGCTCCACCAGGACACCAACTTCGGTGGCACTGAAGCTGGTGCCCCTCTGCCTCTCTGGCCGGGGGTTGTCAGTGGTCACAGATGGAGTTTGCCCCGACATGACAACCCCAGAGGCAGGAGTGGGTGGGCAACTGGGTCCTGGGGCTGGGCTGTGGAGCGATGGAATCCCAGTCGGGAGTCTTTGGTTCCAGCAGGGGTGGTCACACCAACAGCACCCCTGGCTGATGTGCAGGCAGCAAATGGCAGGGCACGTGGGCAGCAGGCAGTCAGGCAGCAGCAGATGGCAGGTGGGAGCGTGCTCGGGGCTCTGGGGGGCAGTAGTTCGGCCTTCTGGGCAGGAGCGTGGTCTTCCGTGTGCTTACGCGTGGCCAGCTTGATACGGAGTGATTTGGCACGTGAAAATTCTGCACGTCAGCGTGTAATTCGAGGAAAGGCCCTTAGCGCGTAAGCGCGTCTGCACGCATACGCATTTTCATTGGACCAAAGGCCCTCAGCGCGTGAGCGCGTCTGTGACGTGACGTGCGAGGGAGTATCCCTCATTGCACGTGATGACAGAACACACGTGGATTTCAACCAATCGCGTGTGAAAGTTCACGGCACCCCGGAACACACGTACCCAGGCCAATGGCGTGTGGAACTACCCGCGCACCCCGAAACACACGTACCCAGGCCAATGGCGTGTGGAACTACCCGCGCACCCCGAAACACACGTACCCAGCCCAATGGCGTGTGGAACTACCCGCGCACCCCGAAACACACGTACCCAGGCCAATCGCGTGTACGCTCGCTCCCCTCCGATCACACGCGATGACACCCGAATACGGGAAACCAACGAGTCCGCCCACACGGAGGCGTCCCGCGCCCGCGCACAGCATAGAAGTGCGCGCAAACAACAAACGCGTATATACAGCAACGATGAATGCCCCATTTGTTGCTGCACTGATTGTGGGACACCGCCGGAGGAGGAGAATAGCCAGGGCACGCATTTTTGCACCACGGACAAGCCTTTTTGGGATGCCTGACGACCAGGTCTACGGCAGGTATAGGTTTCCACCCCATATCATCCTAGACCTGGTCAGGGAGTGGGAAGATGACCTCACATCCCCCACCCTTTGCTCCCAAGCATTGAGCCCCTTGGAGAAGCTGCTCAATGTCTTGCATTTTTTGGCCACTGGGTCGTTTCAGCGGACCACTGCCATAGTGGGGGGGTCTCACAGGCCACGCAGTCACGCTGCCTACACCAGGTACTGGCAATCATGACAGCGCGCCCCTCAGTCCGCAGGCACATATACATGCCCAGAACACCCGCAGAAAGGCAGGCCGTTGTCCTGGATTTTTTCAGGGTGGCACACTTCCCCAAAGTGCTCGGTGCCATAGATTGCACCCATGTGGCCCTACGTCCACCTAGGGCCACTGAGCACATCTACCGAAACCGCAAGCACTGGCATTCCATCAATGTACAGGTGGTATGCGATGCAAAGGGAATCATCACCTCTGTCTATGCAAACTACCCTGGCTCCACCCATGACAGTTTCATATACAGAATGTCCGCCCTGAGCCGGGCCCTGGAAGCTGGGCAGCATGGCGTCACATGGCTCCTAGGTCAGTACAAATGCCCTTGCACATGCATGCAAGTCACACACAGACAAATATACCAACCCTAATAATCTCAATAATTATCACCTCCCCAGGGGACAGTGCCTACCCTCTGAGCAACCACATGATGACACCAATCCGGAACCCCACCACACCACCCCAGGTAAGATACAACGCTGCCCATATTGCAACCAGGGGCATAGTGGAGCGCACATTCGGAGTGCTCAAGTCACGTTTCCGCTCCCTTGACCGCTCTGGTGGGCAACTACTCTATGCACCACCAGTTGTGTGCAGGATCATTGTGGCAGCATGTGTCCTGCACAATGTTGCAACACGGCAGGGCGTCCCGGTGGACATGGTGGTGCCCCCACATCCCCAACCACAGGCACAGGCGCTGCCCATGGGAGGGGACAGGGCATGTGGCGAGGAAGCCCGGACCCAGCTTGTGGCCACATTTTTCACCTAAACTCCCACCCCTGCGGAGTGCACACAGGCCTGGCACATACCAGGTGACAATCGATGATGACAAAGTGACAGTCAACTGTCACAACCCTACCACCCTGAGATAGTTGCCATGGAAGTGCCACATCGTCTGCATCCCTAGCTACTTAAACACAAGCTATCCTGTGCAACCAAAATGCACACATATGACATGTGACATGACATGAGCCATACACAAGTATTCCAAGGCACAATGAGGCAGGGGGGGGGGAACAAGGGAACACAGAGAACGGTACTACTAGGCCAGGTGTCATTGAGATTGTGCAAGTGCAGGGGTAGGGGAAGGGAAAAGTGCAAGGGGAAGGGTGGGGGGGAGTCCAGTACAGGGGAAGTAGGCCAAAAAAATAATACATAGGTCACCTGGTGGCAACTGCAAAGGTAAGTGCAGACAAGTGCTGGGAAGGGAGGGCTGTAGGGATAGAGAGACAGTACTGCAGTGCAGGGGTTACCAGGGTGGCAGTGCAAGTGGACAGTGGCTGGCCCAGGGACCGAGGTTGGTGAGAGTGTCCCAGTTGCAGCTCCTGTGCAGTTCCAGTGAAGAATTCTGCAAGGGAGAGGCAGAGAGTAAGCAGAAGCAAAGAGGAAGGTCTTGAGGTGCTTCCAGAACTGGAGATGGTTCCCCTCAAGTTCAAGTCAGGCAGGAAGTCTGTTCGAGGGGGAGGGCCCTGCTGCGGAGAGAAACCTACCCCCAGCTAGTTGCTCTGAGAAGCGGATGACCTGGACATGCAAGGTGTGCATCACACACACCTGCAAAACAGGCCATGGCCATCACTGTCATGTCAGTCAAACCCTCCCAAACATCAACATGACATGGCAAGCAATACCCATACACCGACCCAGTAACGATAAAGTACACATTGCCATGTCCTAAATGTACAGTGGCATCGGACAATGATGCCTGACCCGGAATCCGATGAAATGACAGACCAACAAAATTTCCCACCCAAAATAAGTCGATTCCAAATGCATTACAACAGTCGTAGACGTAACATCACAATGAATGCCTGTCTATATGCACATTATGCATTGCAAAATCAACACTGCAGCTCATGTGTGCAGTGTCCTACTCCTGCATCACACTGCTCAGCGCACAGCACAGTGAACAGCCATTGCGTGTGATGCACACCCTGAGCATCACATCTAAGTGACAGACTACATCAAACATCAAATTAGGCATGTACTGGAACCATAATCGGTCACAGAACATGTGCTGCCGGGACACAGTGGGCACCAGAAGGCAAACAGTGTACACGTGGATATGCAAGGGTGGGAGTACATGGAGTGCATCCGAGTGCAAGTGTGTGGTTCTGCAAGGACATGCACTCCACATATGCATGTGCACTCAAGTAACCATCAGTGTTCCCTACACATCACATGTGAACATCCACCATGTGTACACCCCAGCATGTCAAACCACTACTATCCCCTCGCACCTGAAAGGAAAACACAACACATGAACAGGCATTGATCAGCAGAACACAACATGTACATAGGACAACAACATTACAATGTCAGAGTTCCCATCACACTGCAGGGCAACGCAACTATCAACAACACCCCCCCCCCTCGCAAATGACCATGACCCACTGAACAACTGCACCTGGGTCATGGAGCCTCCAACCCTCATTCCCACCTGGCCACAGGATCACCTTTACCCTTCGTGTCCATCTCCCACCTTGTGTGTAAAGAGATGCCTGAACCCTCAGAATCCACACTCATTTCCAAAATCACATAATCCAAGGCATGAAAAGGAACCCAAACACCCTCCAGTAGATGACTTGACGTAGCAGTACGTCTCAAAGGCCAAGTACTACCACAATGATGCAACAACCAAGGTAGCACAGCAAAACAATGTCACGACAGGATGTGAGACATGTGTGGTACATGACATAGGATGATGCACCATGAATGGATGTGTACTGTCACAGGTCCCCTGTACAGGCGCCGGAGTCTCATGAAACAACCACCCACACCATGTCCCGGGTGCCTGCAAGGTCAAACTCACACAGGCCCCTGAGATCCTGGTGGGGAATGAAGTTCAGGGATATGCAGTCGGGACAGGTGTAGACACACTGGATGACTGGAATGCGTGGCAGGTGAGGGGAGTAGGAATGACACATGAAACTAGGGAATGCACGAAAATGTACAACCTGCATGAACACATGCACAATCCAAACAAACTTGGACATCATTGTCATGGCCTTCTGTAGTCCAGGCTCAGGAGTGGTACGAACCAACCACCCCCTCTAGGGTTTTGGCGCCTGCAAGTTCGGGGCTTACACAGGCATCCGCAACCCCAGTGGGGAAAGAGGGTCAGGGAATGTTGCTTGGATAGGCACAGGAAGCAGGAACACCGGGTAGAGGGTACAGGTTTCAAAATTGCATAGGATCACGGGTGATTAGGGTAAAAAACATACCAAATAGGACCACACATACATCCATGCATCAGTACACTCCCCAGCAAGCCTATGCAGGGCAGTTTGTAAGAAAAACAACAAGACACTTAGCTCTGGTTTTGAGTGCTGGCCTCCTGCCTGCGCACTCTCAGGTCCGGTTACAGGAGCACTGCAATGCTGCAAAGAGAGACACAGTCAACAACCTGTATGTGCCAATTACACAAAAACACAACACAAAACATGCCCCATAACAACAAACTACTCTACAAACAGACAATCTGTGCTCCATGCTTCGTACCCATATATAACATCACCCCTGTGACGGGTCATTCACAGTCAATGCAGTAAGTCAGCCGCTGGTGGGTGCGTGGCAAATGGAACACCAATGTGTCACAATTCACACAACATGCAATGTTCCCTGGGTAAGCAGACAGACCCATATGGCAAGCCATGACTACAGAGCAAGTTGCGTACCACCATGACCAAAACAAAGTTGCCAGTGCATTTATCATGAAGTACGTGGAATAGACATGCACTGCACCCGAGTATGTCCCTTGCTGTATGTCCCTGTGAGCTGCCCCTTTCCATGTCTTGGAAGGCTACATGGTTGATACAAGGGCCTCAATGAACCTTGGTGTACCGCAGGGTATGTGCCACTGCCCCCGCATGTGTCCCAGACAACCCTACTATCAACAGCCATCAGTCCACAAACACATCTTAGCTGCATTGTGTGCTTCAACACCAATATTTGTCTAAGCTCACCCTCAGTGCTGTGACTAAGCCTGCATGTGCAACTCGCCTGGTGCAAGCTTTGCTGTCTTGTGGCCCCCCTGTGATGCTCACCTTGCCTGGAGTTCCTTGGAACATGTCAGCAGTTCTAGGATGTGGGTCTGCAATCACTGTGGCTCTGCTCGTGCACACATGTGCATGTGGGCACCAACAAACGGGTCAGGAATTCCGTCGTCCAATGGCCCATGTCTGCTGGCAAAGGTGCTCTGGTGCCTCATCCCCCTGCAGAAAGTGCATGAAACACATGATTAATGCATCAAAGTGATCTGTGTGTGTCCCATCAGGCATCTCATTACTTGACCATGTCAGAGAGTCACATCACAAATCACACCATCAGTCCGTCTTTCACCTCCAAAGTGTGGAACACTATCTACAGCATGATTTGCAACAAGCACGTGTACAGGAAAGATATGAAACATAATACACAATGCATAGCAATCAATGTCCACATTAATCATGACACACCCCATCTAGCAAAAGCTGAACAGTGGACAATTACACCTAAATCATCCCCACTAGGGGTGTCAACACAAGTCAAAAAGCACCAGACATGCCACAGATATGACAGTCCAAAGCCCTTGTGTAAAATTCTGTAACACCGAACCATCCTTGCGAGCCCATGGATAAGGGAGGCAGGAGTGGCATATGTGAGTCAAGGAACCCAAGCAGCAAACACATACACAAGACAACCATGAAGGGCCCAGCTGGAACAGACAGTGGATGCCTTCAAAAACCACAAGGCACCGCACTGTCACATGAAAGCACAATAGACTACAAATTTTAAACTAACTCAACTATTAACTAATTACACTAACTATGGAAAACCTACATTACCTATTTAAACTAACTATCAAACAGAAACTTAACTAACTAAACTAAAAGAAAAATCAAAAATGGCCACATACGACCCAGGGGGGAGGGGAGGCACCCAGGAGGGGGGAGGTACAGGGTGCTGCTCAACATCCACATGCGATGATGCTGAGCCAAAAAAAAATACCTCCATGGGCTCAACGCCTTCACAGCACGACCTATGTGGGAGATAGATGGTCGTCCGAGTCTGGCTCATCCTGTAAAGGAGGACGTGGCACAGTAGCCTGGCCACGCCTAGCCGCAGCTTGCCCCTCGTCGGCAGCAAGTCTGCCGGACAGGTGAGCCTGGTTCTGTGTGGCGATGTTACATAGGTCTGCATGCAGAACCTCACGTGATACACGTGCTTCCTCTTGCAAGGTAGCACGTGTAACACGGAGTTCCTCCTGCAAGGCCTGGCTGGACAACCGCTGCACCTCCCGGCAAGCCTGTAGCTCAGCCGAGATGGTGCGCTCAAGCTGTGCAAACCTCTCCTCTGCCTGCTGCCTCTGGGACATCATAAGGACACCCAGAGTGGATCTGAGGGAGGCATACTCCTCCCTCAGGGCATCCATGTGCGCCTCTGCGTGAGCAGCAATTGCTTGACGCAGAGACGACATTTCAGCCTGGCGTGCCCTGTCTGAGGCCGCCATGCCCAGCCTGAGCGAGCGGGCCGTGGACCGTGCCGCCTGCTGCTGGAGAAGCACCTGCCTAGCAGGGGGGAGCACAGATCGGGCCACACGCTCCATGCTGTCAGCGATGTTCTCCATTGCTGCCCCCTGCCGTTCGGAATTGGCAGTCATGTCTTGCTCCCACTCAGTATACAGCGGTTGCGCGCGGCGACCGCGTTGCCGGGCTTGACCCCTGCGGGACCCAAGGACCGGGGGTCCTCGCTGTGTTGGCACCGCCTGCGGCTGCACGACTACATGCCCCCGTCGACGTGATGTCCCAGGCACATCAGTGACTGGTGTGGAGGGTGACCCTGCGTCCCGATCCACCACGGGCGGAGGAACCAAGACTGTCTGATCCCTCAGTGCAGGTGTCGCAGACAGAGGAGTGTCCACATCAGAATCACTCACCCCTGACACATGGACTTGATGCTCAACCAACTCAATATGGACGTCAGAGTCGTCATCAAGGCTGGACTCATAGGCAGCCAGAGACAGGATGGACTGCAGCACTTGGGGGTTTTCGTGGCCTACCACCCCACGACCCCCACTAGTGCCGGGTTGATGTGGTCTTACCAACCCTGTGTCTGGCATGACAACACCATCCTCTGCATCCATTGCGTCATCACCTGAAAAATAAAGAGGAAAAGGTCACTACACATGTCAGAAGCACACAACACACACACACACACCGACAGCAAAGGCATCCGGCAGACATGTGACACACAACATATGACCTGGCATGCATGCTGGGTCTACTTAGAATAGCTTCTGTGATCAGACCTGTTGAAAGGTGGCAGTTTGCATGGAAGTGGGTCTATGCAGTGCAGAAAATGTGTACGCCACTCACTACCTACATGTACATGCACTCCATGGTGTGTGCCAGGAAATGTGAAGGCAGTGCAATGTCAAAATCAGACATCACGTGCATTGTGTATTCAATGTGTACCATGTCTAGAAGGCAAGCACCCCTCCACCCCAGTACCAAAGCAGGGATGCCTAGCATGGTATCAAAAGGCTGACCATACACCTGTGTATTGACAAGCAGTGTTGACTGGCATCAACAGCTTAATGTGATTTAAATTACAACACTGCAAATGATGCTGGGACAGTGGGCAGGACACATGATGGAAGATCCGGAGGCCGGCCACGTGTGAAGAAGACACGACAAGAGTTGGACAGAGTCATTGGCCATTGAACAGGCTGAGGCCTGTGAGCCACACAGATTGTCAGAGCCTAAACATGTGTGCAACGCAGGACTGAGCCACAGTTGACATGGGGAGGCCGATAATATGGCAGGCAATGTATGTAACCAAGGACTCATATTACAGTGATCATCCAGTCAAGGACACATAGGGGCATGCGTGCAATGCACATGGAGCATGAATGGGCACTCATGTCCCTGCGGGACATCTGACCCATGCACAGTACAAGTGGGATACCCTGTATCGAGTACTAAGGCTGTACCACACGGCATATGTCTGGCACTTTCTAAGCTGGAAGTTAGCATCTACACAGGACACATGAACAAGAAACTACACATTGGCAAGAATGTAGCAGACCAGTGCAAAGGTGGAACTGGGGTGCAGAGTGGCAGAGGAGGGGCAAGGGAGACATGCATGACGGTGGCATTGCATTACTTACACATCAGAACCATGTACACGTCACATGTAGCAGCAATCATGCACAACACATCCCACAAGTGAAACACACACGTCCTCAACAACTACGCATCAACACTCACTGGACTGGGCATCAAAGTCCAGCATCTCTCCCACACCTTCGACCAATTCTGGTGGTATGAACTCCGCAACGAGAGCCTCATGCGGAGTGAGTTCTTCCTTCTCTGGTGCAGGCCCTCCGCCAGTCACCAGAGTCAAGTTGTAATTTGAGGCACGCTTGGCCTTAGTGCTGCGCTTGATGTCATTCCAGCGCTTTTTGCACTCCTGCGCCGTGCGCACCTCATGGCCGAATGAACTGACATGTTCCGCAACATGCTTCCAGTGGGTGTCACGTTGGGCAGCCGTAGTCTGACTATTGGCACCCACTAGCATGTCACGGCTGTGTCCCCGCACGTAGTCCACGAGGAAGTCCAGTTCCTGCTTACAGAAAGGCTTCTTCCTCGACGTGCAGGAGGTCGTGGCTGTGTGTGGGGTCCCAGCCTGTGCTGCAGATGCAACCTTCCTCCTCTTGGACTGTGGCGCAGACCCTGGCTGGCTAATGCCGCCCTGACCAGTATGGCCAGTGGGTTGGGTGGATTGAGCCGAGGGAGTGGCAGGTGGAGGGATGACCAAAGGCCTGACTTGTGTCAGTGGCAGCTGGGTGCCCACTAATGGACCCTGCGCAGCAACATCAGCTGTGGCAGGGTCATTGACCGCAACGGTCCTGGTTGGCAGACTCACAACCGGGGTGCTGTTGGGTGCATCTGCCCCTGCACTTGCCAACACCCGGCTGTTCGGGGCAGCAGATGACATGACTGCCCCAGGGACACGTGTCTTGGTCTGAGCAGCCCGGCCTGCCCCAATGGTTTCCCCCCTGGCCTGTTGGAGATCTACTAAGGGCTCTTCAAGTGCCAACGCAGCCTGCGCTGGCAGACCCTGAGCCTGGGTGGCGGTGTCCACAGCTGCACCTGCAGCTACCGCTACCCTTGGGCCCGTGGCAGTCGATGGAACGGACTGCCGGGTCATACGGGTGCCAGTGCCAGATGCAGGAGCTGCATCCCCCTGAACCACAGGGGGTGGTGGCATGGCTGCACCAACACATGGCACAACATTGTGCTCAAGTGGCGCACCCCTGCCTCTTCCCCCTCTGTGGCTGCCCTGGACACCCTGGAGTCCCCCTACTCCCTGGTCACCACGGCCACGTCCCCGACCACGCCCGCCACGAAGAGTACGCCCAGCTGAGGCGCCCCTCACCTTTGGTGGCCTCCCTACCATGGCACAGATGTAATAGTGCTGGCACAGATGGAGTGGTGCCAATGGGAGGTGTACAGCACAATTGACCTGGGCAATTGGGGTGAAGGGGGTGGGAAGCAAGATGTTAACAGCCCCCCTGCACCTGCAAGGCTGTATGTGACCCCGGTGATGTGTTGACGGGTCACGCAACGCTCAGGCACCCCAAAACTGCAGTAAAACCGTGCACGCAACCCTGCAGCCTACGTGCGTGGATTAAACCTCCCGCAGTACGCGGTGGCACCCAGTAACACGAATAACCCGTACGCGTGGGACACGCAGGCTACGATGACATCGAAAATGGGTGCGATACACAGGGGCACCCGCAGTGGGAAAAGGAGCGTTTGCGACTCACCGTCTGACTAGCGCGAGGCAGAAAAACACGCGTAGCCAATACCCCCGCCAAAAGAAGAGATACGTCCTTGAGAGCTGTGAAGTAGATGGCGCGCGAAACAACTGGAAGCAGCAACACACGTCGGTCTCCACGAAAGGCACGTACAGCGAACTGCTGGGCCCGCTCACCTTTAACCCGTGCTGAGGAAAACGCACGCGCGCGGCACGTCACATGCGGACGTGCACTTTTTCACGTTTGATTACGCGCATTACACGCGGACGTGCAGTTTTTCACGCGCGCTTACGCGCATTACACGCGGACGTGCAGTTTTTCACGCGCGCACGCTTATGCATGGGCCCTTTCCTCCTATTACACGCGGACGTGCAGTTTTTCACGCGCGCTTACGCGCATTACACGCGGACTTGCATTTTTTCACGCGTGCTGTAATGCCCATGCACGTCTGTACGCGTCACGTCACAGGGGCGCTTGCGCTCGAGGGGCCTTGTGTCCAATAAAAATGCGTATGCGTGCAGACGCGCTTACGCGCTAAGGGCCTTTCGTCGATTTACACGCTGCGTGCAGATTTTTCACGTGCCTAATCACTCCGTATCAAGCTGGCCACGCGAAAACACACGGAAGACCACGCTCCTGCCCAGAAGGCCAATTCACTGGCCCCCAGTGCCCCAAGCAGCCTCCCACATGCCATCTGCTGCTGCCTGCCTGCCTGCCTGCCTGCCTGCTGCCACCGTGCCCTGCCATTTGGTGCCTGCACATCAGCCATCTGCAGGGGTCCAGTTGCTGTGTCCACCCCTGCTGGTACAGAAGACTCCCGACTCAAATGACATCGCTCCACAGCCCAGCCCCAGGACCCAGTTGCCCACCCACTCCTGCCCCTGGGGTTGCCATGTCGGGCACATCCACATCTGACACCAGTGGCAACCCCCGGCCAGAGGGGCAGAGGGGCACCAGCTTCACTGCCACCAAAGTTGGTGTCCTGGTGGAGCAAGTCCTGGGGCAGTATGATGCCCTCTTCGGATCGTCCCGCACCAACAGGGAAGGACGGGAGAGGACGCGGAGGGGGTGGCAACCCGCACCATCCAGAAGGTCAAGAAGCGCTGGGAGGACTTCAGGTCCAGGACCCTCATGAAGGCCCGGCGCCTCGTGGAGGGGGGCCGGGGCCGCATGAGTTCCATCCAGTTGAGGGTCCTGGAACGCGCACACCCAGCGCTCCACAGCCAGGTCCTTGAGAGGGAGACCCGTCTGGAGTTGAGCGGTAAGTGGCCAAGCATTGCTGTGTGAGACAGGGCATGTTGCAGTGTGCTGGTTGTCTGATACTTGCCTGCATGTGTGACATAGGCCATGTACGCATGTATGTGTGCAGGGACATCATGGTAATGCATGTGCGACCTGTAATGTGTGAACCGCATGGTTGTTGCATGTGTTTGAATGCGACATGGGGAGCCCTGTGCAGATTGCACACATGACAGCATGGCAGTCTCTGTTCCTGGACATGGGTGGGGGCGAGGGATGGGTGCTGATGCCAGATACATATGTGGTATCCATGTCTGTGTGCCTGACCTGCGTGTCTGTGACTTGTGAGTGCCATGGATGCATGACACATGTCTGTGACAATGTACTGATTCACTGATGCAGCCTAGTCATCCCTGTATGCACTGTGATTGGGGTGTACGGGGCCAGATGGATGTGACTGAGGTGAAGTGTGTGCATGTGATAGGCATGACCCATGATGCATGTGAGTCCCATTACATTGTATGATTCGTGAGTCCATTGGACATGCATAGAAATGTCCATGGCACGCAGCATGACTGTCACTGTGTGTGTTTTGCCTGGACTGACACATGTGTTGTGGTGTGACATGATGGAAGTGTACTTTGACAGTGGCACTCATCTGCTATTGCTTCCTGTCTAGGGTACCATTGTACAGTACCCTGATGCTTGTGTTCTATGTCTCCCTCTACGCAGTGGCTAGTGAAGGAGAGGGTGTAGACGGCGCTGTGGAGCAAGGCGGCAGGGATGCCCCCACGGCTGCAGCGGAAGGGGTGGGTGAGCCCCCACAGGGGCCTGCTACGGCGATAGACGGCGAGGTGCCATCCTGGTTGGTGGTTTCCACAGAGGAGGAGGAGGCCGCCACTGAGGCGCACATGGGGCCTGGTGGGGGCTGCCCCTGGTGGCTGGGGGGTGGGGGTGGTGGGAGACATGGGTGGGGGCCTGGTGGAGGGTGCCCCTGGTGGCTGGGGGGTGGGGGTGGTGGGAGACATGAGTTGGACATGGGTGGGGGCCTTGTGGAGGCTGCCCCTGCACTGCTGGGGGGTGGGGGTGGTGGGAGACATGGGTTGGACATGGGTGGGGGCCTGCTGGCAGGTGCCCCACAGTGCTGGGGTGTGGGGGTGGTGGGAGACATGGGTGGGGGCCTGGTGGAGGCTGCCCCTGGTGTCTGGGGGGTGGGGGTGGTGGGAGACATGGGTGGGGGCCTGGTGGAGGCTGCCCCTGCACTGCTGGGGGGTGGGGGTGGTGGGAGACATGGGTGGGGGCCTTGTGGAGGCTGCCCCTGGTGACTGGGGGGGTGGGGGTGCTGGGAGACATGGGTGGGGGCCTGGTGGAGGCTGCCCCTGGTGACTGGGGGGGTGGGGGTGCTGGGAGACATGGGTGGGGGCCTGGTGGAGGCTGCCCCTGGTGACTGGGGGGTGGGGGTGGTGGGAGACATGGGTGGGGGCCTGGTGGAGGCTGCCCCTGGTGACTGGGGGGTGGGGGTGGTGGGAGACATGGGTGGGGGCCTGGTGGAGGCTGCCCCTGCACTGCTGGGGGGTGGGGGTGGTGGGAGACATGAGTTGGACATGGGTGGGGGCCTGGTGGAGGGTGCCCCTGGTGGCTGGGTGGTGGGGGTGGTGGGAGACATGGGTGGGGGCCTGGTGGAGGCTGCCCCTGGTGACTGGGGGGTGGGGGTGGTGGGAGACATGGGTGGGGGCCTTGTGGAGGCTGCCCCTGGTGACTGGGGGGGTGGGGGTGCTGGGAGACATGGGTGGGGGCCTGGTGGAGGCTGCCCCTGGTGACTGGGGGGTGGGGGTGGTGGGAGACATGGGTGGGGGCCTGGTGGAGGCTGCCCCTGGTGACTGGGGGGTGGGGGTGGTGGGAGGCATGGGTGGGGGCCTGGTGGAGGCTGCCCCTGCACTGCTGGGGGGTGGGGGTGGTGGGAGACATGAGTTGGACATGGGTGGGGGCCTTGTGGAGGCTGCCCCTGGTGACTGGGGGGGTGGGGGTGCTGGGAGACATGGGTGGGGGCCTGGTGGAGGCTGCCCCTGGTGACTGGGGGGTGGGGGTGGTGGGAGACATGGGTGGGGGCCTGGTGGAGGCTGCCCCTGGTGACTGGGGGGTGGGGGTGGTGGGAGACATGGGTGGGGGCCTGGTGGAGGCTGCCCCTGCACTGCTGGGGGGTGGGGGTGGTGGGAGACATGGGTGGGGGCCTTGTGGAGGCTGCCCCTGGTGACTGGGGGGGTGGGGGTGCTGGGAGACATGGGTGGGGGCCTGGTGGAGGCTGCCCCTGGTGGCTGGGGGGTGGGGGTGGTGGGAGACATGGGTGGGGGCCTGGTGGAAGCTGCCCCTGCAATGCTGGGGGGTGGGGGTGGTGGGGAACATGAGTTGGACATGGGTGGGGGCCTGCTGGCAGGTGCCCCACAGTGCTGGGAGGTGGGGGTGCAAGGGGACATGTGGCTTGGCTGGGGGGCATGGCCATGGTGGATGGGCTGCCTGCGGGACATGACCAGGGGTGCAGGGTAGTCCCCTGTGGTGTGGGATGCCTGCAGAGGTCGTGGAGGGGGTAGAGGGGAGACCTGGGAGGACCCACACTGCCAATTCACGTCTTGAACTTCCCGCACACCCACGTAATACACTACCCCACTCGCACAGGCCCTTTCGCGTGTGGAACCACCCGCGAGCCCCTGAAATCCACGCACCCCGCTCCCCCAGGCCCGATCGCGTGTGGAACTACCCGCGCACCCCTGAAAACCACTTACCCAGGCCAATCGCGTGTAGACTTTCTCGCGCACCCCTGAAATCCACGTACCCAGGCCAATCGCGTGTAGACTTTCTCGCGCACCCCTGAAATCCACGTACCCAGGCCAATCGCGTGTAGACTTTCTCGCGCACCCCTGAAATCCACGTACCCAGGCCAATCGCGTGTAGACTTTCTCGCGCACCCCTGGAATCCACGTACCCAGGCCAATCGCGTGGAGACTTTCTCGCGCACCCCTAAAATCCACGTACCCAGGCCAATCGCGTGTAGACTTTCTCGCGCACCCCTGAAATCCACGTACCCAGGCCAATCGCGTGTTGACTTTCTCGCGCACCCCTGAAATCCACGTACCCAGGCCAATCGCGTGTAGACTTTCTCGCGCACCCCTGAAATCCACGTACCCAGGCCAATCGCGTGTAGACTTTCTCGCGCACCCCTGGAATCCACGTACCCAGGCCAATCGCGTGGAGACTTTCTCGCGCACCCCTAAAATCCACGTACCCAGGCCAATCGCGTGTAGACTTTCTCGCGCACCCCTGGAATCCACGTACCCAGGCCAATCGCGTGTTGACTTTCTCGCGCACCCCTGAAATCCACGTACCCAGGCCAATCGCGTGTAGACTTTCTCGCGCACCCCTGAAATCCACGTACCCAGGCCAATCGCGTGTAGACTTTCTCGCGCACCCCTGGAATCCACGTACCCAGGCCAATCGCGTGGAGACTTTCTCGCGCACCCCTAAAATCCACGTACCCAGGCCAATCGCTTGTAGACTTTCTCGCGCACCCCTGAAATCCATGTACCCAGGCCAATCGCGTGTAGACTTTCTCGCGCACCCCTGAAATCCACGTACCCAGGCCAATCGCGTGTGGAAACACCCGCACACCCCTGGAATACACACTCCCAGCTCTGCGTTTGCTGCTGCCCTTTGCGCTGGGTTGGGGATTTTGATGGCTTTTCCCTGCGCGAGAGGCGTTCTTGGAGGCGTAACTGGCGCTGCTGCAGGGTCGCTGCGCCACTGTGCGCCACGGCTGGTTTTGGTGGCTGGAATCCATGAATACGCTGTGCGCGGAAATGGATTTTAGCGCACGCGGCTGGCGCAGGGATTCGCACGCGCACACTGTGCGCCAGCCGCGTGCGCCACTTGTGCGCTGAATTCTATGAATTACCCCCTTAGGGTTTGTATCAGTAAGTATGAGCGATTATCTGAATTGCACATAGTACATAATCTGCTATGGTTTGCATTTTGTACAAGTTGCTGAAATGGAATGGATTCACAATTAGGTATTGATACATACACAAATCGCTCATTTTGGATTTGTTCCTGTGTTGCATTGTTAGAGTGCATGTATGTTTCCACATGTATGAAATGTGAAAGATTTCATTTCTAGGTATGTTTTTGTTTTCCAGTACTTGTAGTAAGTACATTAGAAATTCTTCTGGATCTTCTTGTGAGTTTATAGTGAATATCACCATTCCAGCACAGTAGTCCAATTCTTGTCTTATTCCATGAACACTATACGTGTTGTCAGGATTGATTGTGTGTTGCGTTTCTATGAAGGACTAACATTTGCAAACACAATTGGTCTGTACTGTGTAAGTAAATATTGTTAACAATTGGTGGCAATTGAAATAGAATATTAATTGCTACATTGGCATAGCAACTTACACCACTTTCATTTGAAAATTTGAATGGACCAGCTAGTTCTGTCTGAGTGATTTTTTCGGAGTTTCTGTTCCTTTTTTGAAGAAGTACCTGATTTACTTTCCCTAATAGGTTCTTCTTTGCTTGTGGCAATAGATGAAGTTTTACTTTCTTTTGTTTTGTTTGAAGGATTTCCCGTCAGATTCTGTTGCAAATCTGTTTGAATTAGTTTTCGTTTACCACGTTTTCCTTTTTCTGGAACAGGATATGATTTCAGACGGTGGGGGTGTACAGTGAATGCAGTCTATTGTATTCTAAAATGCAAGGAATATCAGCGTTGTTTACTTGCATCAAAGTTGATTAGAAATAGACCGTCAAGTGTACGTAAGCATGATAGCGCTACATAACTCATGTCTTCTTTAAAGACTGTGGGCCTCATTACACGGAAGGCGGTAAGGGTTAACGGTCACCGGTAATGGTACCGGTGACCGTTAACCCTTACCGCCTTACTACGAGGTCCCTTTGCGGGTAGGTACTTTAACGCCTACTGTTTAGCAGGCGTTAAAAACCAACCTGCAAAGGGACCAGGGTGCTAATTACGGTGCCGCAATTTGCAGCACCGTAATTAGCGCCTTCCCCATTCCCATAGAGCCCATGGGGCAAAAATGGGAAGGGGGAAGGGCAATGGGGGAAGGGGGAATTACCGCCCCGCCAACCTTGAAATAGGGCGGTAATTCCCCTTTCCACCAAGGCGGTGCCGGTATTTTACCGGCATGGACCAAGGTGCTAATAGCACCTTTGTCCTCCGCCTACCGTGTAATGAGGCCCTGTGCTTCCTATATCTATCAATGCTTTGTCTAGTGTAAGACCTTGGGATTTATGAATAGTGACTGCATATGCAAGAGTTAGAGAAAATTGTTCTCTACATACATACATGTCTTTGAAGAGAAGGAATCGAGCAGTTGAGCGCCCTATCCTTTTCACTTCTGAAAGTTTTCAAAGCGAATATTGACAAACTGAATGTTTTTGTCACGTGGGTATGATTGAAAGCCAACAACTGTACCCAGTACCCCATTAACTAGCCCTTGCTGCACTTCAAGGTTACATTTAAGCATTACTCTACAATTTAAGGATCATTTTAATATTTTTTCCAACCCAGCTGTGTTGAAGATTGAATTTTCTAAGGTATTTAGTCTTGTTGTGGCTTGCTCACACATGGGTAGTGTCATACCATGTACGTCTAGTTTGTCTGTGGAGCAAATTTCCATTATTGGTTGCATTTCATTTTTTAACATTGTTTCATTGAATTTGAGACAGCTTGCAAGAGCTGGCATTAAGGCCATACAATTGACATTTTTCTGCGCTAATTGTTCCATAACATCAGTAGCACATGCGTTATCGCCATAAAGTGCATGAATGTGCCGGTTTTTCAATATTGCTTGTGCTTCTTGAGATCGTACACCAACTCTAATACTTTTAAAAATGTTGGCGTTAGTGAGATCTGCAGATTGATGCATGTTTTGTGTTAATTCTCTATATTGTAAATGTTGCCAAAGGTTGACATTTCCTATGCTGCCAACAGTTTTACGGCACAGTTTGTGTCCTAAGGATTTAAAAATAGGTTCACCTTTTACTGGTGTCAATTGTAGAAGATCTCCGAAAACGATAATGTGTTTCCCTGCAAAGAGTTCTTTGTAGTTTGTTTTAAGTACTTCTTGCAATCTGAGTTGAATCAAAGGCAACATTAGGTTGGAGACCATGCTCACTTCATCTATTAGTAGCATTTTCATTTGTTTTAATACTCTGCGTAGTTCCATTGCAGCTTCTGCAGAAAGTTTGTAATAGTCGAATTTGTTTTGGTGTTCTACTGGAAGGAGTAGTAATCGGTGTAAATTGATACCGCCTATGTTGTAGGCAGCTAAACCTGTGGGGGCAGTTACAACAGCTGACAGTTTGTTGTTTGTCAATTGTTGAAGGAACTTGCTGATGATTTTTATTAAGAATGTTTTTCCTGACCCAGCTTCACCACTGACGTACAGTAGTATAGGTTTGTAATTTTGGCAGGTACATTCTTTATTTTCGTGTTGTACATCATGTACGATTTCTTTTGTTACTTGTTCAAAAATGGTGCGCTGATCTTTGTTAAGTTTTGATTGTAGTATAGTTAAGTCTTCTATATCTTGTTCATAGTGACACATGGTGTTTTCCACTTCTGTCATAGCTAATTCTGCCTCATTTGCTATTAGTGGCTGTCCTATTGGTTCTTGACTTCCTGTTACAGAAGGTTGACTACTGTCGGAAATGTCCTTATCTAGTTGGGCCTGAAGTTCTTCTTCGTGTTGCTGTTCATTGTGCAACATTGTTTTGTACTGTGTAAAGTTCACATCAGTGATAGTGCTTTCATTGGCTTTGAAAGCATCTTCTTAGCAGTCATAGTTATCTAGTATCTCTTCCTCTTTTCTCCATGGTTTAAAAGGTTGTAGCAGGCACATGTAATATAGTTCTTTTTGTTGAGGAGTTTTTAATGACAATTTGACATGATTAATTAAGCTTCGTTTGGTAAGTTTCACTAAGCAGCCTTCACAATCTCGCACTGTATTTCTACCTTTGCTTTCATCAGGTTTTATATTATTTTTGTATGCAAAGTTTTGAGCTATGTGGTATAGACACATGGTTTCCAAAGTGCTACTCCTGTTCGGATAGTATGTGTCCAGTAACTTGTTTTTTAAAATGTCTTGGCTGTTGGGATCATTTGTGGCAATTGTTTCTATGTCCTCATATGATTTCAGAACTCTTTTCTAGATTTAGCAGGACCAAGACTTAGCCATACTATGTTTTCTGATTTTCCGTACAAAGCAGTATCGGTTAAATGATCTGCTGCTTCATAGGCGCCACATTCTCTATGAGAGAGCACTTTTATGCCTAGGCTGTGCAATTTCTGAGATATAGTTTTGTCTGATGATAGGTCATTCAAGAGGTCTTGAAGCTCTGTTTTTTTCTGCTTTTGTTAAGTAGGCTGTAACATATCGTGCAACTGCAGTGGAATTGTCTGCAATGTATTGCACATCTAGGTTTGTATTCCATAAGAGGGCAATGATTGCATTGTAATCATTGATATATTTTTTGAGTCCCCCCCTGAAGGATCTTACACATGCTCCCTAACAATACCGCTGAGCCCCCCCTGAAGGATCTTACACATGCTCCCTAACAATACAGCTGAGCGCCCCCCTCCTGAAGGATCTTACACATGCTCCCTAACAATACAGCTGAGTGCACCCCCCTCCTGAAGGATCTTACACATGCTCCCTAACAATACAGCTGAGTGCCCCCCTCCTGAAGGATCTTACACATGCTCCCTAACAATACAGCTGAGTGCCCCCCCTCCTGAAGGATCTTACACATGCTCCCTAACAATACAGCTGAGTGCCCCCCTCCTGAAGGATCTTACACATGCTCCCTAACAATACAGCTGAGTGCCCCCCACCTCCTGCAGGATCTTATACATGCTCCCTAACAATACAGCTGAGTAGCCCCTCCTGAAGGATCTTACACATGCTCCCTAACAATACAGCTGAGCCCCCCCTGAAGGATCTTACACATGCTCCATAACAATACAGCTGAGTGCCCCCCAGCTGAGTGCCCCCCTCCTGAAGGATCTTACACATGCTCCCTAACAATACAGCTGAGTAGCCCCTCCTGAAGGATCTTACACATGCTCCCTAACAATACAGCTGAGTACCCCCTCCTGAAGGATCTTGCACATGCTCCCTAACAATACAGCTGAGTGCCCCCTCCTGAAGGATCTTACACATGCTCTCTAACAATACAGCTGAATGCCCCCTCCTGAAGGATCTTACACATGCTCCCTAACAATACAGCTGAGTGCCCCCTCCTGAAGGATCTTACACATGCTCCCTAACAATACAGCTGAGTGCCCCCTCCTGAAGGATGTTACACATGCTCCCTAACAATACAGCTGAGTGCCCTCCTGAAGGATCTTACACATGCTCCCTAACAATACAGCCGAGTACCCCCTCCTGAAGGATCTTACACATGCTCCCTAACAATACAGCTGTGTGCCCCCCTCCTGAAGGATCTTACACATGCTCCCTAACAATGCAGCTGAGTGCCCCCCTGAAGGATCTTACACATGCTGCCTAACAATACAGCTGAGTGCCCCCCTCCTGAAGGATCTTACACATGCTCCCTAACAATACAGCTGAGTGCCCCCCTGAAGGATCTTACACATGCTCCCTAACAATACAGCTGAGTCCCCCCCTGAAGGAACTTACACATGCTCCCTAACAATACAGCCGAGTACCCCCTCCTGAAGGATCTTACACATGCTCCCTAACAATACAGCCGAGTGCCCCCCTCCTGAAGGATCTTACACATGCTCCCTAACTACAGCTGAGTACCCCCTCCTGAAGGATCTTGCACATGCTCCCTAACAATACAGCCGAGTACCCCCTCCTGAAGGATCTTACACATGCTCCCTAACAATACAGCTGAGTGCCCCCCTCCTGAAGGGTCTTACACATGCTCCCTAACTACAGCTGAGTACCTCCTCCTGAAGGATCTTGCACATGCTCCCTAACAATACAGCTGAGTGCCCCCCTCCTGAAGGATCTTACACATGCTCCCTAACAATACAGCCGAGTGACCCCCCTCCTGAAGGATCTTACACATGCTCCCTAACAATACAGCTGAGTGCCCCCCTGGAGGATCTTACACATGCCCCCTTAAAATACAGCTGAGTGCCCCCCTCCTGAAGGATCTTACACATGCTCCCTAACAATACAGCTGAGTGCCCCCTCCTGGAGGATCTTACACATGCTCTCTAACAATACAGCTGAGTGCCCCCCTCCTGAAGGATCTTACACATGCTCCCTAACAATACAGCTGAGTGCCCCCTCCTGAAGGATCTTACACATGCTCCCTAACTATACAGCTGAGTGCCCCCCCGAAGGATCTTACACATGCTTCCTAACAATACAGCTGAGTGCCCCCCTCCTGAAGGATCTTACACATGCTCCCTAACAATACAGCTGAGTGCCCCCCTGAAGGATCTTACACATGCTCCCTAACAAAACAGCTGAGCCCCCCCTCCCAAAGGATCTTACACATGCTCCCTAACAATACAGCTGTGTGCCCCCTCCTGAAGGATCTAACACATGCCCCCTTACAATACAGCTGAGTGCCCCCGAAGGATCTTACACATGCTCCCTAACAATACAGCTGAGTGCCCCCTGAAGGATCTTACACATGCTCCCTAACAATACAGCTGAGTGCCCCTACCCCCTGAAGGAACTTACACATGCTCCCTAACAATACAGTTGAGTGCCCCCCTCCTGAAGGATCTTACACATGCTCCATAACAATACAGCTGAGTGCCCCCCTGAAGGATCTTACACATGCTCCCTAACAATACAGCTGAGTCCCCCCTGAAGGAACTTACACATGCTCCCTAACAATACAGCCGAGTACCCCCTCCTGAAGGATCTTAGACATGCTCCCTAACAATACAGCCGAGTGCCCCCCTCCTGAAGGATCTTACACATGCTCCCTAACTACAGCTGAGTACCCCCTCCTGAAGGATCTTGCACATGCTCCCTAACAATACAGCCGAGTACCCCCTCCTGAAGGATCTTACACATGCTCCCTAACAATACAGCTGAGTGCCCCCCTCCTGAAGGATCTTACACATGTTCCCTAACAATACAGCCGAGTACCCCCTCCTGAAGGATCTTACACATGCTCCCTAACAATACAGCTGAGTGCCCTCCTCCTGAAGGATCTTACACATGCTCCCTAACTACAGCTGAGTACCTCCTCCTGAAGGATCTTGCACATGCTCCCTAACAATACAGCTGAGTGCCCCCCTCCTGAAGGATCTTACACATGCTCCCTAACAATACAGCCGAGTGACCCCCCTCCTGAAGGATCTTTCACATGCTCCCTAACAATACAGCTGAGTGCCCCCCTGGAGGATCTTACACATGCCCCCTTAAAATACAGCTGAGTGCCCCCCTCCTGAAGGATCTTACACATGCTCCCTAACAATACAGCTGAGTGCCCCCTCCTGAAGGATCTTACACATGCTCTCTAACAATACAGCTGAGTGCCCCCCTCCTGAAGGATCTTACACATGCTCCCCAACAATACAGCTGAGTGCCCCCTCCTGAAGGATCTTACACATGCTCCCTAACAATACAGCTGAGTGCCCCCTCTGAAGGATCTTACACATGCTCCCTAACAATACAGCTGTGTGCCCCCTCCTGAAGGATCTTACACATGCTCCCTAAGAATACAGCTGAGTGCCCCCCTCCTGAAGGATCTTACACATGCTCCCTAACAATACAGCTTAGTCCCCCTCCTGAAGGATCTTACACATGCTCCCTAACAATACAGCTGAGTGCCCCCCTGAAGGAACTTACACATGCTCCCTAACAATACAGCTGAGTGCCCCCTCCTGAATGATCTTACACATGCTCCCTAACAATACAGCTGAGTGCCCCTCCTGAAGGATCTTACACATGTTCCCTAACAATACAGCTGAGTGCCCCCCTGAAGGATCTTACACATGCTCCCTAACAAAACAGCTGAGCCCCCCCTCCCAAAGGATCTTACACATGCTCCCTAACAATACAGCTGTGTGCCCCCTCCTGAAGGATCTAACACATGCCCCCTTACAATACAGCTGAGTGCCCCCGAAGGATCTTACACATGCTCCCTAACAATACAGCTGAGTGCCCCCTGAAGGATCTTACACATGCTCCCTAACAATACAGCTGAGTGCCCCTACCCCCTGAAGGAACTTACACATGCTCCCTAACAATACAGCTGAGTGCCCTCCTCCTGAAGGATCTTACACACGCTCCCTAACAATACAGCTGAGTGCCCCCTCCTGAAGGATCTTACACATGTTCCCTAACAATACAGCTGAGTGCCCCCCTGAAGGATCTTACACATGCTCCCTAACAAAACAGCTGAGCCCCCCCTCCCAAAGGATCTTACACATGCTCCCTAACAATACAGCTGTGTGCCCCCTCCTGAAGGATCTAACACATGCCCCCTTACAATACAGCTGAGTGCCCCCCGAAGGATCTTACACATGCTCCCTAACAATACAGCCGAGTGCCCCTACCTCCTGAAGGATCTTACACATGCTCCCTAACAATACAGCTGAGTGCCCCCCTCCTGAAGGATCTAACACATGCTCCCTAACAATACAGCTGAGTACCCCCTCCTGAAGGATCTTGCACATGCTCCCCAACAATACCGCTGAGTACCCCCTCCTGAAGGATCTTACACATGCTCCCTAACAATACAGCTGAGTGCCCCCTCTGAAGGATCTTACACATGCTCCCTAACAATACAGCTGAGTACCCCCTCCTGAAGGATCTTACACATGCTCCCTAACAATACAGCTGAGTGCCCCCTCTGAAGGATCTTACACATGCTCCCTAACAATACAGCTGAGTCCCCCTCCTGAAGGATCTTACACATGCTCCCTAACAATACAGCTGAGTGCCCCCCTGAAGGAACTTACACATGCTCCCTAACAATACAGCTGAGTGCCCCCTCCTGAATGATCTTACACATGCTCCCTAACAATACAGCTGAGTGCCCCTCCTGAAGGATCTTACACATGTTCCCTAACAATGCAGCTGAGTGCCCCCCTGAAGGATCTTACACATGCTCCCTAACAAAACAGCTGAGCCCCCCTCCCAAAGGATCTTACACATGCTCCCTAACAATACAGCTGTGTGCCCCCTCCTGAAGGATCTAACACATGCCCCCTTACAATACAGCTGAGTGCCCCCCGAAGGATCTTACACATGCTCCCTAACAATACAGCTGAGTGCCCCCCGAAGGATCTTACACATGCTCCCTAACAATACAGCTGAGTGCCCCTACCTCCTGAAGGATCTTACACATGCTCCCTAACAATACAGCTGAGTGCCCCCCTCCTGAAGGATCTAACACATGCTCCCTAACAATGCAGCTGAGTGCCCCCTCCTGAAGGATCTTACACATGCTCCCTAACAATACAGCTGAGTCCCCCCTCCTGAAGGATCTTACACATGCTCCCTAACAATATAGCTGAGTGCCCCTACCTCCTGAAGGATCTTACACATGCTCCCTAACAATACAGCTGAGTGCCCCCCGAAGGATCTTACACATGCTCCCTAACAATACAGCTGAGTGCCCCCCTCCTGAAGGATCTAACACATGATCCCTAACAATACAGCTGAGTGCCCCCCTCCTGAAGGATCTTACACATGCTCCCTAACAATACAGCCGAGTACCCCCTCCTGAAGGATCTTACACACGCTCCCCAACAATACCGCTGAGTACCCCCCTCCTGAAGGATCTTACACATGCTCCCTAACAAAACAGCTGAGCCCCCCCTCCCAAAGGATCTTACACATGCTCCCTAACAATACAGCTGTGTGCCCCCTCCTGAAGGATCTAACACATGCCCCCTTACAATACAGCTGAGTGCCCCCGAAGGATCTTACACATGCTCCCTAAAAATACAGCTGAGTGCCCCCCGAAGGATCTTACACATGCTCCTAACAATACAGCTGAGTGCCCCTACCTCCTGAAGGATCTTACACATGCTCCCTAACAATACAGCTGAGTGCCCCCCTCCTGAAGGATCTAACACATGCTCCCTAACAATACAGCTGAGTACCCCCTCCTGAAGGATCTTACACATGCTCCCCAACAATACCGCTGAGTACCCCCTCCTGAAGGATCTTACACATGCTCCCTAACAATACAGCTGAGTGCCCCCTTTGAAGGATCTTACACATGCTCCCTAACAATACAGCTGTGTGCCCCCTCCTGAAGGATCTTACACATGCTCCCTAAGAATACAGCTGAGTGCCCCCCTCCTGAAGGATCTTACACATGCTCCCTAACAATACAGCTTAGTCCCCCTCCTGAAGGATCTTACACATGCTCCCTAACAATACAGCTGAGTGCCCCCCTGAAGGAACTTACACATGCTCCCTAACAATACAGCTGAGTGCCCCCTCCTGAATGATCTTACACATGCTCCCTAACAATACAGCTGAGTGCCCCTCCTGAAGGATCTTACACATGTTCCCTAACAATACAGCTGAGTGCCCCCCTGAAGGATCTTACACATGCTCCCTAACAAAACAGCTGAGCCCCCCCTCCCAAAGGATCTTACACATGCTCCCTAACAATACAGCTGTGTGCCCCCTCCTGAAGGATCTAACACATGCCCCCTTACAATACAGCTGAGTGCCCCCGAAGGATCTTACACATGCTCCCTAACAATACAGCTGAGTGCCCCCTGAAGGATCTTACACATGCTCCCTAACAATACAGCTGAGTGCCCCTACCCCCTGAAGGAACTTACACATGCTCCCTAACAATACAGCTGAGTGCCCTCCTCCTGAAGGATCTTACACACGCTCCCTAACAATACAGCTGAGTGCCCCCTCCTGAAGGATCTTACACATGTTCCCTAACAATACAGCTGAGTGCCCCCCTGAAGGATCTTACACATGCTCCCTAACAAAACAGCTGAGCCCCCCCTCCCAAAGGATCTTACACATGCTCCCTAACAATACAGCTGTGTGCCCCCTCCTGAAGGATCTAACACATGCCCCCTTACAATACAGCTGAGTGCCCCCGAAGGACCTTACACATGCTCCCTAACAATACAGCCGAGTGCCCCTACCTCCTGAAGGATCTTACACATGCTCCCTAACAATACAGCTGAGTGCCCCCCTCCTGAAGGATCTAACACATGCTCCCTAACAATACAGCTGAGTACCCCCTCCTGAAGGATCTTGCACATGCTCCCCAACAATACCGCTGAGTACCCCCCTCCTGAAGGATCTTACACATGCTCCCTAACAATACAGCTGAGTAGCCCCTCCTGAAGGATCTTACACATGCTCCCTAACAATACAGCTGAGTACCCCCTCCTGAAGGATCTTGCACATGCTCCCTAACAATACAGCTGAGTGCCCCCTCCTGAAGGATCTTACACATGCTCTCTAACAATACAGCTGAATGCCCCCTCCTGAAGGATCTTACACATGCTCCCTAACAATACAGCTGAGTGCCCCCTCCTGAAGGATCTTACACATGCTCCCTAACAATACAGCTGAGTGCCCCCTCCTGAAGGATGTTACACATGCTCCCTAACAATACAGCTGAGTGCCCTCCTGAAGGATCTTACACATGCTCCCTAACAATACAGCCGAGTACCCCCTCCTGAAGGATCTTACACATGCTCCCTAACAATACAGCTGTGTGCCCCCCTCCTGAAGGATCTTACACATGCTCCCTAACAATGCAGCTGAGTGCCCCCCTGAAGGATCTTACACATGCTGCCTAACAATACAGCTGAGTGCCCCCCTCCTGAAGGATCTTACACATGCTCCCTAACAATACAGCTGAGTGCCCCCCTGAAGGATCTTACACATGCTCCCTAACAATACAGCTGAGTCCCCCCCTGAAGGAACTTACACATGCTCCCTAACAATACAGCCGAGTACCCCCTCCTGAAGGATCTTACACATGCTCCCTAACAATACAGCCGAGTGCCCCCCTCCTGAAGGATCTTACACATGCTCCCTAACTACAGCTGAGTACCCCCTCCTGAAGGATCTTGCACATGCTCCCTAACAATACAGCCGAGTACCCCCTCCTGAAGGATCTTACACATGCTCCCTAACAATACAGCTGAGTGCCCCCCTCCTGAAGGATCTTACACATGCTCCCTAACTACAGCTGAGTACCTCCTCCTGAAGGATCTTGCACATGCTCCCTAACAATACAGCTGAGTGCCCCCCTCCTGAAGGATCTTACACATGCTCCCTAACAATACAGCCGAGTGACCCCCCTCCTGAAGGATCTTACACATGCTCCCTAACAATACAGCTGAGTGCCCCCCTGGAGGATCTTACACATGCCCCCTTAAAATACAGCTGAGTGCCCCCCTCCTGAAGGATCTTACACATGCTCCCTAACAATACAGCTGAGTGCCCCCTCCTGGAGGATCTTACACATGCTCTCTAACAATACAGCTGAGTGCCCCCCTCCTGAAGGATCTTACACATGCTCCCTAACAATACAGCTGAGTGCCCCCTCCTGAAGGATCTTACACATGCTCCCTAACTATACAGCTGAGTGCCCCCCCGAAGGATCTTACACATGCTTCCTAACAATACAGCTGAGTGCCCCCCTCCTGAAGGATCTTACACATGCTCCCTAACAATACAGCTGAGTGCCCCCCTGAAGGATCTTACACATGCTCCCTAACAAAACAGCTGAGCCCCCCCTCCCAAAGGATCTTACACATGCTCCCTAACAATACAGCTGTGTGCCCCCTCCTGAAGGATCTAACACATGCCCCCTTACAATACAGCTGAGTGCCCCCGAAGGATCTTACACATGCTCCCTAACAATACAGCTGAGTGCCCCCTGAAGGATCTTACACATGCTCCCTAACAATACAGCTGAGTGCCCCTACCCCCTGAAGGAACTTACACATGCTCCCTAACAATACAGTTGAGTGCCCCCCTCCTGAAGGATCTTACACATGCTCCATAACAATACAGCTGAGTGCCCCCCTGAAGGATCTTACACATGCTCCCTAACAATACAGCTGAGTCCCCCCTGAAGGAACTTACACATGCTCCCTAACAATACAGCCGAGTACCCCCTCCTGAAGGATCTTAGACATGCTCCCTAACAATACAGCCGAGTGCCCCCCTCCTGAAGGATCTTACACATGCTCCCTAACTACAGCTGAGTACCCCCTCCTGAAGGATCTTGCACATGCTCCCTAACAATACAGCCGAGTACCCCCTCCTGAAGGATCTTACACATGCTCCCTAACAATACAGCTGAGTGCCCCCCTCCTGAAGGATCTTACACATGTTCCCTAACAATACAGCCGAGTACCCCCTCCTGAAGGATCTTACACATGCTCCCTAACAATACAGCTGAGTGCCCTCCTCCTGAAGGATCTTACACATGCTCCCTAACTACAGCTGAGTACCTCCTCCTGAAGGATCTTGCACATGCTCCCTAACAATACAGCTGAGTGCCCCCCTCCTGAAGGATCTTACACATGCTCCCTAACAATACAGCCGAGTGACCCCCCTCCTGAAGGATCTTTCACATGCTCCCTAACAATACAGCTGAGTGCCCCCCTGGAGGATCTTACACATGCCCCCTTAAAATACAGCTGAGTGCCCCCCTCCTGAAGGATCTTACACATGCTCCCTAACAATACAGCTGAGTGCCCCCTCCTGAAGGATCTTACACATGCTCTCTAACAATACAGCTGAGTGCCCCCCTCCTGAAGGATCTTACACATGCTCCCCAACAATACAGCTGAGTGCCCCCTCCTGAAGGATCTTACACATGCTCCCTAACAATACAGCTGAGTGCCCCCTCTGAAGGATCTTACACATGCTCCCTAACAATACAGCTGTGTGCCCCCTCCTGAAGGATCTTACACATGCTCCCTAAGAATACAGCTGAGTGCCCCCCTCCTGAAGGATCTTACACATGCTCCCTAACAATACAGCTTAGTCCCCCTCCTGAAGGATCTTACACATGCTCCCTAACAATACAGCTGAGTGCCCCCCTGAAGGAACTTACACATGCTCCCTAACAATACAGCTGAGTGCCCCCTCCTGAATGATCTTACACATGCTCCCTAACAATACAGCTGAGTGCCCCTCCTGAAGGATCTTACACATGTTCCCTAACAATACAGCTGAGTGCCCCCCTGAAGGATCTTACACATGCTCCCTAACAAAACAGCTGAGCCCCCCCTCCCAAAGGATCTTACACATGCTCCCTAACAATACAGCTGTGTGCCCCCTCCTGAAGGATCTAACACATGCCCCCTTACAATACAGCTGAGTGCCCCCGAAGGATCTTACACATGCTCCCTAACAATACAGCTGAGTGCCCCCTGAAGGATCTTACACATGCTCCCTAACAATACAGCTGAGTGCCCCTACCCCCTGAAGGAACTTACACATGCTCCCTAACAATACAGCTGAGTGCCCTCCTCCTGAAGGATCTTACACACGCTCCCTAACAATACAGCTGAGTGCCCCCTCCTGAAGGATCTTACACATGTTCCCTAACAATACAGCTGAGTGCCCCCCTGAAGGATCTTACACATGCTCCCTAACAAAACAGCTGAGCCCCCCCTCCCAAAGGATCTTACACATGCTCCCTAACAATACAGCTGTGTGCCCCCTCCTGAAGGATCTAACACATGCCCCCTTACAATACAGCTGAGTGCCCCCCGAAGGATCTTACACATGCTCCCTAACAATACAGCCGAGTGCCCCTACCTCCTGAAGGATCTTACACATGCTCCCTAACAATACAGCTGAGTGCCCCCCTCCTGAAGGATCTAACACATGCTCCCTAACAATACAGCTGAGTACCCCCTCCTGAAGGATCTTGCACATGCTCCCCAACAATACCGCTGAGTACCCCCTCCTGAAGGATCTTACACATGCTCCCTAACAATACAGCTGAGTGCCCCCTCTGAAGGATCTTACACATGCTCCCTAACAATACAGCTGAGTACCCCCTCCTGAAGGATCTTACACATGCTCCCTAACAATACAGCTGAGTGCCCCCTCTGAAGGATCTTACACATGCTCCCTAACAATACAGCTGAGTCCCCCTCCTGAAGGATCTTACACATGCTCCCTAACAATACAGCTGAGTGCCCCCCTGAAGGAACTTACACATGCTCCCTAACAATACAGCTGAGTGCCCCCTCCTGAATGATCTTACACATGCTCCCTAACAATACAGCTGAGTGCCCCTCCTGAAGGATCTTACACATGTTCCCTAACAATGCAGCTGAGTGCCCCCCTGAAGGATCTTACACATGCTCCCTAACAAAACAGCTGAGCCCCCCTCCCAAAGGATCTTACACATGCTCCCTAACAATACAGCTGTATGCCCCCTCCTGAAGGATCTAACACATGCCCCCTTACAATACAGCTGAGTGCCCCCCGAAGGATCTTACACATGCTCCCTAACAATACAGCTGAGTGCCCCCTGAAGGAACTTACACATGCTCCCTAACAATACAGCTGAGTGCCCTCCTCCTGAAGGATCTTACACATGCTCCCTAACAATACAGCTGAGTGCCCCCTCCTGAAGGATCTTACACATGTTCCCTAACAATACAGCTGAGTGCCCCCCTGAAGGATCTTACACATGCTCCCTAACAAAACAGCTGAGCCCCCCCTCCCAAAGGATCATACACATGCTCCCTAACAATACAGCTGTGTGCCCCCTCCTGAAGGATCTAACACATGCCCCCTTACAATACAGCTGAGTGCCCCCCGAAGGATCTTACACATGCTCCCTAACAATACAGCTGAGTGCCCCCCGAAGGATCTTACACATGCTCCCTAACAATACAGCTGAGTGCCCCTACCTCCTGAAGGATCTTACACATGCTCCCTAACAATACAGCTGAGTGCCCCCCTCCTGAAGGATCTAACACATGCTCCCTAACAATGCAGCTGAGTGCCCCCTCCTGAAGGATCTTACACATGCTCCCTAACAATACAGCTGAGTCCCCCCTCCTGAAGGATCTTACACATGCTCCCTAACAATATAGCTGAGTGCCCCTACCTCCTGAAGGATCTTACACATGCTCCCTAACAATACAGCTGAGTGCCCCCCGAAGGATCTTACACATGCTCCCTAACAATACAGCTGAGTGCCCCCCTCCTGAAGGATCTAACACATGATCCCTAACAATACAGCTGAGTGCCCCCCTCCTGAAGGATCTTACACATGCTCCCTAACAATACAGCCGAGTACCCCCTCCTGAAGGATCTTACACACGCTCCCCAACAATACCGCTGAGTACCCCCCTCCTGAAGGATCTTACACATGCTCCCTAACAAAACAGCTGAGCCCCCCCTCCCAAAGGATCTTACACATGCTCCCTAACAATACAGCTGTGTGCCCCCTCCTGAAGGATCTAACACATGCCCCCTTACAATACAGCTGAGTGCCCCCGAAGGATCTTACACATGCTCCCTAAAAATACAGCTGAGTGCCCCCCGAAGGATCTTACACATGCTCCTAACAATACAGCTGAGTGCCCCTACCTCCTGAAGGATCTTACACATGCTCCCTAACAATACAGCTGAGTGCCCCCCTCCTGAAGGATCTAACACATGCTCCCTAACAATACAGCTGAGTACCCCCTCCTGAAGGATCTTACACATGCTCCCCAACAATACCGCTGAGTACCCCCTCCTGAAGGATCTTACACATGCTCCCTAACAATACAGCTGAGTGCCCCCTTTGAAGGATCTTACACATGCTCCCTAACAATACAGCTGTGTGCCCCCTCCTGAAGGATCTTACACATGCTCCCTAAGAATACAGCTGAGTGCCCCCCTCCTGAAGGATCTTACACATGCTCCCTAACAATACAGCTTAGTCCCCCTCCTGAAGGATCTTACACATGCTCCCTAACAATACAGCTGAGTGCCCCCCTGAAGGAACTTACACATGCTCCCTAACAATACAGCTGAGTGCCCCCTCCTGAATGATCTTACACATGCTCCCTAACAATACAGCTGAGTGCCCCTCCTGAAGGATCTTACACATGTTCCCTAACAATACAGCTGAGTGCCCCCCTGAAGGATCTTACACATGCTCCCTAACAAAACAGCTGAGCCCCCCCTCCCAAAGGATCTTACACATGCTCCCTAACAATACAGCTGTGTGCCCCCTCCTGAAGGATCTAACACATGCCCCCTTACAATACAGCTGAGTGCCCCCGAAGGATCTTACACATGCTCCCTAACAATACAGCTGAGTGCCCCCTGAAGGATCTTACACATGCTCCCTAACAATACAGCTGAGTGCCCCTACCCCCTGAAGGAACTTACACATGCTCCCTAACAATACAGCTGAGTGCCCTCCTCCTGAAGGATCTTACACACGCTCCCTAACAATACAGCTGAGTGCCCCCTCCTGAAGGATCTTACACATGTTCCCTAACAATACAGCTGAGTGCCCCCCTGAAGGATCTTACACATGCTCCCTAACAAAACAGCTGAGCCCCCCCTCCCAAAGGATCTTACACATGCTCCCTAACAATACAGCTGTGTGCCCCCTCCTGAAGGATCTAACACATGCCCCCTTACAATACAGCTGAGTGCCCCCGAAGGACCTTACACATGCTCCCTAACAATACAGCCGAGTGCCCCTACCTCCTGAAGGATCTTACACATGCTCCCTAACAATACAGCTGAGTGCCCCCCTCCTGAAGGATCTAACACATGCTCCCTAACAATACAGCTGAGTACCCCCTCCTGAAGGATCTTGCACATGCTCCCCAACAATACCGCTGAGTACCCCCCTCCTGAAGGATCTTACACATGCTCCCTAACAATACAGCTGAGTGCCCCCTCTGAAGGATCTTACACATGCTCCCTAACAATACAGCTGAGTGCCCCCTCTGAAGGATCTTACACATGCTCCCTAACAATACATCTGACTCCCCCTCCTGAAGGATCTTACACATGCTCCCTAACAATACAGCTGAGTGCCCCCCTGAAGGAACTTACACATGCTCCCTAACAATACAGCTGAGTGCCCCCTCCTGAAGGATCTTACACATGCTCCCTAACAATACAGCTGAGTACCCCCTCCTGAAGGATCTTACACATGCTCCCTAACAATACAGCTGAGTGCCCCCTCTGAAGGATCTTACACATGCTCCCTAACAATACATCTGACTCCCCCTCCTGAAGGATCTTACACATGCTCCCTAACAATACAGCTGAGTGCCCCCCTGAAGGAACTTACACATGCTCCCTAACAATACAGCTGAGTGCCCCCTCCTGAATGATCTTACACATGCTCCCTAACAATACAGCTGAGTGCCCCTCCTGAAGGATCTTACACATGTTCCCTAACAATGCAGCTGAGTGCCCCCCTGAAGGATCTTACACATGCTCCCTAACAAAACAGCTGAGCCCCCCTCCCAAAGGATCTTACACATGCTCCCTAACAATACAGCTGTATGCCCCCTCCTGAAGGATCTAACACATGCCCCCTTACAATACAGCTGAGTGCCCCCCGAAGGATCTTACACATGCTCCCTAACAATACAGCTGAGTGCCCCCTGAAGGATCTTACACATGCTCCCTAACAATACAGCTGAGTGCCCCTACCCCCTGAAGGAACTTACACATGCTCCCTAACAATACAGCTGAGTGCCCTCCTCCTGAAGGATCTTACACATGCTCCCTAACAATACAGCTGAGTGCCCCCTCCTGAAGGATCTTACACATGTTCCCTAACAATACAGCTGAGTGCCCCCCTGAAGGATCTTACACATGCTCCCTAACAAAACAGCTGAGCCCCCCCTCCCAAAGGATCATACACATGCTCCCTAACAATACAGCTGTGTGCCCCCTCCTGAAGGATCTAACACATGCCCACTTACAATACAGCTGAGTGCCCCCCGAAGGATCTTACACATGCTCCCTAACAATACAGCTGAGTGCCCCCCGAAGGATCTTACACATGCTCCCTAACAATACAGCTGAGTGCCCCTACCTCCTGAAGGATCTTACACATGCTCCCTAACAATACAGCTGAGTGCCCCCCTCCTGAAGGATCTAACACATGCTCCCTAACAATGCAGCTGAGTGCCCCCTCCTGAAGGATCTTACACATGCTCCCTAACAATACAGCTGAGTCCCCCCTCCTGAAGGATCTTACACATGCTCCCTAACAATATAGCTGAGTGCCCCTACCTCCTGAAGGATCTTACACATGCTCCCTAACAATACAGCTGAGTGCCCCCCGAAGGATCTTACACATGCTCCCTAACAATACAGCTGAGTGCCCCCCTCCTGAAGGATCTTACACATGCTCCCTAACAATACAGCCGAGTACCCCCTCCTGAAGGATCTTACACACGCTCCCCAACAATACCGCTGAGTACCCTCCTCCTGAAGGATCTTACACATGCTCCCTAACAATACAGCTGAGTGCCCCCTCTGAAGGATCTTACACACGCTCCCTAACAATACAGCTAAGTGCCCCCCCCATGAAGGATCTTACACATGCTCCCTATCAATACAGCTGAGTGCCCCCTCCTGAAGGATCTTACACATGCTCTCTAACAATACAGCTGAGTGCCCCCCTCCTGAAGGATCTTACACACGCTCCCCAACAATACCGCTGAGTACCCCTCCTGAAGGATCCTACACATGCTCCCTAACAATACAGCTGAGTGCCCCTACCTCCTGAAGGATCTACACATGCTCCCCAACAATACCGCTGAGTACCCCCTCCTGAAGGATCCTACACATGCTCCCTAACAATACAGCTGAGTGCCCCCCTCGTGAAGGATCCTACACATGCTCCCCAACAATACCGCTGAGTACCCCCTCCGGAAGGATCCTACACATGCTCCCCAACAATACAGCTGAGTACCCCCTCCTGAAGGATCCTACACACGCTCCCTAACAATACAGCTGAGTACCCCCCTCCTGAAGGATCTTACACATGCTCCCCAACAATACCGCTGAGTACCCCCTCCTGAAGGATCTTACACACGCTCCCCAACAATACAGCTGAGTGCCCCCTCTGAAGGATCTTACACATGCTCCCTAACAATACAGCTGAGTCCCCCTCCTGAAGGATCTTACACATGCTCCCTAACAATACAGCTGTTTGCCCCCGAAGGATCTTACACATGCTCCCTAACAATACAGCTGAGTGCCCCCCTCCTGAAGGATCTAACACATGCTCCCTAACAATACAGCTGAGTGCCCCCTCTGAAGGATCTTACACATGCTCCCTAACAATACAGCTGAGTGCCCCCCTGAAGGATCTTACACATGCTCCCTAACAATACAGCTGAGTGCCCCCTCCTGAAGGATCTTACACATGCTCCCTAACAATACACTTGAGTGCCCCCCTGAAGGATCTTACACATGCTCCCTAACAATACAGCTGAGTGCCCCCTCCTGAAGGATCTTACACATGCTCCCTAACAATACAGCTGTTTGCCCCCGAAGGATCTTACACATGCTCCCTAACAATACAGCTGAGTGCCCCCCTCCTGAAGGATCTAACACATGCTCCCTAACAATACAGCTGAGTGCCCCCTCTGAAGGATCTTACACATGCTCCCTAACAATACAGCTGAGTGCCCCCCCCATGAAGGATCTTACACATGCTCCCTAACAATACAGCTGAGCCCCCCTCCTGAAGGATCTTACACATGCTCCCTAACAATACAGCTGAGTGCCCCCCTCCTGAAGGATCTTACACACGCTCCCCAACAATACTGCTGAGTACCCCCTCCTGAAGGATCTTGCACACGCTCCCCAACAATACAGCTGAGTTCCCCCCTCCTGAAGGATCTTACACATGCTCCCCACCAATACCGCTTAGTATCCCTCCTGAAAGATCCTACACATGCTCCCTAACAATACAGCTGAGTGCCCCCCCGAAGGATCCTACACATGCTCCCCAACAATACCGCTGAGTGCCCCCCTCCTGAAGGATCCTACACATGCTCCCTAAAAATACAGCTGAGTGCCCCCCTCCTGAAGGATCTTACACACGCTCCCCAACAATACCGCTGAGTACCCCCTCCTGAAGGATCCTACACATGCTCCCTAACAATACAGCTGAGTGCCCCCCTCCTGAAGGATCCTACACATGCTCCCCAACAATACCGCTGAGTACCCCCTCCTGAAGGATCCTACACATGCTCCCTAACAATACAGCTGAGTGCCCCCCTCCTGAAGGATCTTACACACGCTCCCCAACAATACCGCTGAGTACCCCCTCCTGAAGGATCCTACACATGCTCCCTAACAATACAGCTGAGTGCCCCCCTCCTGAAGGATCTTACACATGCTCCCCAACAATACCGCTTAGTATCCCTCCTGAAGGATCCTACACATGCTCCCTAACAATACAGCTGAGTGCCCCCCCCGAAGGATCCTACACATGCTCCCCAACAATACCGCTGAGTGCCCCCCTCCTGAAGGATCCTACACATGCTCCCTAAAAATACAGCTGAGTGCCCCCCTCCTGAAGGATCTTACACACGCTCCCCAACAATACCGCTGAGTACCCCCTCCTGAAGGATCCTACACATGCTCCCTAACAATACAGCTGAGTGCCCCCCTCCTGAAGGATCCTACACATGCTCCCCAACAATACCGCTGAGTACCCCCTCCTGAAGGATCCTACACATGCTCCCTAACAATACAGCTGAGTGCCCCCCTCCTGAAGGATCTTACACACGCTCCCCAACAATACCGCTGAGTACCCCCTCCTGAAGGATCCTACACATGCTCCCTAACAATACAGCTGAGTGCCCCCCCCATGAAGGATCTTACACATGCTCCCTAACAATATAGCTGAGGGCCCCCCTCCTGAAGGATATTACACACGCTCCCCAACAATACCGCTGAGTACCCCCTCCTGAAGGATCTTACACACGCTCCCCAACAATACAGCTGAGTGCCCCCCTGAAGGATCTTACATATGCTCCCTAACAATACAGTTGAGTGACCCCCTGAAGGATCTTACACATGCTCCCTAACAATACAGCTGAGTGCCCCCTCCTGAAGGATCTTACACATGCTCCCTAACAATACAGCTGTGTGCCCCCTCCTGAAGGATCTTACACATGCTCCCTAACAATACAACTGAGTGCCCCCTCCTGCAGGATCTTACACATGCTCCCTAACAATACAGCTGAGTGCACCCCCTCCTGAAGGATTTTACACATGCTCCCTAACAATACAGCTGAGTGCCCCCCTCCTGAAGGATCTTATACATGCTCCCTAACAATACAGCTGACTCCCCCCTCCTGAAGGATCTTACACATGCTCCCTAACAATACAGCTGAGTGCCCCCCTCCTGAAGGATCTTATACATGTTCACTAACAATGCAGCTGAGTCCCCCCCTGAAGGATCTTACACATGCTCCCTAACAATACATCTGAGCCCCCCCTGAAGTATCTTACACATGCTCCCTAACAATACAGCTGAGTACCCCCTCCTGAAAGATTTAACACATGCTCCCTAACAATACAGCTGAGCCCCCCATGAAGGATCTTACATATGCTCCCTAACAATACAGTTGAGTGCCCCCCTGAAGGATCTTACACATGCTCCCTAACAATACAGCTGAGTGCCACTTTATGAAGGATCTTACACATGCTCCCTAACAATACAACTGTGTGCCCCCCTGCTGAAGGATCTTACACATGCTCCCTAACAATACAGCTGAGTGCCCCTCCCTCCTGAAGGATTTTACACATGCTCCCTAACAATACCGCTGAGTCCCCCTCCTGAAGGATCTTACACATGCTCCCTAACAATACAGCTGAGTGCCCCCCTCCTGAAGGATCTTACACATGCTCCCTAACAATACAGCTGAGTCCCCCCTCCTGAAGAATCTTACACATACTATCTAACAATACAGCGGAGTGCCCCCTCCTGAAGGATCTTACACATGCTCCCTAACAATACAGCTGAGTGCCCCCCTCCTGAAGGATCTTACACATGCTCCCTAACAATACAGCTGAGTCCCCCCTCCTGAAGAATCTTACACATACTATCTAACAATACAGGGGAGTGCCCCCTCCTGAAGGATCTTACACATGCTCCCTAACAATACAGCTGAGTGCCACCCCTCCTGAAGGATCTTACACATGCTCCCTAACAACACAGCTGAGTGCCCCCTCTTGAAGGAATTTACACATGCTCCCTAACAATACCGCTGAGTCCCCCTCCTGAAGGATCTTACACATGCTCCCTAACAATACAGCTGAGTGCCCCCCTCCTGAAGGATCATACACATGCTCCCTAACAATACAGCTGAGTGCCCCCTCCTGAAGGATCTAACACATGTTCCCTAACAATACAGCTGAGTCCCCCCACCTGAAGAATCTTACACATGCTATTTAACAATACAGCGGAGTGCTCCCCTCCTGAAGGATCTTACACATGCTCCCTAAAAAATACAGCTGAGTGCCCCCTCCTGAAGGATCTAACACATGCTCCCTAACAATACAGCTGAGTCCCCCCTCCTGAAGAATCTTACACATGCTATCTAACAATACAACGGAGTGCCCCCCTCCTGAAGGATCTTACACATGCTCCCTAACATTACAGCTGAGTGCCCCCTCCTGAAGGATCTAACACATGCTCCCTAACAATACAGCTGAGTGCCCCCCTCCTGAAGGATCTTACACATGCTCCCTAACAATACAACTGAGTGCCCCCTCCTGAAGGATCTAACACATGCTCCCTAACAATACAGCTGAGTCCCCCCTCCTGAAGAATCTTACACATGCTATCTAACAATACAGCGGAGTGCCCCCCTCCTGAAGGATCTTACACATGCTCCCTAACAATACAGCTGAGCCCCCCTTCCTGAAGGATCTTACACATGCTCCCTAACAATACAGCTGAGCCCCCCTTTCTGAAGGATCTTACACATGCTCCCTAATAATACAGCTGAGCACCCCCTCCTGAAGGATCTTACACATGCTACCTAACAATACAGCTGAGTGCCCCCTCCTGAAGAATCTTACACATGCTCCCTAACAATACAGCTGAGTGCCCCCTCCTGAAGGATCTTACACATGCTCCCTAACAATACAGCTTAGCCCCCCTTCCTGAAGGATCTTACACATGCTACCTAACAATACAGCTGAGTGCCCCTTCCTGAAGGATCTTACACATGCTCCCTAACAATACAGCTTAGTGCCCCCTCTTGAAGGATCTAACACATGCACCCTAACAATACCGCTGAGTGCCCCCACCTCCTGAAGGATCTTACACATGCTCCCTAACAATACAGCTGAGTGCCCCCCCATGAAGGATCTTACTCGTACTCCCTAACAATACAGCTGAGTGCCCACCTCCTGAAGTATCTTACACATGCTTCCTAACAATACAGCGGAGTGCCCCCCTCCTGAAGGATCTTACACATGCTCCCTAACAATACAGCTCAGTGCTCCCCACCTCCTGCGTGATCTTAACCATGCTCCCTAACAATACAGCTGAGCCCCCCTGAAGGATTTTACACATACTCCCTAACAATACAGCTGAGTGCCCCCACCTGAAGGATCTTACACATGCCCCCTTACAATACAGCTGAGTGCCCCCCTCCTGAAGGATCTTACACATGCTCACTAACAATGCTGCTGAGTGCCCCCCTCCTGAAGGATCTTACACATGCCCCCTTACAATACAGCTGAGTGCCCCCCTCCTAAAGGATCTTACACATGTTCCCTAACAATACAGCTGAGCCCCGCTTCCTGAAGTATCTTACACATGCTCCCTAACAATACAGCTGAGTGCCCCCCTCCTGAAGGATCTTACACACGCTCCCCAACAATACCGCTGAGTACCCCCTCCTGAAGGATCCTACACATGCTCCCTAACAATACAGCTGAGTGCCCCCCTCCTGAAGGATCTTACACATGCTCCCCAACAATACCGCTTAGTATCCCTCCTGAAGGATCCTACACATGCTCCCTAACAATACAGCTGAGTGCCCCCCCCCGAAGGATCCTACACATGCTCCCCAACAATACCGCTGAGTGCCCCCCTCCTGAAGGATCCTACACATGCTCCCTAAAAATACAGCTGAGTGCCCCCCTCCTGAAGGATCTTACACACGCTCCCCAACAATACCGCTGAGTACCCCCTCCTGAAGGATCCTACACATGCTCCCTAACAATACAGCTGAGTGCCCCCCTCCTGAAGGATCCTACACATGCTCCCCAACAATACCGCTGAGTACCCCCTCCTGAAGGATCCTACACATGCTCCCTAACAATACAGCTGAGTGCCCCCCTCCTGAAGGATCTTACACACGCTCCCCAACAATACCGCTGAGTACCCCCTCCTGAAGGATCCTACACATGCTCCCTAACAATACAGCTGAGTGCCCCCCAATGAAGGATCTTACACATGCTCCCTAACAATATAGCTGAGGGCCCCCCTCCTGAAGGATATTACACACGCTCCCCAACAATACCGCTGAGTACCCCCTCCTGAAGGATCTTACACACGCTCCCCAACAATACAGCTGAGTGCCCCCCTGAAGGATCTTACATATGCTCCCTAACAATACAGTTGAGTGACCCCCTGAAGGATCTTACACATGCTCCCTAACAATACAGCTGAGTGCCCCCTCCTGAAGGATCTTACACATGCTCCCTAACAATACAGCTGTGTGCCCCCTCCTGAAGGATCTTACACATGCTCCCTAACAATACAACTGAGTGCCCCCTCCTGCAGGATCTTACACATGCTCCCTAACAATACAGCTGAGTGCACCCCCTCCTGAAGGATTTTACACATGCTCCCTAACAATACAGCTGAGTGCCCCCCTCCTGAAGGATCTTATACATGCTCCCTAACAATACAGCTGACTCCCCCCTCCTGAAGGATCTTACACATGCTCCCTAACAATACAGCTGAGTGCCCCCCTCCTGAAGGATCTTATACATGTTCACTAACAATGCAGCTGAGTCCCCCCCTGAAGGATCTTACACATGCTCCCTAACAATACATCTGAGCCCCCCCTGAAGTATCTTACACATGCTCCCTAACAATACAGCTGAGTACCCCCTCCTGAAGGATTTAACACATGCTCCCTAACAATACAGCTGAGCCCCCCATGAAGGATCTTACATATGCTCCCTAACAATACAGTTGAGTGCCCCCCTGAAGGATCTTACACATGCTCCCTAACAATACAGCTGAGTGCCCCTTTATGAAGGATCTTACACATGCTCCCTAACAATACAACTGTGTGCCCCCCTGCTGAAGGATCTTACACATGCTCCCTAACAATACAGCTGAGTGCCCCTCCCTCCTGAAGGATTTTACACATGCTCCCTAACAATACCGCTGAGTCCCCCTCCTGAAGGATCTTACACATGCTCCCTAACAATACAGCTGAGTGCCCCCCTCCTGAAGGATCTTACACATGCTCCCTAACAATACAGCTGAGTCCCCCCTCCTGAAGAATCTTACACATACTATCTAACAATACAGCGGAGTGCCCCCTCCTGAAGGATCTTACACATGCTCCCTAACAATACAGCTGAGTGCCCCTTTATGAAGGATCTTACACATGCTCCCTAACAATACAACTGTGTGCCCCCCTGCTGAAGGATCTTACACATGCTCCCTAACAATACAGCTGAGTGCCCCTCCCTCCTGAAGGATTTTACACATGCTCCCTAACAATACCGCTGAGTCCCCCTCCTGAAGGATCTTACACATGCTCCCTAACAATACAGCTGAGTGCCCCCCTCCTGAAGGATCTTACACATGCTCCCTAACAATACAGCTGAGTCCCCCCTCCTGAAGAATCTTACACATACTATCTAACAATACAGCGGAGTGCCCCCTCCTGAAGGATCTTACACATGCTCCCTAACAATACAGCTGAGTGCCCCCCTCCTGAAGGATCTTACACATGCTCCCTAACAATACAGCTGAGTCCCCCCTCCTGAAGAATCTTACACATACTATCTAACAATACAGGGGAGTGCCCCCTCCTGAAGGATCTTACACATGCTCCCTAACAATACAGCTGAGTGCCACCCCTCCTGAAGGATCTTACACATGCTCCCTAACAACACAGCTGAGTGCCCCCTCTTGAAGGAATTTACACATGCTCCCTAACAATACCGCTGAGTCCCCCTCCTGAAGGATCTTACACATGCTCCCTAACAATACAGCTGAGTGCCCCCCTCCTGAAGGATCATACACATGCTCCCTAACAATACAGCTGAGTGCCCCCTCCTGAAGGATCTAACACATGTTCCCTAACAATACAGCTGAGTCCCCCCACCTGAAGAATCTTACACATGCTATTTAACAATACAGCGGAGTGCTCCCCTCCTGAAGGATCTTACACATGCTCCCTAAAAAATACAGCTGAGTGCCCCCTCCTGAAGGATCTAACACATGCTCCCTAACAATACAGCTGAGTCCCCCCTCCTGAAGAATCTTACACATGCTATCTAACAATACAACGGAGTGCCCCCCTCCTGAAGGATCTTACACATGCTCCCTAACATTACAGCTGAGTGCCCCCTCCTGAAGGATCTAACACATGCTCCCTAACAATACAGCTGAGTGCCCCCCTCCTGAAGGATCTTACACATGCTCCCTAACAATACAACTGAGTGCCCCCTCCTGAAGGATCTAACACATGCTCCCTAACAATACAGCTGAGTCCCCCCTCCTGAAGAATCTTACACATGCTATCTAACAATACAGCGGAGTGCCCCCCTCCTGAAGGATCTTACACATGCTCCCTAACAATACAGCTGAGCCCCCCTTCCTGAAGGATCTTACACATGCTCCCTAACAATACAGCTGAGCCCCCCTTTCTGAAGGATCTTACACATGCTCCCTAATAATACAGCTGAGCACCCCCTCCTGAAGGATCTTACACATGCTACCTAACAATACAGCTGAGTGCCCCCTCCTGAAGAATCTTACACATGCTCCCTAACAATACAGCTGAGTGCCCCCTCCTGAAGGATCTTACACATGCTCCCTAACAATACAGCTGAGCCCCCCTTCCTGAAGGATCTTACAATGCTACCTAACAATACAGCTGAGTGCCCCTTCCTGAAGGATCTTACACATGCTCCCTAACAATACAGCTTAGTGCCCCCTCCTGAAGGATCTAACACATGCACCCTAACAATACCGCTGAGTGCCCCCACCTCCTGAAGGATCTTACACATGCTCCCTAACAATACAGCTGAGTGCCCCCCCATGAAGGATCTTACTCGTACTCCCTAACAATACAGCTGAGTGCCCACCTCCTGAAATATCTTACACATGCTTCCTAACAATACAGCGGAGTGCCCCCCTCCTGAAGGATCTTACACATGCTCCCTAACAATACAGCTCAGTGCTCCCCACCTCCTGCGTGATCTTAACCATGCTCCCTAACAATACAGCTGATCCCCCCTGAAGGATTTTACACATACTCCCTTACAATACAGCTGAGTGCCCCCCTCCTGAAGGATCTTACACATGCTCACTAACAATGCTGCTGAGTGCCCCCCTCCTGAAGGATCTTACACATGCCCCCTTACAATACAGCTGAGTGCCCCCCTCCTAAAGGATCTTACACATGTTCCCTAACAATACAGCTGAGCCCCGCTTCCTGAAGTATCTTACACATGCTTCCTAACAATACAGCTGAGTGCCTCCCCTCTTAAAAATTACCCAATGATATTTTCAACAGGGCATTACGAGTGGTATCTATTTGGTCCATTAACTTTAGTGCATAGCAACTGATAATTTGTAAAAGTAATAAGGATGGCGCAAATGGGACGATAGTTGGGAGTTGAGTGACGTTCCTCCAACACTCTGCCTCATTGCCAGAAATGTCATTCTGTTGGTCTCTCACACAAGTTTGTTATTTCTGTCAATCCTAGGGAAGTATAATGTGTTTGGAGTTTATTTTGGTTTAGATTCCATGCTTGAATGTAGTGGCAGCATGGACTGTGCCATTTTCACTTTGGGAAAGATCAGTGTTTTTTCTTTTAGTCTCAATTCAGTACTCACTTTTTCAATAATGATGTGTCCAATATATTTGTGTTTGGGCCAGAGGTAATTATGTCATCACTGATAACATAACAGACTGGTCAAACGATGTGTACGATTGATGACCAAGCTGCTCACTGAGTGTCAAACACCTGCCTTTATCGTTTGTGCATGAAAATGGGGAGTTATCATGCCCTAGTTTAATTCTTATCATAGAAGTAAAATAGTACAGCGTACATGCCTGGCCTTGATGATTAAATTATACACAGGAAATGTTTTGTTCACCCACTGGGTCTCATTTGTTTTTCCTCATGCTCTTGGATACTAAATGATTCTAAATAAAAATACATCTCACTGTTTCTTCTATATCACATTATATGTTATCATCTGAAAGCCACTGGATGTCTTTCCCCAATAGATGGCGCGTCAAAGTCTTATTAGTTACTATGTGAGTAAATAAATCATGCACTGGTGAGGAAGGATAGCCCAGGGGCAATGTGTGTGTCTTGGAAGCAAGACAACACAGCGCCACACAGGTTTGAATCCTGATCCCGTGCTTAGAAACCACAACACTGGTATTAAGTGGTATAAATGAACAATTAAATACATTAAATAAATCACTATTACTCACAGTGTGCCTGTTACATGTAATGCCTTCGATTGTGAACATGTTGAAACTAATAAAGTGCTTCTCCTTTAATTTCAATAGGTGACTGATGTCCCAGAAAAGCAACAACGCTGACTGGTTAATTCTCTGGATAATGAAGTCCAAAGCTTCATTGATACACAGTGGAGTTTCCTAACATCTTAGAAGTATACATGTGTGTGGTCCTGTTGTTGTTTGAAATTATACAGGAACTTGGATTGAGAAACCTATAGAATACATGCTGGGTTTCATCCATTCAACACATTTATCGTAGCATCCAGCAGCACAGTGCTACAATACATATCTAGCATTAGAGACAAATGGTAGCAACAGTGCTTGATGTGCAGTAAGAAAGCCCCCTTTGCCTATTAGTCCAGAGAGAACACATGAAAGTGCTATTTTACATAAATATCGAATGTAAGGGTTGTTTGTTTACATTATTGTTTTAAACACTTGTAAATGTGAATTGACAAATATTATCCATGCCCTAAATATTTTAAAAGCTTCAGTCACAAACATATTCCTGTCACCAGAAGTGACCTCGCATGAGAAATCTCACCTGCGGTCTGAATGGGGGAAATACTTCAGTGGAAACAGTCCTCTGATGAAGCTCCTCACAACATACACTGGCGCGATACCCGACCAATGAACAGAATGAGGACAGCGGTGCTATCTACTAAACCTCATCTGTGCTCTGAATTTGGGAATAGACTCCATGTGCATGACATTCCTAACTGCCGCCAGAGGACACATACAGGAGATAAACCTCACAAGTGCACTGAATGTGGGAAAGGGTTTGGTCGGAAAGAATCTCTTACTTGTCACCAGAGAACACATACTGGTGTGAAACCTTATCAGTGCACTGAATGTGGGAAACGGTTTGGTCGGAAAGAATCTCTTACTCGCCACCATAGAACGCATACAGGTGAGAAACTTTATCCGTGCACTGAATGTGGGAAAGGGTTTGCTCAAAAGGGACATCTTATTTACCACCAGAGATCTCATACAGGTGAGAAACCTCATGAGTGCACTGAATGTGGAAAAGGATTTGCTAAGCAGGGACATCTTATTTACCACCAGAGAATACATACAGGTGAGAGACCTCATGAATGCACTGAATGTGGGAAAGGGTTTTCTGAGAAGGGAAAGCTTACTCTCCACCTAAGAACACATACAGGTGAGAAACCTTATCAGTGCACTGAATGTGGGAAAGGATTTGCTCAGAAGGGACAGCTTACCCTACACCTGAGAACACATACTGGTGAGAAACCTTATCAGTGCACAGAATGTGATAAATGGTTTTCTGAGAAGGGACAGCTTACTCTCCACCTCAGAACACATACAGGTGAGAAACCTTGTCAGTGCACTGAATGTGGGAAAGGATTTGCTCAGAAGGGACAGCTTACTCTGCACCTGAGAACACATACAGGTGAGAAACATCATGCATGCATTGAATGTGGGAAAAGGTTCAGTCACGAGGCAGGTCTTATTTACCATCAGTTCTCACATACAGGTAAGAAACCTCATGTTTGTAGTGAATGTGGGAAGACCTTCTTTTTGAAGGGAAACTTTATTCGCCACCAGAAAACACATACAGGGGTGAAATCCCACGTGTGCACTGAATGTGGCAAATGGTTTTCTGAGAAGGGCAAGCTTACTCTACACCTGAGAACACATACAGGTGAGAAACCTCATGAGTGCACTGCATGTGGTAAATGGTTTTCTGAGAAGGGAAACCTTACTCTCCACCTGAGAACACATTCCGGTGAGAAACATTATCAGTGCATGGAATGTGGGAAAAGGTTTGCTCGGAAGGGACATCTTATTTACCACCTGATAACACATTCAGGTGAGAAACCTTATCAGTGCACTGAATGTGGGAAAGGATTCACTCAGAAGGGGCATCTTACTCTCCACCTAAGAATACATACAGGCGAGAAACCTCATAAGTGCACTGAATGTGGTAAATGGTTTTCTGAGAAGGGAAAGCTTACTCTCCACCTGAGAACACATACAGGGGAGAAACCTCATAAGTGCACTGAATGTGGTAAATGGTTTTCTGAGAAGGGAAAGCTTACTCTCCACCTGCGAACACATACAGGTGAGAAACCTTATCAGTGCATGGAATGTGGGAAACAGTTTGCTCAGAAGAGACTTCTTATTTACCACCAGAGTGCACATACAGGTGAGAAACCTCATAAGTGCACTGAATGTGGTAAATGTTTTTCTGAGAAGGGAAAGCTTACTCTCCACCTGAGGACACATACAGGTGAGAAACCTCATGAGTGCACTGAATGTGGTAAATGTTTTGCTCAGAAGGGACATCTTACCCTCCACCTGAGAACACATACAGGTGAGAAACCTCATGAGTGCACTGAATGTGGTAAACGGTTTCCTGAGAAGGGAAAGCTTACTCTCCACCTGAGGACACATACAGGTGAAAAACCATATCAGTGCATTGAATGTGGGAAAGGGTTTGCTCGGAAGGGACAGCTTACTTACCACCAGAGAACACATACAGGTGAGAAACCATATAATGCAGTGAACGTGGAAAAGGATTTGCTAAGAAGGAACAGCTTACCACCAGAGAACACATACAGGTGGGAAACCTTATGAATGCACTGAATGTGGGAAAGGGTTTGCTAGGAAGGGACAGCTTACTTACCACCTGAGAACACATACAGGTGAGAAATCCGATGAGTGCACTGAATGTGGGAAAGGGTTTCCTGAGAAAGGAAAGTGTACTCTCCACCTGAGAACACATACAGGGGCAAAACCATATCAGTGCATTGAATGTGGAAAAGGATTTGCTAAGAAGGTAAAGCTTACCACCAGACTGTCAAAGGACACATACAGGTGAGGAAAGGTATTGGTGTAAATAATGTGGAACAAGCTTCAGTGGGCCGCTTGATATCTAAGTACAAACACATATACGCGTGACATTGTATAGCGTCACCATCGAAACTGATCTTTTCATTGGTCACTTCAGTTTCTATTCATCAATGATATATTTCACTCCACTATCCTGACACATGCTATGCACCCCTCCGACCCTGCGTGATCAAAGTAGAGGAGAGCTAGATCATCCCTACTGAAGTCAAACAATGGATCATCTAATACCAGACACTGAGGTGTCCACTAATTGAGTTCCGACCTTCGCACAGAGATATTGGCATTGTACTTTGGCTCTTCCCATCCCAAATCATGTTCTTCCCCTGGCAGGCCCAGCCCTTACCTCCTTGCGAACCCAGGTGCCTTCCTGTGACATGCTTAGAGCACTGTGTTGTAGTCTGAATTTCATGTATTTATTTTGTATTGTTAAAGCAGCTGTCTAGTTCAGTGGGGTTGACCACACCAGGGGTGGAGGCAGGGCTGCTTTAAATCTCCCTGCTGGCCTTCAGCCTGCAGGCCTTTGTGCCCTGGTTTTGTGAATTGGGCCTTTAAACAGCACCTCCCTCTTCCCTTCTTCCACTCCTGCATTCCATTCCCAGCCATTTGGGCCTTGCATCAGGAACTAAGGCTACTATCGCGCCAGGCTATTACCTGTGTTCTTGACTGCATAACTTTGCGCTTGGACCAAGGGGGGAGGGAGAGCTTGCTCTGGGACTGAATGAGCGCTGCTGGGATTCCCAGCCAGGACCTGTACTTTACACTTTACAAAAACCCTTCCATGTATTAGACTTTCAGCCTACAAAATGGCAGAACTCCGGCTCCCTGGGCCTACAGCCCAGCTCTCTACCATGTCACCTTCGCTGTCCTTCTAACACCTAATTTGTGAACCACCCATAGGTTGGTTAACTATCTATCCGGCGTACATCTGCACCTTAGTTAAACCTCGGAATCCTCAACACGTCTTTTGTTGCTCTTTCTGTGTTGCTACTTCTGTATTCTTCTAATATATGTACAATCTAACTACACAAATGCATACGCATTCTGTCGTGCCAACCACAAGCTACCAGCGCGTTTTACATTCTAGTACGGTTTTTGCAGCTTGAATCTCTTCGCTTGCGCAGGGCTTTGAACCTGCATTCTAGCGTCCATCCCATTTTATTAAATAATATGGACATTTATGTTAAAAAGGGACCTTTGTGAATAGAGTAGAATAGAGAAGAAAGGGCAAATTGAATTTATAATATACACTGAGCAGCGAGGCAATACAACTCATGTTAATCTGAAAATTAAATGTACATTTTTGCATAAAATCAGTTTTAAGCATAATCATATCATGACTGTTCTATCTAAATTCCAGGAAGGAATAATGGACACAAACAAATGTTTACCAAATGAAAATGATCCTGGATAAGCTGACAGGTCGAGTGTAAACTTTACCCAGCTCAGTTCATAAACTGAATGAAATGCTGGTTAGAAGAATATTGAGATTTAACCGTTGTGTCATTATGTGTTACAATTAAAAAAGTACATTGTTAATAATCCCTTCCTTTGTATGTTAAATCGTTCTGTGTGCTGGCTTCACTTTGGTGTAAACTGCTTGCTGGACCAGAGGCAATTCCTTTGTTTTAATAAGTGGAGTGACCATCTTGATTCCAGTGTTATGTTAAAATGCATGCGATTGTCAACTTTTTATCTTTCTTACCATCATTTTTGTATGAGCTGCGTTGGCTGGTACAGCAGGTGGCACACAGCAGGTGGCACACAGCAGGTGGCACACAGCACTATCTCCATCTTCAGCTGGGGGAAGGAAATATCAATAAAACAATCTGGAGAAAAAAGAGCCCACATGCTTCCCCTCTGCTACATCAGCTTCTTTGACTCCCTGTCAAATGCTGTGTCAAGTTTAAGATTCTTTGTGTTACACATCGCGCTGTTCATCGGATGGGAGCTACTTTTCTCCAAGACAAAACTGGCCCGCTATATTCCCACCAGAGCGTTGCACTCAGCTTCTCAAAGTTTGTTGAAGATTCCTCGATTCTGCAAAATGCATGCAGGCAGATGTTCTTTATTGGTTTCGGCTCACCCAATATGGAACCGTGTGATCACTGATCACCTTGCTTTTTGTAAGTCCCTTAAATCCTTTTTGTTTCAATTTGCTTCCTTTCTAGGGCCTAGATGCCTTTGGGCCTTGATTTGGGCTTTGCAAATTCAAATACATGCACACATTAGCTAGATTGTTTTCACTGGCTTTAGAATGCTGCAGTTCATTTAGCATTTTATTTGACAAAATGTGACTCTATTACACCTCTATGACAATCTTTGCATTGGCTTCTAGTGCGCTCCAGGATACATTATACAATTCTTTGCCTGTTTTTCAAGTGCCTTCATAGTTTTACCACTAAGTACTCATTATTTAACATCCAGGTCTCTTCTTTCTGAACATTTCCTTTTACTGGTATTAAAGTAAGGAACAAATACAACTTAGAAGCCAGATGGAGAATGGACAAATGCGGTTCCATTTATTGAGTCTTGCAGGTCAACAAACAGACAGCAACCCACCATACCCAAACCACCTAAGTCAACAAAACCCGCCACCAACTCACCTGGCATTTATTATCCTCAACACTGACCTCCTCCAGAACAGGTCACTTCTGTTTGACTTAACCTGCCCCAGTTATAAACAATATCCTAGAAGCCAGCCCTGTGTGCCTGCTGTCCGGAGAAGGGGTCTTCGAAGTCCAGAAGAGGAGTGCCAGACATTTAGAGCCAGATAAGTCCATTGGCATCATCCAGGGTCCGAAGGATAGTTTCGTGACCTCTGGAGGCCATTGCACTCTACAGCCCAGAAATGTGGGGTACCCTGCCATAGTGATGCTGGACACCTGCAGCTGTGAAAGTTACAAACTGCTGAAGAACATTTCAAAGGACATCCTTGCCATCATCCCTGACCACTTTTTCCCTTCGGAGAGAGTTCAGAGTTGCTGGAAGCAGAGGAGGGTCCATTGATGCGTTTCCTGCTACCAGAATCTAACAAAGATGTCCTGAGGTTCCAGACTTGGTGAGGGTCCAAGGTCCACTCCAGTGGTCGAGTCCAGGTTGCTAGAAGCCGTCCAGAGGTCTGCGTTGTGGCTGCAGCACCGAAGAACCGGAAGTTGGAAAATCACAGACAGAATTCATCCAAGGGTCCCAGGGTTCTTACTTTCATCTGCCAAGTCTTGGGATACACTGATCTGGTAGCCTCGCCCACCTTTGGAACACGCCTGTCTGGTAGGCTCGCCCACCTTGGGGACACGCCTGTCTGGTAGCCTCACCCACCTTTGGGAAATGCCTACCCAGTAGTCTCGTACACCTTTGGGACATGCCTGTCTGGTAGCCTCACCCACCTTTGGTACACGCCAACCTGGTAGCCTCACCCACCTTCGGGACACGGCTGTGTGGTAGCCTCACCCACCTTTGGGACACGCCTACCAGGTAGCCTCGCCCACCTTTCGGACACACCTACCTGGTAGCCTCACGCACCTTTGGGACACGCCTACTAGGTAGCTTTGCCCACCTTTGGGACATGCCTGTCTGGTAGCCTCGTCCACCTTTGGGACACGCCTGTCTGGTAGCCTCGTCCACCTTTGGGGCACGCTTGTCTGGTAGCCTCGCCCACATTTTGGACACGCCTACCTGGTAGCCTCACCCACCTTTGGGACACGCCTACCTGGTAGCCGCACGCACCTTTGGGACACGCCTACTAGGTAGCTTTGCCCACCTTTGGGACACGCCTGTCTGGTAGCCTCGTCCACCTTTGGGACATGCCTGTCTGGTAGCCTCGACCACCTTTGGGACACCCCTAATTGGTAGCCTCGCCCACCTTTGGGACACGCCAAGCTGGTAGCCTCGTGCACCTTTGGGATACACTGATCTGGTAGCCACGCCCACCTTTGGGACACGCCAAGCTGGTAGCCTCGTGCACCTTTGGGATACACTGATCTGGTAGCCACGCCCACCTTTGGGACACGCCTGTCTGGTAGCCTCACCCACCTTTGGGACACGCCTACCTGGTAGCCTCACGCACCTTTGGGACACGCCTACCTGGTAGCCTCTCCCACCTTTGGGACACGCCTACCTGGTAGCCTCATGCACCTTTGGGACACACCTACCTGGTAGCCTCGCCCACCTTTGGGACACGCCTACCTGGTAGCCTCGCCCACCTTTGGGACACACCTATCTGGTAGCCTCATACCACCTTTGGGACACACCTACCAGGTAGCCTCGCCCACCTTTGGGACATGCCTACCTGGTAGCCTCGCCCTCCTTTGGGACACGCCTACCTGTTAGCCTCACCCACCTTTGGGACACACCTACTAGGTAGCTTTGCCCACCTTTGGGACACGCCTGTCTGGTAGCCTCGTCCAACTTTGGGACATGCCTGTCTGGTAGCCTCGCCCACCTTTGGGACACGCCTAACTGGTAGCCTTGCCCACCTCTGGGACACGCCAAGCTGGTAGCCTCGTGCACCTTTGGGATACACTGATCTGGTAGCCACGCCCACCTTTGGGACATGCCTACATGATAGCCTCACCCACCTTTGGGACACGCCTACCTGGTAGCCTCACGCACCTTTGGGACACACCTACTAGGTAGCTTTGCCCACCTTTGGGACACGCCTGTCTGGTAGCCTCGTCACCCTTTGGTACACACCTACCTGGTAGCCTCGCCCACCTTTGGGACACGCCTACCTGGTAGCCTCTCCCACCTTTGGGACACGCCTACCTGGTAGCCTCATGCACCTTTGGGACACGCCTACCTGGTAGCCTCGCACACCTTTGGGACACGCCTACCTGGTAGCCTCACGCACCTTTGGGACACGCCTACCTAGTAGGCTCACGCACCTTTGGGACATGCCTACCTGGTAGCCTCGCCCACCTTTGGGACACGCCTACCTGGTAGCCTCGCCCACCTTTGGGACACACCTATCTGGTAGCCTCATACCACCTTTGGGACACGCCTGTCTGGTAGCCTCACCCACTTTTGGGACATGCCTTTCTGGTAGCCTCACCCACATTTGGGATATGCTTACCTGGTAGCCTCGCCCACCTTTGGGACACGCCTACCTTGTAGCCTCACCCACCTTTGGGACACGCTGTCTGGTAGCCTCACCCACCTTTGGGACACGCCAACCTGGTAGCCTCACCCACCTTTGGGACACGCCTACCTGGTAATCTCATACCACCTTTGGGACATGCCTACCTGGTAGCCTCGTCCACCTTTGGGACATGCCTACCTGGTAGCCTCGCCCACCTTTCGGACACGCCTACCTGTTAGCCTCACCCACCTTTGGGATACAGCTGTCTTGTACCCTCACCCACCTTTGGGACACAACAACCTGGTAGCCTCACCCACCTTTGGGACACGGCTGTCTGGTAGCCTCGCCCACCTTTGGAACACGCCTGTCTGGTAGCCTCACCCACCTTTGGAACACGCCTGTGTTGTAGCCTCACCCACCTTTGGGACATGCCTACCTGGTAGTCTTGTGCACCTTTGGGACATGCCTGTCTGGTAGCCTCACCCACCTTTAGGACACGCCAACCTGGTTGCCTCACCCACCTTCGGGACACGGCTGTCTGGTAGCCTCACCCACCTTTGGGACACGCCTACCTGGTAGTCTCGCCCACCTTTGGGACACGCCTGTCTGGTAGCCTCACCCACCTTTGGGACACGCCTACCTTGTAGCCTCACGCACCTTTGGGACATGCCTACCTGGAAGCCTCACGCACCTTTGGGACACGCCTACCTGGTAGCCTCGCCCACCTTTGGGAGGACACGCCTACCTGGTAGCCTCGCCCACCTTTGGGACATGCCTACCTGGTAGCCTCACGCACCTTTGGGACACGCCTACCTGGTAGTCTCGGCCACCTGTGGGACATGCCTACCTGGTAGCCTCACGCACCTTTGGGACACGCCTACCTGGTAGCCTCGCCCACCTTTGGGATACGCCTACCTGGTAGCCTCGCCCACCTTTGGGACACGCCTACCTGGTAGCCTCACCCACCTTTGGGACACGCCTACCTGGTAGCCTCACGCACCTTTGGGACACGCCTACCTGGTAGCCTCGCCCACCTTTGGGACATGCCTACCTGGTAGCCTCGCCCACCTTTGGGACACGCCTACCTGGTAGCCTCACGCACCTTTGGGACACACCTACTAGGTAGCTTTGCCCACCTTTGGGACACGCCTGTCTGGTAGCCTCGTCCACCTTTGGGACACGCCTGTCTGGTAGCCTCGTCCACCTTTGGGACACGCTTGTCTGGTAGCCTCGCCCACCTTTGGGACATGCCTGTCTGGTAGCCTCGCCCACCTTTGGGACACGCCTGTCTGGTAGCCTCACCCACAATTGGGACACGCCTATCTGGTAGCCTCGCCCACCTTTGGGACACGCCTACCTGGTAGCCTCACGCACCTTTGGGATACACTGATCTGGTAGCCTAGCCCACCTTTGGGATACACTGATTTGGTAGCCTAGCACACCTTTGGGACACGCCTACCTGGTAGCCTCGCCCACCTTTGGGACACGCCTACCTGGTAGCCTCACGCACCTTTGGGATACACTGATCTGGTAGCCTAGCCCACCTTTGGGATACACTGATTTGGTAGCCTAGCACACCTTTGGGACACGCCTACCTGGTAGCCTCGCCCACCTTTGGGACACGCCTACCTGGTAGCCTCACGCACCTTTGGGATACACTGATCTGGTAGCCTAGCACACCTTTGGGATACACTGATTTGATAGCCTAGCACACCTTTGGGACACGCCTACTTGGTAGCCCTAGCACACCTTTGGGACATGCCTACCTGGTAGCCTCACGCACCTTTGGGACACGCCAACCTGGTAGCCTCGCCCACCTTTGGGACACGCCTACTAGGTAGATTTGCCCACCTTTGGGACACGGCTGTCTGGTAGCCTCACCCACCTTTGGGACACGCCTACATGGTAGCCTCGCTCACCTTTGGGACACGCCTACCTGGTAGCCTTGCCCACCTTTGGGACATGCCTACCTGGTAGTCTCGTGCACCTTTGGGACATGCCTGTCTGGTAGCCTCACCCACCTTTGGGAAACGCCAACCTGGTAGCCTCACCCACCTTCGGGACACGGCTGTCTGGTAGCCTCACCCACCTTTGGGATACGCACCTTTGGGACATGCCTACCTGGAAACCTCACACACCTTTGGGACACGCCTACCTGGTAGCCTCGCCCACCTTTGGGAGGACACGCATACCTGGTAGCCTCGCCCACCTTTGGGACACGCCTACCTGGTAGCCTCACGCACCTTTGGGACACGCCTACCTGGTAGCCTCATGCACCTTTGGGACACGCCTACCTGGTAGCCTCGCCCACCTTTGGGACACGCCTACCTGGTAGCCTCACGCACCTTTGGGACACGCCTACCTGGTAGACTCACGCACCTTTGGGACACGCCTACCTGGTAGCCTCGCCCACCTTTGGGACACGCCTACCTGGTAGCCTCACCCACCTTTGGGACACACCTATCTGGTAGCCTCATACCACCTTTGGGACACGCCTGTCTGGTAGCCTCACCCACTTTTGGGACATGCCTTTCTGGTAGCCTCACCCACATTTGGGATATGCTTACCTGGTAGCCTCGCCCACCTTTGGGACACGCCTACCTGGTAGCCTCGCCCACCTTTGGGACATGCCTACCTGGTAGCCTCGCCCACCTTTGGGACACCTTGTAGCCTCACCCACCTTTGGGACACGCCTGTCTGGTAGCCTCACCCACCTTTGGGACACGCCTGTCTGGTAGCCTCACCCACCTTTGGGACACGCCAACCTGGTAGCCTCACCCACCTTTGGGACACGCCTACCTGGTAATCTCATACCATCTTTGGGACACGCCTACCTGATAGACTCACGCACCTTTGGGACACGCCTACCTGGTAGCCTCGCCCACCTTTGGGACACGCCTACCTGGTAGCCTCACCCACCTTTGGGACACACCTACCTGGTAGCCTCACCCACCTTTGGGACACACCTATCTGGTAGCCTCATACCACCTTTGGGACACGCCTGTCTGGTAGCCTCACCTACTTTTGGGACATGCCTTTCTGGTAGCCTCACCCACATTTGGGATATGCTTACCTGGTAGCCTCGCCCACCTTTGGGACACGCCTACCTGGTAGACTCGCCCACCTTTGGGACATGCCTACCTGGTAGCCTCGCCCACCTTTGGGACACCTTGTAACCTCACCCACCTTTGGGACACGCCTGTCTGGTAGCCTCACCCACCTTTGGGACACACCAACCTGGTAGCCTCACCCACCTTTGGGACACGCCTACCTGGTAATCTCATACCATCTTTGGGACACGCCTACCTGGTAGACTCACGCACCTTTGGGACACGCCTACCTGGTAGCCTCGCCCACCTTTGGGACACGCCTACCTGGTAGCCTCACCCACCTTTGGGACACACCTATCTGGTAGCCTCATACCACCTTTGGGACACGCCTGTCTGGTAGCCTCACCCACTTTTGGGACATGCCTTTCTGGTAGCCTCACCCACATTTGGGATATGCTTACCTGGTAGCCTCGCCCACCTTTGGGACACGCCTACCTGGTAGCCTCGCCCACCTTTGGGACATGCCTACCTGGTAGCCTCGCCCAACTTTGGGACACCTTGTAGCCTCTCCCACCTTTGGGACACGCCTGTCTGGTAGCCTCACCCACCTTTGGGACACGCCAACCTGGTAGCCTCACCCACCTTTGGGACACGCCTACCTGGTAATCTCATACCATCTTTGGGACACGCCTACCTGATAGACTCACGCACCTTTGGGACACGCCTACCTGGTAGCCTCGCCCACCTTTGGGACACACCTACCTGGTAGCCTCACCCACCTTTGGGACACACCTACCTGGTAGCCTCACCCACCTTTGGGACACACCTATCTGGTAGCCTCATACCACCTTTGGGACACGCCTGTCTGGTAGCCTCACCCACTTTTGGGACATGCCTTTCTGGTAGCCTCACCCACATTTGGGATATGCTTACCTGGTAGCCTCGCCCACCTTTGGGACACGCCTACCTGGTAGCCTCGCCCACCTTTGGGACATGCCTACCTGGTAGCCTCGCCCACCTTTGGGACACCTTGTAGCCTCACCCACCTTTGGGACACGCCTGTCTGGTAGCCTCACCCACCTTTGGGACACGCCAACCTGGTAGCCTCACCCACCTTTGGGACACGCCTACCTGGTAATCTCATACCATCTTTGGGACACGCCTACCTGGTAGACTCACGCACCTTTGGGACACGCCTACCTGGTAGCCTCGCCCACCTTTGGGACACGCCTACCTGGTAGCCTCACCCACCTTTGGGACACACCTATCTGGTAGCCTCATACCACCTTTGGGACACGCCTGTCTGGTAGCCTCACCCACTTTTGGGACATGCCTTTCTGGTAGCCGCACCCACATTTGGGATATGCTTACCTGGTAGCCTCGCCCACCTTTGGGACACGCCTACCTGGTAGCCTCGCCCACCTTTGGGACATGCCTACCTGGTAGCCTCGTCCACCTTTGGGACACCTTGTAGCCTCACCCACCTTTGGGACACGCCTGTCTGGTAGCCTCACCCACCTTTGGGACGCGCCAACCTGGTAGCCTCACCCACCTTTGGGACACGCCTACCTGGTAATCTCATACCATCTTTGGGACACGCCTACCCGATAGCCTCGCCCACCTTTGGGACATGCCTACCTGGTAGCCTCGCCCACCTTTGGGACACGCCTACCTGTTAGCCTCACCCACCTTTGGGATACAGCTGTCTTGTACCCTCACCCACCTTTGGGACACAACAACCTGGTAGCCTCACCCACCTTTGGGACACGGCTGTCTGGTAGCCTCGCCCACCTTTGGAAAACGCCTGTCTGGTAGCCTTGCCCACCTTGGGGACACGCCTGTCTGGTAGCCTCACCCACCTTTGGGAAATGCCTACCCAGTAGTCTCGTACACCTTTGGGACATGCCTGTCTGGTAGCCTCACCCACCTTTGGTACACGCCAACCTGGTAGCCTCACCCACCTTCGGGACACGGCTGTCTGGTAGCCTCACCCACCTTTGAGACACGCCTACCAGGTAGCCTCGCCCACCTTTGGGACACACCTACCTGGTAGCCTCACGCACCTTTGGGACACGCCTACTAGGTAGCTTTGCCCACCTTTGGGACATGCCTGTCTGGTAGCCTTGTCCATCTTTGGGACACGCCTGTCTGGTAGCCTCGTCCACCTTTGGGGCACGCTTGTCTGGTAGCCTCGCCCACCTTTGGGACATGCCTGTCTGGTAGCCTCGCCCACCTTTGGGACACGCCTGTCTGGTAGCCTCGCCCACATTTGGGACACGCCTACCTGGTAGCCTCACCCACCTTTGGGACATGCCTACCTGGTAGCCTCACGCACCTTTGGGACACACCTACTAGGTAGCTTTGCCCACCTTTGGGACACGCCTGTCTGGTAGCCTCGTCCAACTTTGGGACACGCCTACCTGGTAGCCTCGCCCACCTTTGGGACACGCCTACCTGGTAGCCTCTCCCACCTTTGGGACACGCCTACCTGGTAGCCTCATGTACCTTTGGGACACACCTACCTGGTAGTCTCGCCCACCTTTGGGACACACCTATCTGGTAGCCTCATACCACCTTTGGGACACACCTACCTGGTAGCCTCGCCCAACCTTTGGGACATGCCTACCTGGTAGCCTCGCCCTCCTTTGGGACACGCCTACCTGTTAGCCTCACCCACCTTTGGGACACACCTACTAGGTAGCTTTGCCCACCTTTGGGACACGCCTGTCTGGTGCCTCGTCCACCTTTGGGACATGCCTGTCTGGTAGCCTCGCCCACATTTGGGACACGCCTAACTGGTAGCCTCGCCCACCTTTGGGACATGCCAAGCTGGTAGCCTCGTGCACCTTTGGGATACACTGATCTGGTAGCCACGCCCACCTTTGGGACATGCCTACCTGATAGCCTCACCCACCTTTGGGACACGCCTACCTGGTAGCCTCACGCACCTTTGGGACATGCCTACTAGGTAGCTTTGCCCACCTTTGGGACATGCCTGTCTGGTAGCCTCGTCCACCTTTGGTACACGCCTACCTGGTAGCCTCGCCCACCTTTGGGACACGCCTACCTGGTAGCCTCTCCCACCTTTGGGACACGCCTACCTGGTAGCCTCATGCAACTTTGGGACACGCCTACCTGGTAGCCTCGCCCACCTTTGGGACACCCCTACCTGGTAGCCTCACGCACCTTTGGGACACGCCTACCTAGTAGCCTTACGCACTTTTGGGACACGCCTACCTGGTAGCCTCACGCACCTTTGGGACATGCCTACCTGGTAGCCTCGCCCACCTTTGGGACACACCTATCTGGTAGCCTCATACCACCTTTGGGACACGCCTACCTGGTAGCCTCGCCCACCTTTGGGACATGCCTACCTGGTAGCCTCGCCCACCTTTGGGACACGCCTACCTGTTAGCCTCACCCACCTTTGGGACATGCCTGTCTGGTAGCCTCACCCACCTTTGGGACACGCCAACCTGGTAGCCTCACCCACCTTTGGGACACGCCTACCTGGTAATCTCATACCACCTTTGGGACACGCCTACCTGGTAGCCTCGCCCACCTTTGGGACACGCCTACCTGGTAGCCTCGCCCACCTTTGGGACACGCCTACATGTTAGCCTCACCCACCTTTGGGATACAGCTGTCTTGTAGCCTCACCCACCTTTGGGACACGCCAACCTGGTAGCCTCACTCACCTTTGGGACACAGCTGTCTGGTAGACTCGCCCACCTTTGGAACACGCCTGTCTAGTAGCCTCACCCACCTTTGGGACACGCCTGTCTGTTAGCCTCACCCACCTTTGGGACACGCCTACCTGGTAGTCTTGTGCACCTTTGGGACATGCCTGTCTGGTAGCCTCACCCACCTTTGGAACACGCCAACCTGGTTGCCTCACCCACCTTCGGGACACGCCTGTCTGGTAGCCTCACCCACCTTTGGGACACGCCAACCTGGTAGCCTCACCCACCTTTGGGACACGCCTACCTGGTAATCTCATACCACCTTTGGGACATGCCTACCTGGTAGCCTCGCCCACCTTTGGGACATGCCTACCTGGTAGCCTCGCCCACCTTTCGGACACGCCTACCTGTTAGCCTCACCCACCTTTGGGATACAGCTGTCTTGTACCCTCACCCACCTTTGGGACACAACAACCTGGTAGCCTCACCCACCTTTGGGACACGGCTGTCTGGTAGCCTCGCCCACCTTTGGAACACGCCTGTCTGGTAGCCTCACCCACCTTTGGAGCACGCCTGTGTTGTAGCCTCACCCACCTTTGGGACATGCCTACCTGGTAGTCTTGTGCACCTTTGGGACATGCCTGTCTGGTAGCCTCACCCACCTTTGGGACACGCCAACCTGGTTGCCTCACCCACCTTCGGGACACGGCTGTCTGGTAGCCTCACCCACCTTTGGGACATGCCTACCTGGTAGTCTCGCCCACCTTTGGGACACGCCTGTCTGGTAGCCTCACCCACCTTTGGGACACGCCTACCTTGTAGCCTCACGCACCTTTGGGACATGCCTACCTGGAAGCCTCACGCACCTTTGGGACACGCCTACCTGGTAGCCTCGCCCACCTTTGGGAGGACAAGCCTACCTGGTAGCTTCGCCCACCTTTGGGACATGCCTACCTGGTAGCCTCACGCACCTTTGGGACACGCCTACCTGGTAGTCTCGGCCACCTGTGGGACATGCCTACCTGGTAGCCTCACGCACCTTTGGGACACGCCTACCTGGTAGCCTCGCCCACCTTTGGGATACGCCTACCTGGTAGCCTCGCCCACCTTTGGGACACGCCTACCTGGTAGCCTCACCCACCTTTGGGACACGCCTACCTGGTAGCCTCACGCACCTTTGGGACACGCCTACCTGTAGCCTCGCCCACCTTTGGGACATGCCTGTCTGGTAGCCTCGCCCACCTTTGGGACACTCCTGTTTGGTAGCCTCACCCACAATTGGGACACGCCTACCTGGTAGCCTCGCCCACCTTTGGGACACGCCTACCTGGTAGCCTCACGCACCTTTGGGATACACTGATCTGGTAGCCTAGCCCACCTTTGGGATACACTGATTTGGTAGCCTAGCACACCTTTGGGACACGCCTACCTGGTAGCCTCGCCCACCTTTGGGACACGCCTACCTGGTAGCCTCACGCACCTTTGGGATACACTGATCTGGTAGCCTAGCCCACCTTTGGGATACACTGATTTGGTAGCCTAGCACACCTTTGGGACACGCCTACCTGGTAGCCTCGCCCACCTTTGGGACACGCCTACCTGGTAGCCTCACGCACCTTTGGGATACACTGATCTGGTAGCCTAGCACACCTTTGGGATACACTGATTTGGTAGCCTAGCACACCTTTGGGACACGCCTACTTGGTAGCCCTAGCACACCTTTGGGACATGCCTACCTGGTAGCCTCACGCACCTTTGGGACACGCCAACCTGGTAGCCTCGCCCACCTTTGGGACACGCCTACTTGGTAGATTTGCCCACCTTTGGGACACGGCTGTCTGGTAGCCTCACCCACCTTTGGGACACGCCTACATGGTAGCCTCGCTCACCTTTGGGACACGCCTACCTGATAGCCTCACCCACCTTTGGGACACGCCTACCTGGTAGCCTTGCCCACCTTTGGGACATGCCTACCTGGTAGTCTCGTGCACCTTTGGGACATGCCTGTCTGGTAGCCTCACCCACCTTTGGGACACGCCAACCTGGTAGCCTCACCCACCTTCGGGACACGGCTGTCTGGTAGCCTCACCCACCTTTGGGATACGCACCTTTGGGACATGCCTACCTGGAAGCCTCACGCACCTTTGGGACACGCCTACCTGGTAGCCTCGCCCACCTTTGGGAGGACACGCATACCTGGTAGCCTCGCCCACCTTTGGGAGGACACGCATACCTGGTAGCCTCGCCCACCTTTGGGACACGCCTACCTGGTAGCCTCACGCACCTTTGGGACACGCCTACCTGGTAGCCTCATGCACCTTTGGGACACGCCTACCTGGTAGCCTCGCCCACCTTTGGGACACGCCTACCTGGTAGCCTCACGCACCTTTGGGACACGCCTACCTGGTAGACTCACGCACCTTTGGGACACGCCTACCTGGTAGCCTCGCCCACCTTTGGGACACGCCTACCTGGTAGCCTCACCCACCTTTGGGACACACCTATCTGGTAGCCTCATACCACCTTTGGGACACGCCTGTCTGGTAGCCTCACCCACTTTTGGGACATGCCTTTCTGGTAGCCTCACCCACATTTGGGATATGCTTACCTGGTAGCCTCGCCCACCTTTGGGACACGCCTACCTGGTAGCCTCGCCCACCTTTGGGACATGCCTACCTGGTAGCCTCGCCCACCTTTGGGACACCTTGTAGCCTCACCCACCTTTGGGACACGCCTGTCTGGTAGCCTCACCCACCTTTGGGACACGCCTGTCTGGTAGCCTCACCCACCTTTGGGACACGCCAACCTGGTAGCCTCACCCACCTTTGGGACACGCCTACCTGGTAATCTCATACCATCTTTGGGACACGCCTACCTGGTAGCCTCACCCACCTTTGGGACACACCTATCTGGTAGCCTCATACCACCTTTGGGACACGCCTGTCTGGTAGCCTCACCCACTTTTGGGACATGCCTTTCTGGTAGCCTCACCCACATTTGGGATATGCTTACCTGGTAGCCTCGCCCACCTTTGGGACACGCCTACCTGGTAGCCTCGCCCACCTTTGGGACATGCCTACCTGGTAGCCTCGCCCACCTTTGGGACACCTTGTAGCCTCACCCACCTTTGGGACACGCCTGTCTGGTAGCGTCACCCACCTTTGGGACACGCCAACCTGGTAGCCTCACCCACCTTTGGGACACGCCTACCTGGTAATCTCATACCATCTTTGGGACACGCCTACCTGGTAGACTCACGCACCTTTGGGACACGCCTACCTGGTAGCCTCGCCCACCTTTGGGACACGCCTACCTGGTAGCCTCACCCACCTTTGGGACACACCTATCTGGTAGCCTCATACCACCTTTGGGACACGCCTGTCTGGTAGCCTCACCCACTTTTGGGACATGCCTTTCTGGTAGCCTCACCCACATTTGAGATATGCTTACCTGGTAGCCTCGCCCACCTTTGGGACACGCCTACCTGGTAGCCTCGCCCACCTTTGGGACATGCCTTTCTGGTAGCCTCGCCCACCTTTGGGACACGCCAACCTGGTAGCCTCACCCACCTTTGGGACACGCCTACCTGGTAGCCTTGCACACCTTTGGGACATGCCTACCTGGTAGTCTCGTGCACCTTTGGGACATGCCTGTCTGGTAGCCTCACCCACCTTTGGGACACGCCAACCTGGTAGCCTCACCCACCTTCGGGACACGGCTGTCTGGTAGCCTCATACCACATTTGGGACACGCCTGTCTGGTAGCCTCACCCACTTTTGGGACATGCCTTTCTGGTAGCCTCACCCACATTTGGGATATGCTTACCTGGTAGCCTCGCCCACCTTTGGGACACGCCTACCTGGTAGCCTCGCCCACCTTTGGGACATGCCTACCTGGTAGCCTCGCCCACCTTTGGGACACCTTGTAGCCTCACCCACCTTTGGGACACGCCTGTCTGGTAGCCTCACCCACCTTTGGGACACGCCAACCTGGTAGCCTCACCCACCTTTGGGACACGCCTACCTGGTAATCTCATACCATCTTTGGGACACGCCTACCTGGTAGACTCACGCACCTTTGGGACACGCCTACCTGGTAGCCTCGCCCACCTTTGGGACACGCCTACCTGGTAGCCTCACCCACCTTTGGGACACACCTATCTGGTAGCCTCATACCACCTTTGGGACACGCCTGTCTGGTAGCCTCACCCACTTTTGGGACATGCCTTTCTGGTAGCCTCACCCACATTTGGGATATGCTTACCTGGTAGCCTCGCCCACCTTTGGGACATGCCTACCTGGTAGCCTCGCCCACCTTTGGGACATGCCTACCTGGTAGCCTCGCCCACCTTTGGGACACCTTGTAGCCTCACCCACCTTTGGGACACGCCTGTCTGGTAGCCTTACCCACCTTTGGGACACGCCAACCTGGTAGCCTCATCCACCTTTGGGACACGCCTACCTGGTAGCCTCACCCACCTTTGGGACACGCCTACCTGATAGCCTCGCCCACCTTTGGGACATGCCTACCTGCTAGCCTCGCCCACCTTTCGGACACGCCTACCTGTTAGCCTCACCCACCTTAGGGATACAGCTGTCTTGTACCCTCACCCACCTTTGGGACACAACAACCTGGTAGCCTCACCCACCTTTGGGACACGGCTGTCTGGTAGCCTCGCCCACCTTTGGAACACGCCTGTCTGGTAGCCTTGCCCACCTTGGGGACACGCCTGTCTGGTAGCCTCACCCACCTTTGGGAAATGCCTACCCAGTAGTCTCGTACACCTTTGGGACATGCCTGTCTGGTAGCCTCACCCACCTTTGGTACACGCCAACCTGGTAGCCTCACCCACCTTCGGGACACGGCTGTCTGGTAGCCTCACCCACCTTTGGGACACGCCTACCAGGTAGCCTCGCCCACCTTTGGGACACACCTACCTGGTAGCCTCACGCACCTTTGGGACACGCCTACTAGGTAGCTTTGCCCACCTTTGGGACTTGCCTGTCTGGTAGCCTTGTCCACCTTTGGGACATGCCTGTCTGGTAGCCTCGCCCACCTTTGGGGCACGCTTGTCTGGTAGCCTCGCCCACCTTTGGGACATGCCTGTCTGGTAGCCTCGCCCACCTTTGGTACACGCCTGTCTGGTAGCCTCGCCCACATTTGGGACACGCCTACCTGTAGCCTCACGCACCTTTGGGACATGCCTACTAGGTAGCTTTGCCCACCTTTGGGACACGCCTGTCTGGTAGCCTCGTCCAACTTTGGGACACGCCTACCTGGTAGCCTCGCCCACCTTTGGGACACGCCTACCTGGTAGCCTCTCCCACCTTTGGGACACGCCTACCTGGTAGCCTCATGTACCTTTGGGACACACCTACCTGGTAGCCTCTCCCACCTTTGGGACACGCCTACCTGGTAGTCTCGCCCACCTTTGGGACACACCTATCTGGTAGCCTCATACCACCTTTGGGACACACCTACCTGGTAGCCTCGCCCACCTTTGGGACATGCCTACCTGGTAGCCTCGCCCTCCTTTGGGACACTCCTACCTGTTAGCCTCACCCACCTTTGGTACACACCTACTAGGTAGCTTTGCCCACCTTTGGGACACGCCTGTCTGGTGCCTCGTCCACCTTTGGGACATGCCTGTCTGGTAGCCTCGCCCACATTTGGGACACGCCTAACTGATAGCCTCGCCCACTTTTGGGACATGCCAAGCTGGTTGTCGTGACTTGCCGCGTAGTGAAGAGTAATGGACCTCTGTCCACAAATCACCCACAGGGATGAGTAAAGAAACTCCCTGTGCGAGCTTTGAGGCCACAGGTGTTGTGTTTCTTCGTCAGATCTGATGACGTCCTGGACCCCGGAGGCTGTTAAAGGGAAGGTAAGATTAGCACAGGCAGACACAAGACTGGGATATGCAGAAACGTGTATAAATCTCTTACCTAAACCCAACCGGGATGATTCTGGGGTGCCGGGGGCCTGGTGCGAGGGAGAGCCGTAGGTCTGGACAGCCGTGTCAACCGTAACCCAGATGGTAGTGGCTGGTTGTGACTAGGTGAGCACCTGAGTTTGCCACTTAGCGCCAGTGGCCAAAACCGTAGAGTCAAGAAAGGGTGATCCGTAAGCAATCCGTTAATCAAAAGCCGAGGGTCCAAAGTAACAATATCCGTGCAACAAGATCCGAGGAGTCAGCAAGCCAGTCCGTAATCCGTAAGCCAAGGTCCAAAAATCCGTTGTATCCAGGTATCGTGAATGCTGCAAAAGCCGAACAGAGTCGTGGAACAGCTGTGAAGCGGTGATGGAACTCAAACTTCCCGGTTTTATGCGTGCCGGCTCTTGATCACGTGAGCGGGATTCTGGGCACGTGATCGGGAGAGCGCCGCGGAACCAGGAAGTAAACGCAGTCGGGTGTTCCAGCTCGAACGTAGTCTCCATGGGAGTTGCCAATGGTAACGAGGCAACAAACCGGGTCGGACCTTCCGCACTGCCCGCCCTCGTTGACCATGGCGACTCCCTCGCACCCTAGGTATGGAAATGTCCCGTGAGGTGGTCTGCAACCCAGGGGCAGTACCTGTGTGTGCTGGTGTGACTGTGCATGGTGGCGGGACTGGTTTGTGTATGACAGAGCCCCCCCTCAATGGCCCACGACCACGTGGGCAGGAAGGGTGATCCCGGTGGAAACGTGAAACAAGCCTCGGGGCATGGACGTCCCCAGCAGGAACCCAACAACGCTCCTCGGGGCCAAAACCCACCCAGTCAACAAGATACTGGAGCCCACCCCTGACAAAGCGAGAACCCAAGACAGCAGAAACCTCATATTCCACGGAGTCACCCACCGCCACCGGGCCAGGCGTAGACCGGAGACGAGTAGGTGCCGGACAGGACTTCAACAAAGAGGTGTGGAATACGGGGTGTATGCGCCAGGAAGCAGGGACTGAGAGTCGGTAGGCTACAGGGTTGATCACAGCAGTAATCTTGTACGGGCCCACAAAACGGGGTAAAAGTTTGCGACACCCAGGTAGCCTAAGATGACGGGAAGAGAGCCAAACCCTGTCCCCCACAACATAGGAAGGTGCTACCGCCCTCTTTCTATCCGCCATGGCCTTCATGGATTCCCGGGCCTCCTGCAGATGAGTAAGGGTCCGAGCCTGAACAGCCGATAGGTCGCGGGCACAGGCGACAGCAGCAGGGTTGTCAGAGGGGGCTAGGTCCGGGATAGGTAAGGTGCGGGGATGCTGGCCATACAATACAAAAAAGGGGGAAGAGCCAGTGGAGGAATGTGTGGAGTTGTTATACGAAAACTCAGCAAGATGTAGTAAACCGAGCCAGGATTGCTGGTGTTGCAGGATCAAACAACGTAGATATTGTTCCATGGCCTGGTTCACCCTCTCAGTCTGGCCGTCCGTCTCCGGGTGGTAAGCGGAGGAAAAGCGGGAATCTATACCCAGGAGAGCCGTAAGAGCTCGCCAGAACCGAGAAGTGAACTGGGGCCCCCTATCCGAAATAATAATCGTGGGCAACCCAAAGAAACAAAAGACCGATTTAAAGAAGAGATCGGCCAAAGCTGGGGCAGAAGGGATGCCAGAACAAGGAATGAAGCGAGCCATTTTGGAAAACGAATCGACCACCACCCATATGGTGTCGAAACCCTTTGTCCGGGGCAGGTCGGTTACGAAATCCATGGAAACTGTGTGCCACGGCCTGGGGGGTACAGGTAACGGAAGTAGAAGCCCCAGTGGACGCCCCCTACGATGCTTACACTGGGCACATATAGCACAGGTGTTAACATACCCTTCAACGTCGTGTTTCATGGAGGGCCACCAACACCAACGCCTGAGCATGTCCAACGTGCGTTTCTGTCCTGGATGACCATTGATGGCGCTATCGTGGGACCATTTCAGAGCAAGGTTACGAGTGTCGGTAGAAGGCAACCACAACCTGTTTCGGATATAGGGCAACCCTTCATGAAACTCTGGATCCCACTCGGTGACCTGATCGGGATGTTGTGAAACCCATGTGCGAAGTGAGTCCAATAGAGATAAAGGAGGGGTGCAAAGGCAAATAACATGTTGGTTTAACAGGGTTTCTGGAAACACAGGTAAGGATACCCCACCCGGAGAGCGAGACAATGCGTCCGCTTTCCCATGGGACAGACCGGAACGATGTTTGACCTGGAAGTCAAAGGCCGCAAAGAATAAATGCCACCGCACCTGCCGACTGTTAATACATTTGAGCGAGGCCAGATCCTGGAGGTTGCGGTGGTCGGTGAACACCATGACTGTGTGCTTTGCTCCCAACAAATGATGCCGCCAGACCAAGAAAGCATCTTTGATGGCGAGCAATTCTTTCTCCGTGACAGTGTAATGTAGTTCCGTAACAGAGAATTTCCGTGAATGAAATGCCACCGGATGCAAATGACCCGAATGAGGGCAACGTTGGGACAGGACTGCCCCGAGAGCAAAAGAGGACGCATCGGCCTCCACAATAAACGGGAGTTCTGGGTCGGGATGTTTCAGGACAGGGGCAGTAGTAAATGCAGACTTTAAGGCGTCAAAAGCAGCCTGGTGTTCATCCAACCAAACAAAAGGCGATTTGGGGCTGGTTAGGGCTGTAAGAGGAGCTACCAGAGATGAGAAGTCTTGGATGAAACGCCTATAGAAATTCGAGAACCCAAGGAATGATTGCAAGGACTTGAGATTGCCGGGTTTTGGCCAGTCCAAAACCGCACGGACTTTGGACTGGTTCATGGCCAAACCCCCAGGTGTAATGTGGAATCCCAGGAAATCAACGCTTTCAGTATGAAACAGGCATTTCTCAGGTTTGGCGTAGAGTGAGTGTTGGCGGAGACGGGACAGCACTTCGCGGACGTGTACTATATGTTCATTTATGTCCTGTGAGTATATGAGAATGTCGTCAAGGTATACTGCCACGCATACGTCCAACAGATCATGAAATACCTCGTTCATGAAACGTTGGAAGGTAGCAGGGGCATTACAAAGCCCAAAGGGCATGACCACGTATTCGAATAATCCGTAACGTGTACAGAAAGCCGTCTTCCACTCGTCCCCGGAGCGGATCCTGACCAGGTTGTAGGCTCCGCGGAGATCGAGTTTTGTAAATATGGTAGCGTGGCTTAACCTGTCCAGTAAGGGAGTGATCAAGGGTATTGGGTATCGGTTTTTTACGGTGATGGAATTAAGTCGGCGGTAGTCCACACAAGGACGCAGATCGCCCTCCTTTTTTGGGACAAAGAATATCGGGCTAGCAGCCGGAGAGGTGGAGGGACGTATATGACCGACCTTCAATGCAACCTGTATATAATCTTTTAATGCCTGTTCTTCTGATGGAGATAAGGAGTAGATGCGGCCTGAGGGAATCACGGAATCAGGAATTAGGTCTATGGGGCAGTCATAAGGTCGGTGTGGTGGTAGCACCTCCGAGGAACCTTTGTCGAATACCTCACGGAAATCGTTGTAATCCGCAGGGAAACCAACGGCAACAGCCCCCACTACATGGGGTTCGAGAGCCATAGGCATATCCTCTTGCAGAGTGAGCTGTGCTATGCCCCCTAGGGCCCGTGGGGGGAATTCAGCGTCATCAGGTGCGGTGAGACAAAAATTCTGGCATGTCTCAGATTCGAAATGGACTTGCCCCGACTTCCAGTCAATCAAGGGGTTATGTAGATGTAACCAAGGAAGACCCAAGATGATACCAAACTGTGGCATCGTAATCAAATCGAAGGCGATGATTTCCTGATGTGTGTCTTGTATTGTGAGGGTGATGGGGGCGGTTTGTTGCTTTATAGGGCCTGATATCAGTGCTGTACCATCTACTGCTTGTACCGGCTCAGGATGTTGCTTGGAGATCAGAGGTAAGTTTAAGGATCTGGCCAAAGTTATATCAATATAATTGCCCGTGGCGCCTGAATCGATGTAAATCGAGACGGCATGAGATATATCGGGTGTAGGGTTAAGCATGGCCTGTACCAACACTGGTCTGATTCTGCCAAAAGCGGGGTTCCTATCCGGGGAAATGGGAACACTGCTCGATCCAGTCCCCGGATCTAGGGTCGAGCATTCGGAAAAACCGGATTCTTGAGTTTAGGGCGTCGGGGACATGATTTTACAAAATGGCCAAGTAGACCACAGTAAAAACAGGCATGGTCAGTTCTTCTGCGTTCCCTTTCTGATTGCGTGATGGGACTGCGAATGCCGCCTATTTGCATGGGTTCAATGCCTGTACCAGAGAAAGAGGAGGGTGGAGTGGCAAGAGGGATTCCTGTTTCAGACCGACGTTCGGAACGTCTTGCGTCGATTTGTAATGCGAGATCCACTAACTCAGCGTGGGTCGTGGGCAAAGATGGAACCACAGCCATAGCGTCCTTCATGGTGTTATTAAGCCCCCTATAGAAAACGACCGCCCTCTTTGGTTCAGGCCATGATGTCTCAGCGACTAATTGATTAAAACGAGCTATGTATTCGAGGAGGGTATTCTTCCCTTGAGTCAGATCTAACAGCTCGAGGTCCCGAGACTGGGCTTTGTGACGCGTGTCGAACACACGGGACAATTCTGTGACTAGTAGGTCAAAATCGTATAGGACGGGGTTGTCGTTCTCCAACAAAGGATTGGCCCATTCTGCCGCGGTGCCGGCCAGGTGGGACAAGGTGAACGCTGCTTTAGTGGTGGCGTCAGGGAAAGCCTGAGGTCTACAGAGGAAATGCAGTTTACACTGGTTTACGAATGTGCGAAACTTTCTGGGGTCACCATGGAACCTTTCTGGGGCAGCCAAAGGAAAGGGCGTGGACATGAGTATTGGAACCTGGGGTGCGGCAGGAGCAGTAGGAGGCTGTTGAGCAGTTGGGGGTTGCGCTGCAGCAGCAGCTTCCCCGAACTCAGCATCAGCGGGCAAGGGGTGTTGTGTGCTCTGTATTAGATCTAACCTCTGGTGTATCGTAGCAGTGGCGGCAACCATATCAGCTCTTAGTAATGTGAGTGCCTGTACCAAGGCAGCCACGGGGTCCTCCGGTTCCATACTCTCCACGACGCAACGGCTTCACAGTCTGTCGTGACTTGCCGCGTAGTGAAGAGTAATGGACCTCTGTCCACAAATCACCCACAGGGATGAGTAAAGAAACTCCCTGTGCGAGCTTTGAGGCCACAGGTGTTGTGTTTCTTCGTCAGATCTGATGACGTCCTGGACCCCGGAGGCTGTTAAAGGGAAGGTAAGATTAGCACAGGCAGACACAAGACTGGGATATGCAGAAACGTGTATAAATCTCTTACCTAAACCCAACCGGGATGATTCTGGGGTGCCGGGGGCCTGGTGCGAGGGAGAGCCGTAGGTCTGGACAGCCGTGTCAACCGTAACCCAGATGGTAGTGGCTGGTTGTGACTAGGTGAGCACCTGAGTTTGCCACTTAGCGCCAGTGGCCAAAACCGTAGAGTCAAGAAAGGGTGATCCGTAAGCAATCCGTTAATCAAAAGCCGAGGGTCCAAAGTAACAATATCCGTGCAACAAGATCCGAGGAGTCAGCAAGCCAGTCCGTAATCCGTAAGCCAAGGTCCAAAAATCCGTTGTATCCAGGTATCGTGAATGCTGCAAAAGCCGAACAGAGTCGTGGAACAGCTGTGAAGCGGTGATGGAACTCAAACTTCCCGGTTTTATGCGTGCCGGCTCTTGATCACGTGAGCGGGATTCTGGGCACGTGATCGGGAGAGCGCCGCGGAACCAGGAAGTAAACGCAGTCGGGTGTTCCAGCTCGAACGTAGTCTCCATGGGAGTTGCCAATGGTAACGAGGCAACAAACCGGGTCGGACCTTCCGCACTGCCCGCCCTCGTTGACCATGGCGACTCCCTCGCACCCTAGGTATGGAAATGTCCCGTGAGGTGGTCTGCAACCCAGGGGCAGTACCTGTGTGTGCTGGTGTGACTGTGCATGGTGGCGGGACTGGTTTGTGTATGACACTGGTAGCCTCGTGCACCTTTGGGATACACTGATCTGGTAGCCACGCCCACCTTTGGGACATGCCTACCTGATAGCCTCACCCACCTTTGGGACACGCCTACCTGGTAGCCTCACGCACCTTTGGGACACGCCTACTAGGTAGCTTTGCCCACCTTTGGGACACGCCTGTCTGGTAGCCTCGTCCACCTTTGGTACACGCCTACCTGGTAGCCTCGCCCACCTTTGGGACACGCCTACCTGGTAGCCTCTCCCACCTTTGGGACACGCCTACCTGGTAGCCTCTCCCACCTTTGGGACACGCCTACCTGGTAGCCTCATGCACCTTTGGG